>NC_087554.1:1081438-1427830 GCF_036250125.1 Pseudopipra pipra | reverse complement strand
TCTCCTACCCCCCCCCCTCCCTCCCTCCCACCCCCCCCCTCCCTCCCTCCCACCCCCCCCCTCCCTCCTCCCATCCCACCCCCCTCCCACCCCCCTAACCCCTCTCCCACCCCCCCCTACCCCCCTCCCCGGACCCCCTCCTCCGGAGGGGGCCCCTCCCCAAGTCCCCCCCGGCCCCCCCAGCCCCGGGGTCGCTCTCGGCAATGGACACCGCGATCTCTGCACATCTGCGGCTCTATTGCCGAGAGCGAACCCGCACCACCTGCCCCCCGCCCAAGGAGCCCCCCGTGTGATGTCGGGACGGGCCGGAGCCCCGGCGGTGTCGGGCGGTGCTTGTGAACTGCAGGGGGGACCCGCCGAGCGGGACCGGCCCCGTGGAAAGGGGGATCCAGGGGGGGCGCCGGCTCCGGCCTGAGCGGCTTTATTAAAACCGGCGCCCCCAAGCCCGCGGCTGCGGGGACACGGCCCGGGGGACAGGGGGACGGACGGCACGGGCGGGGGGGCAAGGACGGAGCGAGGGACGGGGGGGGTCGGGCTGTGCAGGAGGGCAGGGAGGGGGGAGCAGGGACAGGCAGGGGGGGCCGGGCTGTGCAGGAGGGCAGCGACAGGGGCCGGGGGCAGGCGGCGTGCGGGGACGGGCAGGGCGGAGGGGCGGGAAGGAGGGCAGGGCGGGTCGGGGTGTGCAGCAGGGACCGGAGGGGAGCGGGGCCAGGCCGGCTGGGCCAGGCCGGCTGGGGGGCCAGGCCGGCTGGGGGGCCAGGGAGGGCGGAGGACGGAGGGGCAGGAAGGAGGGCTGGGGGGGTCGGGCTGCCCTGCGGGGCAGGGAGGGGGTGCAGGGAACGAGCGGGTTGGGGAGGGAGGGAGGGGGGGGGCTAGGGGGGAGAGGGAGGGGGGGGGTTTGGGGGGGGGAGGGTGTGGGGGGTAGGGGGGGGGGGGAGGAAGGAAGGGGACGAAGGAACGGGGAACAAAGTAAAAGAAACGTAAAAACAAAAGCAAAGAAAAAGAGCCGCGGCAGCGAGAGGCTCCCGCGGCGCTGCTGCCTCCCCGCGCACTGCCCGAGCAAATGGCAGCGGGGGCGAGTTCCGGCGCTTAAATACCCCCGCCCCGACCCGCCCCTGCCCGTCCCCGCCCCGCGCACCTGGACGGGCCCCGCCTCGCACACCTGTGCGGGCCCCGCTCCGCCCCGGCCCCGCCCCGGCCCCGCCCCGCCCGCGCCGTTTAAAGCCGGCAGAGCCGCGGTCGCCCCGCGTTTGTGGAAGAAGCTCATCCCGGATGCTGCGGGAGCGATCGGCGCGTCGGAGGACCGAGGGTGGCGATGGAGGTCGGCAGGAGGACCGGGACAAGGATCGGGGCCAGGATCGGAACCGCGACCGGAGGAGCAAGGTTGGCTTGGGCTCGGCATCCGGACGGGGACCAGGATCGGTGCCGGGCTCATCCCAGTCCGGTCTCGCCGCCTGTGCCCCGGCAACACGGGCGAGAAGAGCCGCTCCGGGCCGGGCACCGGGCCGAGCGCGGCGGGGCCGCTCGGGCCGGGGCTCTGCTGGGGCCCGGTCGGGGGAGAACGGCGGCGCTTTCCTCGGGCAGACGCGGAGCCGGGGCTGGGACCGGCCGGGGCGCGGGGACACTCCGGGCGGCCCCGGGACCCCCGAGGAGGGGTGCCGCCCGCACCCCCCGCGGGATCGGAGCTCCCCCACTCGGGCACCCCGAGGCCCCCGCACCCGCTCCCGGGGAGAACATCGCCCGCCTCCCCCTTCCCCGCGGCCCCAGGAGGTTCCCGCCCGCAGGGACCCCCGGAACGAGGGCTCTGGGGCCCGCCGGGGCTCCGGCCACGGGCCCGCTCCGGACGCGGGGAGCCGGGGCCCTGCCGGGGCAGGAAGAACGGGGGCAGCCGCTCCCTCGTTCCTCCCGTGCTCCGGGACCCCGAGCAGAGCTGCCCGTCTGTCCCCGTGTCCCTGTGTCTGTCCTCAGGCGGGCCCCAGGAGCTGGCACTGACCGTGCCGCGGCTCGGGCACAGGCTGCTCCCAGCTCTGCCTGCGGAACTTCGGCAATTGCCGACAGCAGTTCTTTGCCCCGCCATCCAGAAGGTGCAGCTCAACTGACATCTGCCAGGTGAGACCTGAGGCTCTCCTTCCTCTGCCCCGCTTCCTCGGCAACTCGCACCCTCCCGGGGCAAAACCCTCAGCTTTTTAAAAATCCCCCTTCTTTATTTGCAGACGGGGAAGGTCCTGCCTGGGTGGGAAACGGCTACAGAAGAGGAAACCAAGAAACGCTCCAACCGGACGCTGCCGCGCGAGTCAAAGGAGGGAAGAACCGCAGGGAAATACAGTCAGGAAAGCCGCTTTTATTAAATCTCTGCAGCATTAAATCCCCCCTTCTCAGCCACGGCCGGAGGGAGCGCGGCCGGCTGGGCTGTGCCCGGCTGGGGACGGGCACCAATTCATCACTGCCCTGCTCAGGGAGGTTTTCCGGCCCCCGTTCAGGATTCATCCAATGGTTGCAAAGGTGCTCGTGCAACGTCTTTTTCCAGGGATAAATGAGCCCAATAAGCCCAGAGAAATCCTTCGCTCCGAGGCAAAGGCGTCGGTCGAGTGTCCCCGCCTGGTTCCGCCTGCGGGGGCCGTCTCCTCCAGGTGAGCTTTCGGAACCCAAAATGCCGGGGAGGGCTCAGGTCGGGGCCGCTTTTCGGGCCCGGAGTTGGACGGAGCCCTCGGCGGCTCCTGCTTCCCGCCAGGAACGTTCTCGGGGCTCGCTGGGCAGAACCAGCTGGGCAGGGAACGCGGGCCGGGAGGAGGCTGGAGCGACAGAGAGTGACCCAGCCGCTTGGGCTTCCTATTGCCGGGGGATGGAGGAGCTGTGCCCTGGAGCTGTGCCCCACAGCCCCCGTGGGGTGGGCACGGGGAAAGGGCTGCCCGCGGCTCCTCAGCCGCATGTGCATCCCTTTCCTCGGGAAAAAGAACCCCCCCGGACCGCTCCCGAGGCTCCCAAGGGACAGCGGCTTCCCGGCCGGACAGACGTCCTCCAGCCCGTGCTCAGGGGCTGCCTCGCCCCGGGCCGGGAGCGCGGCCGGCCCCCGCCTTCTCCTGGGCCAACACATCCCCTGGAGCCCGGCCCGGGGCGGAAAACCGGCCGAATTCCAGCGAACTCGCTCAAGTCCCCCAGGGACACCAGCGGGGCCGGGGGAGGAGGGTTATAAACAGCAAAGTCTGTGGAATATCAACCTGTCCTTGTCCCGATCCTGCTCAGCAAACCTGGAACCGTGGCTGCTTCCTGGCAAACCTGGCATTAAAGTGGCAGTTCTGCAGGGGAATATCTGAGCTCCAGGAGGCACTGGAGGCTGTTCCAGCAGGAATTGGGCATGGAATTGCGGGCTGTAGGTAGAATTCCTCTAAACCTGCAGAGCTGAGACCTGAACCCAAACCTGGGCCCCCCGCAGAGAACAATCTTTGTGCTGCTCTGTCGGCCAAAGTCCCTGCACTGAGAGATCTTGGCAGCCTGAGGGAGGGCATTCTCTGCATCCCAGCAACCTCCATCTCCCAAGGGGACAATCCAAGTCCCAAAAGATTCCTTTTGCCTTTCCACAGGGACACTGACCCTTATTTGGTCCTGCTTTCCCACAGTTCATTTTGGGGGATGAGTTTGTGCTGGTTTACATTCCACAACTCCACCCACAGCTGGAGATTTGGGGCTGTGCTTCTCTACTCCCAGCAGGTTCCCTAAGGAGTCAGATACTCCAACAATCCCCTCGTTTGACTTTCTAGGTGAATTGTGCACAAGCCAGTCCCCCATTCCCTATCCAGGCTGGGAGTGCTCGTGCCCTTGGCACAGTTGGCTCTGGTTGGGCAGGAACTGAGAGCAGGACAAGGGACAGAGTGGATCAGCTGCCCAGGGAACCTCCAGGAGATGAAGCTACTGGATCCTCATTCCAACCAAGTGAACTCATTCTGTCTCTGGCAGGAGCCGGGAGCCAAAGCAGATCCCTCCTGGCCAGGCTGGGGGGCAGCAGTTGGATCCACTCTGGGGGAAACCCCCTGTGCCTGCCAGGAGCTCTGACTCTGTTTGTCCTGCCAGCTCTGACCAGTGTCAGGGGCCCTGGGAGGGATTCAGAATCCCAAGAAACCCCAAATCCTGTCGTGGGATTCAATCAAAGGAAGAAAGCCATTGTTGTCATAAAAAGCTTAAAAACCTGTTAAAAGTTCTAGGACAGCAATAGTGGGATTCCCAGGAAACTTATCAGTGCTCTTGGTTCCATTTCAATATCTCTTTAGTCCCTCAATGAGCAGCTTGGAGAATTTCCCCTGGGATTTGGAGGCTAAGCAGGGTTTGCTTTGGATTGCCTTGCACCTCTGGCCCCAGCTGGTGCAAACACAACTGGGGCCAATGTGGTTAAACACACTTTCCTACACAAACAGTTGCTGTATCCCCTAGAAATTACCCCAAGGTTGCAGATAAAAATGTCACCTCTGTCCCTCCTAAGTTCTCCCAGGTTTCCCCAGCTGGGAGCTGCAAGGAGGCTGTAAATTCTAAGGCAGAAAGAGAACATCTGTCAGCAAAAGGCACAAAGAAGGGGACAGGTTTCAGAAAACATTTCTGCAATCCAAGGAATAACTGTTTCCAGTTTCCCAGGGAGAAGAACAGGAACTCAAGGCCACCAAGGCCTGACAGTCCCCTGCAGCCAGAGCTCAGCACACACCCAGAGAGCCAATTCCAGCATCTAAAAGAAAAAAAAAGAAGACAAAAGTGATTTATTTTGTTTTAAAATTATTTGAAGTTGTTCCAAGCAAAGCAAGCCTTGCTCTGGTTTCAGCTGGGTGAACAGTGAGCGCTGGGCACAGGGCACGTCATTAATGCCCAGGGGATGGGGCTTTGTGGGGGAGGGAAGAGCAGCTGATGGAGTTGCCCAGTCCAATTCCTGCCCAAGGCCTGACTGGCCCAGGACAAACCCTCTGGCAGGCAGTGGTTTTGTTCCCTCTAATGGTCAGTGCCCCGTGTGTCCCTGTGGGCAGTGCCAGGCTGGGGACAGGCACACGCAGCTGGCAGCACTCTCTGCCCCAAACAGCCTCGGGGGGCAGCGCAGCCCCGGGGATCGAGGGGGGCTGGAGGCGGCCCAGGAAAGGCCCCCCCGCTCCCCCCGGGGCAGCTCCACAGCCCCCCTGCCCTCTCTGCCACGGGGGCCCCGCTGCTCCCCCGGCTGGCACAGAGCCCCCTGCCCATGGCTGGCAAACCAGGGCCAGGGCTCGGCCTCGCTGCAGCCGCCCCACACAGGAGCAACTCAGGGCTCAGCCCAACATTTCCCTGCTTGGCCACTGCAGAGACCCTCAGTTCACCTCAACAGGTTCCTTCTCTTCCCAGCACATTCCCTGAACTTTAACACCCCCAGTTTTCTGGGTCTGTCCCCACTCATCACCTCAGGTTACCTCAGTGTGTTCATTCCCTGCCCTGGACAGAATGAACCTCCTTTTCAACCCACAAACTTTCCCCTTCCAGCCCACTCCTGATTACCTCTTCCTGAACACAAAAGAGTCATTCTCTGCCCTAGAGATTATCTCCTTTTTAACCCTCAGAGTCTTCCCTAATGCACACTCCTGCTTACCTCTTTTGGACCTCCAAATATTCATCCTCTGCCCTGCACATTTGCTCCAGTTTGACCCCCACAATTTTCCCTACCTCTCCACATCTGATCCCCTCATGTATACCTAAATATGTTCCTGCTCTACCCTACAGACCACCTCAAGTTTACTCTCCAAACTTTCCCCACCTCCTCAACAATGACTGCCTCCTTTTCAACTCCAAATATTCATTCTCCACGCTGGAGAGTTTCTCAAGGTTTACCTGTCCACTGATGACTGCCTTAGTTTGTCCCAAAATGTTCATGCTCTCTGCCAGACACTGCCACACATTTTACCCCCAGAACCTTCCCTGGGCCCACTGTGGTGTCCACTCCTGATTGCCTCCTCTGCACCTCTCAGGATTCATTCTGGACCCTGGAGATTACCTCAGAGATTTCTGCCCTAAATGTCCCCACCTGGCCACCACTGATTACCTCAGGTGACCTCATGATGTCCTTTCTCTCCCCTGGAGATAACCTCGTTCAAAACCCCCAAAGTTTGAACTCAAAATATTCATTCTCTGCCCTGGACGTTCCCTCAAGTTTTACCCCTGTAATTTTCCCCATATCTCCACAACTGATTACCCCAGTTTACCTCAGGATGTACATTCTCTCTGCTCCACGGGACCTCAAAGTTTACAAACACAAATTTCCCCTCCCTGCCCACCCCTGACTGCCTCACTTCACCCCAAGGTATTCATTCTCTCTGCTACAGATTTTACTCCCAAAATTCTCCTTACCTACCCACATGTAATCAGCTCCTCTGTACAAATACATGTGCATTCTCTACCCTGTGGGCTACCCCAAGTTTACCCTGAAACACTCCCCAACTCTCCACCACTGAGTACCTCATTTATCCTTCAAAATATTCACTCTCTGCCCTGGACGTTCCCTCAAGTTTTCCCCGCAAAGGTTTCCCTCCCTGCCCACCCCTGACTGCCTCAGTGTCCATCAGGAGGTACATCCTCTCTGCTACAGGTCACCTCACACTGCACCCACTGCATTTTCCCCACCCCTCCACATCTCACCAACTCACTTCTACGTCAAGATGTTCATTCTCCACCCAGCACACCACCTCCAGTTCACTCTCAACACTTTCCCCACCTCTCCACCACCCAGGAACTCATTTTCACCTCACCAGATTCACTCTCTGCCCTGCACATTCCCACAGGTTTTACCCCCCACATTTTGCCTGCAGGTCCAAAAGGTTTACCCCAGTTTACCCCAGGAGGTGCATTCTCTCTCCTCCACATGACCTCTGATTTCACAAACAGAAAGTTTCCCTCCCTGCCCACCACTCACTGCCTCAAAAGGCTCATTTGCTCCCCGAGGTGACATCCACACTCACCCTCACAGTTTTCCCTGCCTGAAAACTATTTATTACCTCATTTTTACCTCCAAAGATTCATCCTCTGCCACAAAGATTACCTCAAATTCTTCCCCCAAAACCTCCGTACCTGCCCACTACTGATTACCCCAGTTTACCCCAGGAGGTGCATTCTCTCTGCTCCAGATCACCTCAGGGTTGACAAACAAAACTTTCCCTCCCTGCCCACTACTGAGTCTCCCCTGACTGCCAGTGATGCAGCCACGGGGGCAAGGGAAGAGGGGAGAGGAACTGACACCAAAATGACACAATCACCACTGAAAGGGACTTTATTGAGCTGCAACACAAACACAGGCACAGCAGGCCAGGGCAGGAGGTGCCCACAGGACCACCAGCACAGCAGCTGGGCTTGCAGGAACACCATCTTCTCAAGGGATGGAGCCAGGGGCTGAGAGTTGGGATCCAGCCTGGGGGGCTGGAGAGCACTCAGGCATCAGGGCCAAGTCCTGCCCCCTCAGTGCAGACAGTTCAGCCCCAGCAGCAGGGGGATTTTCTGCCTCTCCCTCCACTATTCTTTGGCACCCAACAGCTCAAGGCTGTGGAATTTTAGCTCCATAAATGTTTTACACAGTTGAGATTCACAAGAACTGGGGCACTTATCATTATTCCTGACAGCTCCTGAGCTGCACTTCCAGGATCCTTTGGGCACGAGGAACCTTCCAGACTGCTCCAAACCTTCACAGCCCACTTGCTCTTCTTGCCGCAGCTGGACCAGCTCAGTGTCCCTGCAGGAAGAGAAGGCAATGATCCTTTCTGAAACCAGAACCTCCCCCCCTTTGCTTTCCCATTCCAGGTTTGGTTCCCTACACAACTGAGGCCCTTCCAGGCCTTGCCAAGTGGCAGCCAAGGAATCCAACCCAAGAACCTGCCAGGGAGCAACATCTGTGCCACAGCAACATCATTCCAGGCCTCTCCCTGCCAACCCTCCGCTTCTCCCAACAGCTCCAGGGGCAACAGAACTTACCCTGAAGGCACAAAGGCTCCTTTTGGGAGCACCACAAGCCATCTGTTCTGTAGCACTGGAATTCCATCTCCTGGACAAGTTGGGAGAAGCAGGAAAGAAAACCAGCCCCTTACAGGCGAATTGGAGCTGCTCTTGGATGAAGAAGTGCCCCCAAGAAAGGTACTGAGTCAACACCTCACCAAAGACACAGGAAAACAAGGAGCCACACTCCTTCTGTTGTGTTAAGGAGTGAGGAAGTTGGACCTGTGTCTGACCAGGACATGTGCAAACCAAATGCTGGGGACTGGAACACACACCTGGCACTCCTGCTGCTCTCACAGTCACATTCCAGAGAAAACAGCCAATTGGACCCTCACTGCTCATTTCTTAATCCCAATCCCACACTTCTCTGGCACTTGGAACACCACTTTTATCACCCAATTACAGTCCATTAGAGAGCTCCATGTCTAGCAGGGACAGGGACCCCTGGGATACTCTCAGCAATGCCTGAATCCATGGCAGGGACCTTGCTTTGAGCTCCCCAGGGCCGGGCACCCCGAGGATCTCCCCGAATAATCCTTTCGGTGCGCGCTGGAGTCCTCGGGGTGCCCCAACCCGGGGGCACCAACAGCACTGTCCCTCCAGGGGGCCAATTTGGTCCCAAACTGCAGGGGGATCTTGCCTGTGTCCCAGACTGGTCCGGGGATCTGAGGCCCTTCCCGAGAAAATCTTGGTGCCGGCGTGAAGGGCCAGAGATCCCTTGGAGCCACGGGAGAGCAGGCACAGAGTCCCTCCTGGGGGCCAATTCTGCTGCCTGAACTCAGCTCTTCAAAGAAGCCTCTAAGACTCAGCTGGTGACTTTTAGAAGCCAGGCATTCCTTGCTTACAACACCCTGCCATGATCCCAGCCCCACGGGTGTCCTGGCAATCCGCTCCCAAAGGGCACACGGAGGGGTCTCCACTGCAGCTGATGGGAGGGGTCAGCATTACAGGAGGGCTCATTTTCCTTCCCTGCATTCCTGTTCCACATTCAGGACATTTTCCCAAAAATTTTTAAAATACACACCTACCCTTAGAAGGTTTCCAAGGGCCTTCCCAGGTCTTCTCTGTCTGGAGCCCTTGTTACATCTCAACACTCAGACAGCATTCCACCTTTTTTCTTCACACTTACTCATTAAGCCAGTGTCTCATGATTTAAAGCATAGTTTGACTCCTCAGTGACAACAACTGACAGCCCTGAATCCTAACACAGGCTGAGACACAAACACGGATGGGAACTCTGAAGGATCCACTTTGTGCTGCTCACCTATCAAAAGGAGCTTTCTGAACTCAAGAAAACATAACCCAGGTCCTTTTTCTGCAACTTTACCTGCTATAAATGTGACCCACAAGAGCTGCAAAGGCCCTTCCCACTTCACCTGCAGGGCTGGCAGTGCCACCACTGGACACGGACCCAGGGGCTGGGCAGGAACGGAGGGGCTGGGGCGTCCAATCCATCGGCCCAGGCGGCACCAGGAGTTCCTGCAGTTCCTGAGGGGAGAGCCTCAAGCCAACAAAGGATTAGGAAGAGCATTTTAAACTTTAATATGTCTATCCCCTGGAAGATGGGGAGTTGGACAAGGCCTACTGGGGCAACAAGGACACACTCAAGGCTATCTATTCAAAGGATCTACCAGCACTCAAAAGCTGTCACTGTCCTTCTGTCAGGGGAAACTCAGCAAACTCTCTTTGCCAAGAGCCTCCAGGAGCATTTCCAGCTTTTGGGGCTCCCTTTTAACCATTTCTCCCATCACTGTAGCTGGGACTATCACCTGCCCTACAGGGGGAACAGCCCACAAAGTTCACTTGCAGGGATGCCATTAACTCAAAGTCCCTTCTCAGGGGGGTCACTGCACCCCTTGGCCTTTCTTTGCCCTCCCCACCAAAGATGCTTCCAACACTTCTGACACATCTGGCAGACCCACAGCTCTCCTCAGGGAATGCTTCAGCTGCTTAAAGGCTGCCCTTGCACTATCTAGCCGAGGCAGCAAATTCTTCAGGCTCTTGGAAAAGTTGCCATAACAGTCTTACCACACATCCAGAGGGAGCAATCCAGAGTCCAGCCCGTCCCACCATTCCCAGGAAGGCAGTTCAGGGGCTGGCTGGGGCTCAGGGAGGAGTCACGGGGCTTCTCTTCTTCCTTCCCGCTTGCCCCATTTTCTCCTGCAAAAGCAAAGGTTTCTTGGCTTTCCTTGCTCAAGCAGATGCAGCAAAGGCCATCTTTGCAATCTAATACTGGAAACTACTCCAGGTTGTCATTTCAGGGGGTTCTCTCAGGTCCTGCACTAATCAATCCCCTTGGCCATTGGTTTCTTGGCAGGTTCTTGCATTCACCTTCTACAAGCAAACCAGGAGGAGCAAATTCAGCTGTTCCTGCAACCAATCCAAGCTGGCATTCTGATTTTAAAGGATACTGGCTTGGCCTTACCAGGAGAGATCCCACATCAGGGGTAATTCCTACAGGTTCTGCCCTCTCCCCCTCTCCTGCAAGTCCACTGGCCCACACCACAGGAACAACTGCAGCTGCCACTTCAGTCGGGACCTTGCTGCTGACAGGAGTTATTCCCTGCACAACAAGAGCTGCTGCTTGGACACATTTAGTTCCAGCAATTACAGTTTCAATAGTCCCAGTTTTCCATTTCATTTCTGCCTCAACTTTTCCAGTCCATCCCTTCCTAGCACAGGTTTGGGTGAGTTTGGCAAATAGAGAAATGAGGAATTCCCCAATGTTTTCCCAGTTTAACCCCTGTCACACCAATCACCTGAACAGTGCCAGTCCTTCATTCTCCCTCTCTTGGGTTAAGGACTGAGCAAGTTGGACCTGTGTCTGACCAGGACATGTGCAAACCCAATGCTGGGGACTGGAACACACACCTGGCACACCTGCAGCTCTCACAGTCACATTCAAGAGAAAACAGCCAATTGGACCATCACTGCTCATTTCTTCTGTGCCACAGCAACATCATTCCAGGCCTCTCCCTGCCAACCCCCCATTCTCCCAACAGCTCCAGTGGCAACACAACTTACCCTGAGGGCACAAAGGCTCCTTTTGGGAGCACCACGAGCAATCTAGACTGTAGTACTGGAATTCCATCTCCTGGACAAGCTGGGAGAAGCAGGGAAGAAAACCAGGACCTTCCAGGTGAATTGGGGGCTCCTCTTCATCCAACAGCAGCTCCAAGAAAGGTACTGAGTCAACACCTCACCAAAGACACAGGAAAACAAGTGCCAACACCTCGACAATCACTTCAGTTTTCAACTGATAAAGCAACACTAAAGAAAAGCTTTTCAGACATTGGGAAGAATCCATCCCATTTTAACCAGTTTGTGGGACTCTTTCCCAGCCTCCTGAGGTTCATTTCCCACCTCACTCAGGGCTGCAGTACACCTGGTTCTACACACACACACAGAGGGAGCTGCTGCTCCTGGATTCCAGTCTCCTGGTTCTCCTTGCAACTCCTCCAGCTGTTTGCCCAGCTCTGCAGTGCCCATTCCTTTGCCCACTGCACTTGGTCACAGCCCCAGGGCTCCCAGGGCCACCCTGGGCTCTCCCCTGCCCTGACACTCAGGGCCCTTTCCCAGCCTGACTCCATCCAGCACTGACCCAGCTGCTGCACCTGCAATTCTCCTGCTCCTGCCCTCCCTCTGCCTGCAAAACACCCCTGCCAGCTCCTGCACCCCACCTCTTACCTCCCAGACAACAGGAGCTGCATCCTCCTGCATCCTCCAGCTGGATGCTGCTGGTTCTAGGCAGCTCCCACCCTTCAGCAGGGGATGCCAAAGGCAGCTCTGGGGACTGTCCCGAGGGCAGGGACACCCACTCTGGGTCACACCAACACTCAGCCAGCTCAGGCCTGGGCTCTTCTGCCTTCAGGGCAACAAACAGCCAAGCAGGGACACTGGGACACTCCAAGGAAACAGGGACAACAAACTCAGCAGCCTGGCACACCACAGCCCCCAAACCTGCCCAGGCTCCAGCTGCTGCACAGACCTGTGGCCACACAGGACCCAAACCCACCCCCAGCACAGACAACCCTGGGCAGGTCAAGCTGCTCATTCCCAAACACAACCAAACATCCAGGGCCATTGTCTGTCAGACCCTGCTCCAGGAATCAATCATCTTGCCCATTTGCTTTCTCTACAGGTCTTTCCATTCACATTCTACTATCAAACCATGAGGAGCAAACTCTGCTCTTAACTGGAACCAATCCAATTTGGCTTCCTACTTTTAAAGGATAATGTGTTTGCCTTACCAGTACAGACTCTGGCTTAGGGGTAATACCTACAGCTTCTGTCCCTGTCCATTTTCCTGCAATTCCACTGGCCCACACCACAGGAACAACTGCAGCTGCCACTTCAGTCGGGACCTTGCTGCTGACAGGAGTTATTCCCTGCACAACAAGAGCTGCTGCTTGGACACATTTAGTTTCAGCAATTACAGTGTCAATAGCCCCAGTTCTCAATGGCATTTCTGCCTCAACTTTTCCAGTCCATCCCTTCCTAGCACAGGTTTGGGGGAGTTTGGCAAATAGAGACATGAGGAATTACCCAATGTTTTCCCAGTTCAACCCCTGTCACACCAATCACCTGAACACTGCCAGTCCTTCATTCTCCATCTACTTTGTTAAGGACTGAGCAAGTTGGACCTGTGTCTGACCAGGACATGTGCAAACCAAATGCTGGGGACTGGAACACACACCTGGCACTCCTGCAGCTCTCACAGTCACATTCCAGAGAAAACAGCCAATTGGACCCTCACTGCTCATTTCTTAATCCCAATCCCACACTTCTTTGGCACTTGCAGCACCACTTTTATCACCCAAATCCAGCCCATTAGAGAGCTCCATGTCTAGCAGGGACAGGGACCCCTGGGATACTCTCAGCAATGCCTGAATCCATGGCAGGGACCTTGCTTTGAGCTCCCCAGGGCCGGGCACCCCGAGGATCTCCCCGAATAATCCTTTCGGTGCGCGCTGGAGTCCTCGGGGTGCCCCAACCCGGGGGCACCAACAGCACTGTCCCTCCAGGGGGCCAATTTGGTCCTAAACTGCAGGGGGATCTTGCCTGTGTCCCAGACTGGTCCGGGGATCTGAGGCCCTTCCCGAGAAAATCTCGGTGCCGGCGTGAAGGGCCAGAGATCCCTTGGAGCCACGGGAGAGCAGGCACAGAGTCCCTCCTGGGGGCCAATTCTGCTGCCTGAGATGAGCTCTTCAAAGAAGTCTCTCAGACTCAGCTGGTGAGTTTTCCAAGCCAGGCATTCCTTGCTTACAACACCCTGCCATGATCCCAGCCCCACGGGTGTCCTGGCAATCAGATCCCAAAGGGCACATGGAGGTGTCTCCAGTGCAGCTGATGGGAGGGGTCAGCATTACAGGAGGGTTTATTTTCCTTCCCTGCATTCCTGTTCCACATTCAGGACATTTCCCAACACTTATCACCATACACACCTACCCTTAGAAGGTTTCCGAGGACCTTCCCAGGTCTGCTCTGTCTGGAGCTCTCAAAGTCCTCAGTGCCTGCCTGAGGAACCTCAACACAACTCACCTGCTTACACAGAACTTGGTGCTGCTTGGCTGATGCCTCAGTTCCTTCTTCCTTCTTTCTTCACCTCCCTTGCTTGGTCCCTTTCAATCCCTGGGCTGAGCTCTGTGCTGTTTGCAGGCTCCATCCCACTGCAAAAAGGATTAGCCCTTGTTACATCTCAACACTCAGATAGCATTCTACCTTTTTAATTCACACTTGGCCATCAGGACAGTGTCTCCTTATTTAAAGCATAGTTTGACTCCTCAGTGACAACAACTGACAGCCCTGAATCCTAACACAGGCTGAGACACAATCACAGATGGGAACTCTTAAGGATCCACTTTGTGCTGCTCACCAATCAAAAGCAGCTTTCTGAACTCAAGAACAAGATATCCTAGGTCCTTTTTCAGCAACAAGTGCTATAAATGTGAACCACAAGACCTGGAAAGGCCCTTCCCACTTCTCCTGCAGGGCTGGCAGTGCCACCACTGGACACGGACCCAAGGGCTGGGCAGAAACGGAGGGGCTGGGGCGTCCAATCCATCGGCCCAGGCGGCACCAGGAGTTCCTGCATTTCCTGAGGGGAGAGCCTCAAGACAACAAAGGATTAGGAACAGCATTTGAAACTTTAATAGGTATATCTCCTGGAATATATGAAGTTGGACAAGGCCTACTCAAGGACACACTCAAGGCTGTCTATTCAAAGGATCTACCAGCACTCAAAAGCTGTCACTGTCCTTCTGTCAGGGGGAACTCCCCAAACTCTCTTTGCCAAGAGCTTTCAGGAGCATTTCCAGCTTTTGGGGCTCCCTTTTAACCATTTTCCCCATCACTCTAGCTGGGACTATCACCTGCCCTACAGGGGGAACAGCCCACAAAGTTCACTTGCAGGGATGCCATTAACTCAAAGTCCCTTCTCAGGGGGGTCACTGCACACCTTGGCCTTTCTTTGCCCTCCCCACCAAAGATGCTTCCAACACTTCTGACACATCTGGCACACCCAGAGCTCTCCTCAGGAAAGGCTTCAGCTGCTTAAAGGCTGCCCTTGCACCATCTACTCAAAAAGTTGCCATAACAGTCTTACCACACATCCAGAGGGAGCAATCCAGAGTCCAGCCCGTCCCACCATTCCCAGGAAGGCAGTTCAGGGGCTGTCTGAGGCTCAGGGAGGAGTCAGGGGGCTTCTCTTCTTCCTTCCCGCTTGCCCCATTTTCCCCTGCAACAGCAAAGGTTTCTTGGCTTTCCTTGCTCAAGGAGATGTAGCAAAGGCCATCTTTGCAATCTAATCCTGGAAACTGCTCCAGGTTGTCATTTCAGGGGGTTCTCTCAGGTCCTGCACTAATCAATCCCCTTGGCCATTGGTTTTCTTGGCAGGTTCTTGCATTCACCTTCTACAAGCAAACCAGGAGGAGCAAATTCAGCTGTTCCTGCAACCAATCCAGTCTGCCATTCTGATTTTAAAGGATACTGGCTTGGCCTTACCAGGAGAGATCCCACATCAGGGGTAATACCTACAGGTTCTGCCCTCTTCCACTCTCCTGCAGTTCCACTGGCCCACACCACAGGAACAACTGCAGCTGCCACTTCAGTCGGGGCCTTGCTGCTGACAGGAGTTATTCCCTGCACAACAAGAGCTGCTGCTTGGACACATTTAGTTCCAGCAATTACAGTTTCAATAGCCCCAGTTTTCCATTTCATTTCTGCCTCAACTTTTCCACTCAATCTCTTCCTAGCACAGGTTTGGGGGTGTTTGGCAAATACAGAAACTGAGGAATTACCCAATGTTTTCCCAGTTCAACCCCTGTCACACCAATCACCTGAACACTGCCAGTCCTTCATTCTCTCTCTATTGTGTTAAGGACTGAGGAAGTTGGACCTGTGTCTGACCAGGACAGGTGCAAACCCAATGCTGGGGACTGGAACACACACCTGGCACTCCTGCAGCTCTTACCATTACATTCAAGAGAAAACAGCCAATTGGACCATCACTGCTCATTTCTTCTGTGCCACAGGAATATAATTCCAGACCTCTCTCTGCCAACCCCCCACTTCTCCCCACAGCTCCACTGGCAACACAACTTACCCTGAAGGCACAAAGGCTCCTTTTGGAAGCACCACAAGCCATCTGTTCGGTAGCACTGGAATTCCATCTCCTGGACAAGCTGGGAAAAGCAGGGAAGAAAACCAGGACCTTCCAGGTGAACTGGGGGCACCTCTTCATCCAACAGCAGCTCCAAGAAAGGTACTGAGTCAACACCTCACCAAAGACACAGGAAAACAAGTGCCAACACCTCGACAATCACTTCAGTTTTCAACTGATAAAGCAACAATAAAGAAAAGCTTTTCAGACACTTGGCAAGAGTCCAGCCCACTTTAACCAGTGTGTGGGACTTGTTCCCAGCCTCCTGAGGTTCATTTCCCACCTCACTGGGGGCTGCAGTACAGCTGGTTCTACACACACACAAGGAGCTGCTGCTCCTGCATTCCAGTCTCCTGGTGCTCCTTGCAACTCCTCCAGCTGTTTGCCCAGCTCTCCAGTGCCCATTCCTTTGCCCACTGCACTTGGTCACAGCCCCAGGGCTCCCAGGGCCACCCTGGGCTCTCCCCTGCCCTGACACTCAGGGCCCTTTCCAAGCCTGACTCCATCCAGCACTGACCCAGCTGCTGCACCTGCAATTCTCCTGCTCCTGCCCTCCCTCTGCCTGCAAAACACCCCTGCCAGCTCCTGCACCCCACCTCTTACCTCCCAGACAACAGGAGCTGCATCCTCCTGCATCCTCCAGCTGGATGCTGCTGGCTCTGGGCAGCTCCCACCCTTCAGCAGGGGATGCCAAAGGCAGCTCTGGGGACTGTCCCGAGGGCAGGGACACCCACTCTGGGTCACACCAACATTCAGCCAGCTCAGGCCTGGGCTCTTCTACCTGCAGGGCAACAAACAGCCAAGCAGGGACACTGGGACACTGAAAGGAAACAGGCAAAACAAACTCAGCAGCCTGGCACACCACAGCCCCCAAACCTGCCCAGGCTCCAGCTGCTGCACAGACCTGTGGCCACACAGGACCCAAACCCACCCCCAGCACAGACAACCCTGGGCAGGTCAAGCTGCTCATTCCCCACCACAACCAAACATCCAGTGCCACTGTCTGTCAGACCCTGCTCCAGGAATCAATCATCTTGCCCATTTGCTTTCTCTACAGGTCCTTGCATTCACCTTCTACTATCAAACCATGAGGAGCAAACTCGGCTCTTAACTGGAACCAATCCAATTTGGCTTCCTACTTTTAAAGGATACTGTGTTTGCCTTACCAGTACAGACTCTAGCTTAGAGGTAATTTCTACAGCTTCTGCCCTTGCCCATTGTTCTGCAATTCCACTGGCCCACACCACAGGAACAACTGCAGCTGCCACTTCAGTCGGGACCTTGCTGCTGACAGGAGTTATTCCCTGCACAACAAGAGCTGCTGCTTGGACACATTTAGTTTCAGCAATTACAGTGTCAATAGCCCCATTTTCAATTTCATTTCTGTCTCAGCTTTTCCAGTCCATCCCTTCCTAGCACAGGTTTGGGTGAGTTTGGCAAATAGAGACATGAGGAATTACACCCAATGTTTTCCCAGTTTAACCCCTGTCACACCAATCACCTGAACAGTGCCAGTCCTTCATTCTCCCTCTCTTGGGTTAAGGACTGAGCAAGTTGGACCTGTGTCTGACCAGGACATGTGCAAACCAAATGCTGGGGACTGGAACACACACCTGGCACTCCTGCAGCTCTCACAGTCACATTCCAGAGAAAACAGCCAATTGGACCCTCACTGCTCATTTCTTAATCCCAATCCCACACTTCTTTGGCACTTGCAGCACCACTTTTATCACCCAATTCCAGCCCAGTAGAGAGCTCCATGTCTAGCAGGGACAGGGACCCCTGGGATACTCTCAGCAATGCCTGAATCCATTGCAGGGACCTTGCTTTGAGCTCCCCAGGGCCGGGCACCCCGAGGATCTCCCCGAATAATCCTTTCGGTGCGCGCTGGAGTCCTCGGGGTGCCCCAACCCGGGGGGCACCAACAGCACTGTCCCTCCAGGGGCCCAAGTTGGTCCTAAACTGCAGGGGGATCTTGCCTGTGTCCCAGACTGGTCCGGGGATCTGAGGCCCTTCCCAAGAAAATCTCGGTGCCGGCGTGAAGGGCCAGAGATCCCTTGGAGCCACGGGAGAGCAGGCACAGAGTCCCTCCTGGGGGCCAATTCTGCTGCCTGAAATCAGCTCTTCAAAGAAACCTCTAAGACTCAGCTGGTGACTTTTAGAAGCCAGGCATTCCCTGCTTACACCACCTGCCGTGATCCCAGCCCCACGGGTGTCCTGGCAATCCGCTCCCAAAGGGCACACGGAGGGGTCTCCACTGCAGCTGATGGGAGGGGTCAGCATTACAGGAGGGTTCATTCTCCTTCCCTGCATTCCTGTTCTGCATTCAGGACATTCCCAACACCTGTTACCATAAACACAAACCTTCATAAGGAATCTGAGGGGCTCCATTGGGGGTCTCTGGTGGTCACCTGTGCCTGCAGTCCCCAAAGTTCTAAGTGACCACCTTAGCAACTTAAAGACAACTCACCTGTTTTAGAGCAACTTTGTGTTGCTTGGCAGCTGCCTCAGTTCCCTTCTTCCTTCCTTCTTGACTTTGCTTGCTCAGTCCCTTTAAGTTCCTTGGCTCAGCTCTGTGCACTTTCCAGGCTCCATCCCACTGCAAAAAGGATTAGCCCTTGTTACATCTCAACACTCAGACAGCATTCCACATTTTTTCTTGACACTTGGCCATCAGGCCAGTGTCTCCTTATTTAAAGCATAGTTTGACTCCTCAGTGACAACAACTGACAGCCCTGAATCCTAACACAGGCTGAGACACAAACACAGATGGGAACTCTGAAGGATCCACTTTGTTCTGCTCACCAATCAAAAGGAGCTTTCTGAACTCAAGAAAACATAACCCAGGTCCTTTTTCTGCAACTTTACCTGCTATAAATGTGACCCACAAGAGCTGCAAAGGCCCTTCCCACTTCCCCTGCAGGGCTGGCAGTGCCACCACTGGACACGGCCCCAGGGGCTGGGCAGGAACGGAGGGGCTGGGGCGTCCAATCCATCGGCCCAGGCGGCACCAGGAGTTCCTGAGGGGAGAGTCTCAAGCCAACAAAGGATTAGGAAGAGCATTTTAAACTTTAATATGTCTATCCCCTGGAAGATGGGGAGTTGGACAAGGCCTACTGGGGCAACAAGGACTAACTCAAGGCTGTCTATTCAAAGGATCTACCAGCACTCAAAAGCTGTCACTGTCCTTCTGTCAGGGGGAACTCACCAAACTCTCTTTGCCAAGAGCCTCCAGGAGGATTTCCAGCTTTTGGGGCTCCCTTTTAACCATTTTCCCCATCACTCTAGCTGGGACTATCACCTGCCCTACAGGGGGAACAGCCCACAAAGTTCACTTACAGGGATGCCATTAACTCAAAGTCCCTTCTCAGGGGGGTCACTGCACCCCTTGGCCTTTCTTTGCCCTCCCCACCAAAGATGCTTCCAACACTTCTGACACATCTGGCACACCCAGAGCTCTCCTCAGGGAAGGCTTCAGCTGCTTAAAGGCTGCACTTGCACCATCCAGCCAAGGCAGCAAATTCTTACAGGCTGTTGGAAAAGTTGCCATAACAGTCTTACCACACATCCAGAGGGAGCAATCCAGAGTCCAGCCCGTCCCACCATTCCCAGGAAGGCAGTTCAGGGGCTGTCTGGGGCTCAGGGAGGAGTCACGGGGCTTCTCTTCTTCCTTCCTGCTTTTCTCCTGCAAAAGCAAACGTTTCTTGGCTTTCCTTGCTCAAGGAGATGCAGCAAAGGCCATCTTTTAAATCCAATACTGGAAACTGCTCCAGGTTGTCATTTCAGGGGGTTCTCTCAGGTCCTGCACTAATCAAGCCCCTTGGCCATTGGTTTTCTTGGCAGGTTCTTGCATTCACCTTCTACAAGCAAACCAGGAGGAGCAAATTCAGCTGTTCCTGCAACCAATCCAAGCTGCCATTCTGATTTTAAAGGATACTGGCTTGGCCTTACCAGGAGAGATCCCACAGTAGGGGTAATACCTACAGGTTCTGCCCTCTTCCACTCTCCTGCAGTTCCACTGGCCCACACCACAGGAACAACTGCAGCTGCCACTTCAGTCGGGGCCTTGCTGCTGACAGGAGTTATTCCCTGCACAACAAGAGCTGCTGCTTGGACACATTTAGTTTCAGCAATTACAGTGTCAATAGCCCCAGTTCTCAATGGCATTTCTGCCTCAACTTTTCCACTCAATCTCTTCCTAGCACAGGTTTGGGTGAGTTTGGCAAATAGAGAAATGAGGAGTCACCCAATATTATCCCAGTTTAACCCCTGTCACACCAATCACCTGAACAGTGCCAGTCCTTCATTCTCCCTCTGCAATGTTTAGGACTGAGGAAGTTGGACCTGTGTCTGACCAGGACATGTGCAAACCAAATGCTGGGGACTGGAACACACACCTGGCACTCCTGCAGCTCTTACAGTCACATTCCAGAGAAAACAGCCAATTGGACCCTCACTGCTCATTTCTTCTGTACCACAGCAATATCATTCCAGACCTCTCCCTGCCAACTCCCTACTTCTCCCAACAGCTCCAGTGACAACACAACTTACCCTGAGGGCACAAAGTCTACTTTTGGGAGCACCACGAGCAATCTAGACTGTAGTACTGGAATTCCATCTCCTGAACAAGCTGGGAGAAGCAGGGAAGAAAACCAGGACCTTACAGGTGAACTGAGGGCACCTCTTCATCCAACAGCAGCTCCAGGAAAGGTACTGAGTCAACACCTCACCAAAGACACAGGAAAACAAGGAGCCAGCACCTCGACAATCACTCCAGTTTTCAACTGATAAAGCAAAAATAAAGAAAAGCTTTTCAGACACTTGGCAAGAGTCCAGCCCACTTTAACCAGTGTGTGGGACTCATTCCCAGCCTCCTGAGGTTCGTTTCCCACCTCACTCAGGGCTGCAGTACACCTGGTTCTACACACACACACAAGGAGCTGCTGCTCCTGGATTCCAGTCTCCTAGTTCTCCTTGCAACTCCTCCAGCTGTTTGCCCAGCTCTGCAGTGCCCATTCCTTTGCCCACTGCACTTGGTCACAGCCCCAGGGCTCTCAGGGCCACCCTGGGCTCTCCCCTGCCCTGACACTCAGGGCCCTTTCCCAGCCTGACTCCATCCAGCACTGACCCAGCTGCTGCACCTGCAATTCTCCTGCTCCTGCCCTCCCTCTGCCTGCAAAACACCCCTGCCAGCTCCTGCACCCCACCTCTTACCTCCCAGACAACAGGAGCTGCATCCTCCTGCATCCTCCAGCTGGACGCCGCTGGCTCTGGGCAGCTCCCACCCTTCAGCAGGGGATGCCAAAGGCAGCTCTGGGGACTGTCCCGAGGGCAGGGACACCCACTCTGGGTCACACCAACACTCAGCCAGCTCAGGCCTGGGCTCTTCTACCTGCAGGGCAACAAACAGCCAAGCAGGGACACTGGGACACTGAAGGGAAACAGGGAAAACAAACTCAGCAGCCTGGCACACCACAGCCCCCAAACCTGCCCAGGCTCCAGCTGCTGCACAGACCTGTGGCCACACAGGACCCAAACCCACCCCCAGCACAGACAACCCTGGGCAGGTCAAGCTGCTCATTCCCCACCACAACCAAACATCCAGGGCCACTGTCTGTCAGACCCTGCTCCAGGAATCAATCATCTTGCCCATTTGCTTTCTCTACAGATCCTTGCATTCACCTTCTACTATCAAACCATGAGGAGCAAACTCGGCTCTTAACTGGAACCAATCCAATTTGGCTTCCTAATTTTAAAGGATACTGTGTTTGCCTTACCAGTACAGACTCTGGCTTAGGGGTAATTTCTACAGCTTCTGCCCTTGCCCATTGTTCTGCAATTCCACTGGCCCACACCACAGGAACAACTGCAGCTGCCACTTCAGTCGGGACCTTGCTGCTGACAGGAGTTATTCCCTGCACAACAAGAGCTGCTGCTTGGACACATTTAGTTTCAGCAATTACAGTGTCAATAGCCCCAGTTTTCCATTTCATTTCTGTCTCAGCTTTTCCAGTCCATCCCTTCCTAGCACAGGTTTGGGTGAGTTTGGCAAATAGAGAAATGAGGAGTCACCCAATATTATCCCAGTTTAACCCCTGTCACACCAATCACCTGAACAGTGCCAGTCCTTCATTCTCCCTCTCTTGGGTTAAGGACTGAGCAAGTTGGACCTGTGTCTGACCAGGACATGTGCAAACCAAATGCTGGGGACTGGAACACACACCTGGCACTCCTGCAGCTCTCACAGTCACATTCCAGAGAAAACAGCCAATTGGACCCTCACTGCTCATTTCTTAATCCCAATCCCACACTTCTTTGGCACTTGGAGCACCACTTTTATCACCCAATCACAGCCCATTAGAGAGCTCCATGTCTAGCAGGGACAGGGACCCCTGGGATACTCTCAGCAATGCCTGAATCCATGGCAGGGACCTTGCTTTGAGCTCCCCAGGGCCGGGCACCCCGAGGATCTCCCCGAATAATCCTTTCGGTGCGCGCTGGAGTCCTCGGGGTGCCCCAACCCGGGGGCACCAACAGCACTGTCCCTCCAGGGGGCCAATTTGGTCCTAAACTGCAGGGGGATCTTGCCTGTGTCCCAGACTGGTCCGGGGATCTGAGGCCCTTCCCAAGAAAATCTCGGTGCCGGCGTGAAGGACCAGAGATCCCTTGGAGCCACGGGAGAGCAGGCACAGAGTCCCTCCTGGGGGCCAATTCTGCTGCCTGAAATCAGCTCTTCAAAGAAACCTCTAAGACTCAGCTGGTGACTTTTAGAAGCCAGGCATTCCCTGCTTACACCACCTGCCGTGATCCCAGCCCCACGGGTGTCCTGGCAATCAGCTCCCAAAGGGCACACGGAGGGGTCTCCACTGCAGCTGATGGGAGGGGTCAGCATTACAGGAGGGTTCATTCTCCTTCCCTGCATTCCTGTTCTGCATTCAGGACATTCCCAACACCTGTTACCATAAACACAAACCTTCATAAGGAATCTGAGGGGCTCCATTGGGGGTCTCTGGTGGTCACCTGTGCCTGCAGTCCCCAAAGTTCTAAGTGACCACCTTAGCAACTTAAAGACAACTCACCTGTTTTAGAGCAACTTTGTGTTGCTTGGCAGCTGCCTCAGTTCCCTTCTTCCTTCCTTCTTGACTTTGCTTGCTCAGTCCCTTTAAGTTCCTTGGCTCAGCTCTGTGCACTTTCCAGGCTCCATCCCACTGCAAAAAGGATTAGCCCTTGTTACATCTCAACACTCAGACAGCATTCCACATTTTTTCTTGACACTTGGCCATCAGGCCAGTGTCTCCTTATTTAAAGCATAGTTTGACTCCTCAGTAACAACAACTGACAGCCCTGAATCCTAACACAGGCTGAGACACAAACACGGATGGGAACTCTGAAGGATCCACTTTGTTCTGCTCACCAATCAAAAGGAGCTTTCTGAACTCAAGAATAACATAACACAGGTCCCTTTTTTGCAACTTTACCTGCTATAAATGTGACCCACAAGAGCTGCAAAGGCCCTTCCCACTTCCCCTGCAGGGCTGGCAGTGCCACCACTGGACACGGCCCCAGGGGCTGGGCAGGAACGGAGGGGCTGGGGCGTCCAATCCATCGGCCCAGGCGGCACCAGGAGTTCCTGGAGTTCCTGAGGGGAGAGTCTCAAGCCAACAAAGGATTAGGAAGAGCATTTTAAACTTTAATATGTCTATCCCCTGGAAGATGGGGAGTTGGACAAGGCCTACTGGGGCAACAAGGACACACTCAAGGCTATCTATTCAAAGGATCTACCAGCACTCAAAAGCTATCACTGTCCTTCTGTCAGGGGGAACTCAGCAAACTCTCTTTGCCAAGAGCCTCCAGGAGCATTTCCAGTTTTTGGGGCTCCCTTTTAACCATTTCTCCCATCACTGTAGCTGGGACTATCACCTGCCCTACAGGGGGAACAGCCCACAGAGTTCACTTGCAGGGATGCCATTAACTCAAAGTCCCTTCTCAGGGGGGTCACTGCACCCCTTGGCCTTTCTTTGCCCTCCCCACCAAAGATGCTTCCAACACTTCTGACACATCTGGCAGACCCAGAGCTCTCCTCCGGGAAGGCTTCAGCTGCTTAAAGGCTGCCCTTGCACCATCCAGCCAAGGCAGCAAATTCTTACAGGCTGTTGGAAAAGTTGCCATAACAGTCTTACCACACATCCAGAGGGAGCAATCCAGAGTCCAGCCCGTCCCACCATTCCCAGCAAGGCAGTTCAGGGGCTGTCTGGGGCTCAGGGAGGAGTCACGGGGCTTCTCTTCTTCCTTCCTGCTTTCCAGATTTTCTCCTGCCAAAGCAAAGGTTTCTTGGCTTTCCTTGCTCAAGCAGATGCAGCAAAGGCCATCTTTCTAATCCTGGAAACTACTCCAGGCTGTCATTTCAGGGGGTTCTCTCAGGTCCTGCACTAATCAATCCCCTTGGCCATTGGTTTTCTTGGCAGGTTCTGGCATTCACCTTCTACAAGCAAACCAGGAGGAGCAAATTCAGCTGTTCCTGCAACCAATCCAAGCTGCCATTCTGATTTTAAAGGATACTGGCTTGGCCTTACCAGGAGAGATCCCACATCAGGGGTAATACCTACAGGTTCTGCCCTTGCCCATTGTTCTGCAATTCCACTGGCCCACACCACAGGAACAACTGCAGCTGCCACTTCAGTCGGGGCCTTGCTGCTGACAGGAGTTATTCCCTGCACAACAAGAGCTGCTGCTTGGACACATTTAGTTCCAGCAATTACAGTGTCAATAGCCCCATTTTCAATTTCATTTCTGCCTCAGCTTTTCCACTCAATCTCTTCCTAGCACAGGTTTGGGTGAATTTGGCAAACAGACAAACTGAGGAATCACCCAATATTTTCCCAGGTTAACCCCTGTCACACCAATCACCTTAACACTGCCAGTCCTTCATTCTCCCTCTACTGTGTTTAGGACTGAGGAAGTTGGACCTGTGTCTGACCAGGACACATGCAAACCAAATGCTGGGGACTGGAACACACACCTGACACTCCTGCAGCTCTCACCATTACAGTCAAGAGAAAACAGCCAATTGCACCATCACTGCTCATTTCTTCTGTGCCACAACAATATCATTCCACACCTCTCACTGCCAGTGCTCCACTTCTCCAACAGCTTCAGTGGCAACAGAACTTGTCCTGAAGGCACAGAGGCTCCTTTTGGAAGCACCACGACCCATCTAGACTGTAGCACTGGAATTCCATCTCCTGGACAAGCTGGGAGAAGCAGGGAAGAAAACCAGGACCTTACAGGTCAACTGGGGGCACCTCTTCATCCAACAGCAGCTCCAGGAAAGGTACTGAGTCAACACCTCACCAAAGACACAGGAAAACAACTGCCAACACCTTGAAAATCACTTCAGTTTTCAACTGATAAAGCAAAACAAACAACAACAACAAAAAGCTTTTCAGACACTTGGGAAGAGTCCAGCCCACTTTAACCAGTGTGTGTGACTCTTTCCCAGCCTCCTGAGGTTCATTTCCCACCTCACTGGGGGCTGCAGCACAGCTGGTTCTACACACACACAGGGAGCTGCTGCTCCTGCATTCCAGTCTCCTGGTGCTCCCTGCAACTCCTCCAGCTGTTTGCCCAGCTCTCCAGTGCCCCTTCCTTTGCCCACTGCACTTGGTCACAGCCCCAGGGCTCCCAGGGCCACCCTGGGCTCTCCCCTGCCCTGACACTCAGGGCCCTTTCCCAGCCTGACTCCATCCAGCACTGACCCAGCTGCTGCACCTGCAAGTCTCCTGCTCCTGCCCTCCCTCTGCCTGCAAAACACCCCTGCCAGCTCCTGCACCCCCACCTCTTACCTCCCAGCAAAGCAGAGCTGCATCCTCCTGCATCCTCCAGCTGGATGCTGCTGGCTCTGGGCAGCTCCCACCCTTCAGCAGGGGATGCCAAAGGCAGCTCTGGGGACTGTCCCGAGGGCAGGGACACCCACTCTGGGTCACACCAACACTCAGCCAGCTCAGGCCTGGGCTCTTCTGCCTGCAGGGCAACAAACAGCCAAGCAGGGACACTGGGACACTGAAAGGAAACAGGCAAAACAAACTCAGCAGCCTGGCACACCACAGCCCCCAAACCTGCCCAGGCTCCAGCTGCTGCACAGACCTGTGGCCACACAGGACCCAAACCCACCCCCAGCACAGACAACCCTGGGCAGGTCAAGCTGCTCATTCCCAAACACAACCAAACATCCAGTGCCACTGTCTGCCAGCCCCTGCTCCCAGCAATCCATCATCTTTCCCATTTCCTTTCTTTACAGGTCCTTCCATTCACATTCTACTATCAAGCCATGATCAGCAAATTTAGCTGTTACTGCAACCAATCCAGCTTGGCTTCCTAATTTTAAAGGATACTTGGTTTGCCTTACCAGGAGAGACTCTGCCTTAGGGGTAATTCTTACAGCTTCTGTCCTTGTCCATTTTCTTGGAATTCCACTGGCCCACACCACAGGAACAACTGCAGCTGCCACTTCAGTCGGGACCTTGCTGCTGACAGGAGTTATTATCCCTCTGTAAACACCAAACTGCTTCAATACAAACAATCCAGTGGACACTACAACTCCTTGGCACTTTCAGTGGAACCAGGGCAAGTCAGTTGTTAAGTTACAGAAGGTTTTCTTCTAAAGTTGTAATTAATTAAGATATCAAAACAACAACTGTGAGATAAGAGATACCCCCAATGGTTCTACTTTTAGGGAAACAAAAACCCAAACCCCCATCCCCAGTACTACAATAGCTCAGGCTCCCACAAAGGCCCAGGGGCTGGGCTGGGGCTTTTGGCTGCCCTGGAGCACAGGCAGGAACACGATGTCACCAACCCACGGGCACAGCTGAGAACCCAAAGAGCAGCCACACCAGCAGCTCCTGCCAGCCCTGCTGGGCTGGGCCTTGGGGAGGAAGGGCACTGACCTTTCTTCCTGCCTAGGAGCAAAGAGCCTCCTTGCTGAGCACTTCTCCTGCCAAGGGCATCAGCTCAGATGGGAAGTTCATCAAGGGCAACTTCCTGGAATGAGAAACATTCCTGTTCCCTGGACAATCTCTTTCCAGCTGAACTCAGAAGTACACACACTACAAGTTCAGGTGTTGCCTAAAATTTCTTACAAGAACCTCTGAGACTCAATTGATGAGTTTTAGAAGCCAGGCAATCTTTTATTCCCACGCTCTTGAATCATTCCAGCCCACCAGGAGTCCTGGCAATCAGCTCCCAAAGGGCACACAGAGCTATCTCCACTGCAGCTGATATGGCAGCATTACAGGAGGATTCATTTTCCTTCCCTGCATTCCTAATCCCTACTCAGGACATTTTCACACACTTATTACCATACACACCTACCCTTAGAAGGTTTCCAAGGGGCTTCACCGAGGGCCTTCCCAGGTCTGCTCTGTCTGGAGCCCTCAAAGTCCTCAGTGCCTGCCTTAGGAACCTCAACACAACTCACCTGCTTACACAGCAACTTGGTGCTGCTTGCCTGCTGCCTCACTTCCCTTCTTCCTTCTTTCTTCACCTCCCTTGCTTGGTCCCTTTCAATCCCTTGACCCAGCTCTGTGCAGTTTCCAGGCTACATCCCACTGCAAAAAGGATCAGCTCTTGTTACATCTCAACACTCAGATATCATTCCCCCTTTTTTCCTGACACTTGTCCATTAGGCCAGTGTCTCCTTATTTAAAGCATAGTTTGACTCCTCAGTGACAACAACAGCTACAGCCCTGAATCCTAACACAGGCTGAGACACAAACACAGATGGGAACTCTGAAGGATCCACTTTGTTCTGCTCACCAATCAAAAGGAGCTTTCTGAACTCAAGAAGAAGAGACTCAACATCCTTTTTCTGCATCTTTGGCTACTCTAAATGTGGCCCACAAGACCTGGAAAGGCCCTTCCCACTTCCCCTGCAGGGCTGGTAGTGCCACCACTTGACACGGCCCCAGGGGCTGGGCAGGAACGGAGGGGCTGGGGCGTCCAATCCATCGGCCCAGGCGGCACCAGGAGTTCCTGCAGTTCCTGAGGGGAGAGCCTCAAGCCAACAAAGGATTAGGAAAAGGATCATTTTTAACTTTAATAGGCATATCTCCTGGAATATGGGGACTTTGACAAGGCCTACTGGGGCAACAAGGACACACTCAAGGCTATCTATTCAAAGGATCTACCAGCACTCAAAAGCTGTCACTGTCCTTCTGTCAGGGGGAACTCAGCAAACTCTGTTGGCCAAGAGCCTCCAGGAGCATTTCCAGCTTTTTGGGCTCTCTTTTAACCATTTTTCCCATCACTGTAGCTGGGACTATCACCTGCCCTACAGGGGGAACAGCCCACAGAGTTCACTTGCAGGGATGCCATTAACTCAAAGTCCCTTCTCAGGGGGGTCACTGCACACCTTGGCCTTTCTTTGCCCTCCCCACCAAAGATGCTTCCAACACTTCTGACACATCTGGCACACCCAGAGCTCTCCTCAGGGAATGCTTTAGCTGCTTAAAGGCTGCCCTTGCCCCATCTAGCCAAGGCAGCAAATGCTTACAGGCTGTCGGAAAAGTTGCCATAACAGTCTTACCACACATCCAGAGGGAGCAATCCAGAGTCCACCCCGTCGTACCATTCCCAGGAAGGCAGTTCATGGGCTGTATGGGGCTAAGGGAGAAGTCAGGGGGCTTCTCTTCTTTCTTTCCCCTTTCCAGATTTTCTCCTGCCAAAGCAAAGGTTTCTTGGCTTTCCTTGCTCAAGCAGATGCAGCAAAGGCCATCTTTGCAATCCAATACTGGAAACTACTCGAGGTTGACACTTACAGGGGTTCTCTCAGGTCCTGCACTCATCAGTCCCCTTGGCCATTGGTTTTCTTGGCAGGTTCTGGCATTCACCTTCTACAAGCAAACCAGGAGGAGCAAATTCAGCTGTTCCTGCAACCAATCCAAGCTGCCATTCTGATTTAAAGGATACTGGCTTGGCCTTACCAGGAGAGATCCCACATTAGGGGTAATACCTACAGGTTCTGCCCTCTCCCACTCTCCTGCAGTTCCACTGGCCCACACCACAGGAACAACTGCAGCTGCCACTTCAGTCGGGGCCTTGCTGCTGACAGGAGTTATTCCCTGCACAACAAGAGCTGCTGCTTGGACACATTTAGTTTCAGCACCTACAGTTTCAATATCCCCAGTTTTCAATTTCATTTCTGTCTCAACTTTTCCACTCAATCTCTTCCTAGCACAGGTTTGGGGGAGTTTGGGCAATACACAAACTCAGGAATTCCTCAATGTTTTCCCACTTTAACCCCTGTCACACCAGTCACCTTAACAGTGTCAGTCCTTAATTCTCCCTCTACTGGGTTAAGGACTGAGGAAGTTGGACCTGTGTCTGACCAGGACACATGCAAACCAAATGCTGGGGACTGGAACACACACCTGGCACTCCTGCAGCTCTTACCATTACATTTAAGAGAAAACAGCCAATTGTACCATCACTGCTCATTTCTTAATCCCAATCCCACACTTCTTTGGCACTTGCAGCACCACTTTTATCACCCAATTCCAGCCCATTAGAGAGCTCCATGTCTAGCAGGGACAGGTACCCCTGGGATACTCTCAGCAATGCCTGAATCCATGGCAGGGACCTTGCTTTGAGCTCCCCAGGGCCGGGCACCCCGAGGATCTCCCCGAATAATCCTTTCGGTGCGCGCTGGAGTCCTCGGGGTGCCCCAACCCGGGGGCACCAACAGCACTGTCCCTCCAGGGGGCCAATTTGGTCCTAAACTGCAGGGAGATCTTGCCTGTGTCCCAGACTGGTCCGGGGATCTGAGGCCCTTCCCGAGAAAATCTCGGTGCCGGCGTGAAGGGCCAGAGATCCCTTGGAGCCACGGGAGAGCAGGCACAGAGTCCCTCCTGGGGGCCAATTTTCCTGCCTGAACTCAGCTCTTCAAAGAAACTTCTAAGACTCAATTGGTGAGTTTTAGAAGCCAGGCATTCCTACACACTACGAGATATTTTAAAAGCTTACTGAGTGAAAAAACATACAGCTTTTATCAGTGACATCTGATCTCAGAGTCAGCTCCTTTCTCCTTTCAGTACAAAATTATTTTCATGGAATCATTTAATAGGAAGTGCCCAGGAACCCCAGACTGTGCTTTCCAGAACAAAAAATAAACAGAGGGAAGGAGCTTTGCACGAGTGTAACATACTCCAGAACACACCTGACTTTAGTTTTACTCTGTCTGTTCAAATATAGCACAAGACAAAAACTCCAGCAGGAGAGCTGGCACATTACCCATGGTACCCTGAAAGCCCATCTTAAGAGACCTGGAGAAAAATCGCAGTTGTGCCAGTCCCTTTTGCCTGCAGATGGCTGGGGATCCTCTCCATCCACCTCGTGCTCTCCCAACAGCAGAAAGGGGAACCTCAGGGACATGGTGGCACTCGACATCCTGCTGAGAGAACAAGGAAACCTTTAGCATAAAGGTGAGTTGGAATCTAAAACTTCCTTTCCTGGGAGCTTTGTGAAGCCTGCAACCAAGAGGGGGGAAATTTGCAACTCCTTTGGTGCAGGTGTCAACAGAGGCCAACAGAGCTTTCACCTTTTTCAGACAACTGTGCCCTTTTTGGCTCCCTGGCAGCTCCAATGGCACCAGAACCCCCTTCCTGCACACCCACGGCTGTCACACACAGGCACCCACACACCTTTGCTCCAGCCCACACGGGGCCAACATTTCCTCACCCTGGACATCCCAAGGGGAGTATTCTTGCTAGAGAGCACAGCAAACCCCCTGTCCTTGCAAACTGCCTCCTTGCAAAAAAGAAGCCGATTCTCTGGACGTTTCTCCAACACTCAAGGTCTTTTAAAGCTGCTCTCATGGCACCAAACCTGCTCGGGGTCTCTCCCAGCTGTTGGTTCTCCTTGGAGTTAACAGGCACACACTCCATTCCATCCTCCCCCAGCCAAACCCAATTCTCACCGGCAGGACGGGCCCTGCCCTTCCCTGTCCAAGCTCCCAGCTCGGCACAGCCGTGGGGACAGAGCAGCTTCCCAAGGCAGCTCCCGCCCGGCAGGAAGCACAACTCGCCACACTCCACCAGCCGCTGGGCACGGACCTGAGCTGAGCCCCAGGGAGGGCACAACTGCACAGAGAAGGAGCAAAAAGCATTAATGCAGCAACAAGAAACTGAGACCAGTCTTTGCCTCCTAACCCTGCACGGGGAAAGGCTTTGGGATTCCGAGGCAATCCCTGAGACACCCAGAGAGCAACAGCCCCGTAGCCCTGCCACGGCTCCCCCGGGGTCACCCGGCAGGTAACGGGCTCACCCGGCCCCCGCTGCCCAGCACAACGCGCCCCTAAACGCCCCCCGGCTCCCCCGGTCCATAACCCATTGGCCAAGGCGCTCTCCCCTCCGCAGCCCGGGCAGCAGCAGGGCCACACCCTCAGCCCTCACACACAACCGACCACACCCGCCCCGCCGGCCCTTTATACCGCGGGCCGGCAGCGCTGCCCAATCAGCGCTCGAGCGCCGCCGCCCAATCCCAGCCCGCCCGGCCCTGCGGCCCCGCCCCGCCCGCTCAGCTCAGGGAGATCGGGAACTGGGGACAGGAACCTGCTGCTGGGGGAGAGCCTGGACATGGAATTGCACACGGGCACCTGGAGCCCAGGCGATTCGCTTGCCTTGGCAAGGCCCTGCGTTGCTCCCAGTCACAGGAAATCTCTGTTTCCCTGCCCATCCCTGGAGACAGGTGGCCCCTAAAATGCCCGGCAATCAGGAAGCACAGGCTGGAGGAGCTGGCAGGACCCAGGGGCCGTGTGTGCTGTGTGACACCGTGTCCTGCAGCCCCACGGACCTGCACAACAGGGACAGGTCCTGGCAGCGTTTCAGTGCCGAGGCCAAAGCTGGGGCTCAGGGACAGCTGGGGCACATGGCAGCTCTGGGAATCTCTGCCATGGATGGCTGGGCATTCCAGGACTGCCTGCTGGGCAAAGGAGCTTCTCTGCAGACTGTGGAACTGGAACTGGTCTCATGGACTGTAAGAAGCCAGAACTGCTGCAGGACTGTAGAGGAATCTGGGTCAGAAGAGACAGTTCAAGGTCTCTAAGTCTGACCTCCTGCTCAGGCCACACTCACCAATGGGATCGGACCGGGCTGCTCAGGGAGGGATCCAGTCATGTTTTGAAACATTCCACGGATGGGGATACAACAACCTCCCCAGGCAACCCGTTCCATGAGCGACTGCCCTGACAAAATACCTCCCCTCCTATGCGGTTGGCAGCAACAGCTGGGCTGGCAGGAGCAGAACCTCCCTGCTGGGCCATTCCCCAGCAGCCCAAATGCCCTGCACGGGGCTTGTTGTGGAGACCTGGGCGGCTCATTCCTCCAGCTGGGCATTTTAGGAGCTGCCCTTGCCCCGTCACTGCCAAGTCCCTCTGGCAGTGGTGCAGCTCCTCAGCTGGAGTGCCTCTGAGGGACCCCCGGCCAAGTTTCCCAGCAGCTGAAGGAAGGGAGGGTCACCCCCCAAGCTGGGCTGCCTTTCTCTCGCTGCCTTTTCCCCACCTTTACACTGCAGTGACAAGAGCTGCACTTTCCCAGGGAACGGGGCAGTGCCAGGGCAGAGCAGCAGGCAGGAACCCCCTTCTTTTCTGCAGGCCAATGACTAACTGTGTGTGAAGGGACAGCGACTCTGGTACCAACTCCACCTCCCACTTCTTGTCACAGATCGATCTGAGGCACTTGTCAGGTCAATACCTGCTCTTTTCAGGAGCACCAGGCTTGTGGTCAGTGTCCTCATTGTAGCCCACGAATCCCTCTAGGTGTTAAATCAGCCTCCCTGTCCTGATTCTTCTCATGAAGAATTAGCATTTAATGAGATATACAAATTATCCTGAGAGGGTCTATGTTACAAGCTCAGTTTGGCAGTGTTGCTATCCTGGAAAGTGTGGAACAGTGACTGTCAGTTCTCCTTATGCTGCTCTTAAACACCATCCCTACATTCCCAGGAGAACTCTGGAGGGAGAGAGAGTTTAGAACATGAAACCTTGGCATCGCAATTGTTATTTCTAAGGATGTGTTTCTATCTGATACAGTTGTTGGGGCGATTACTCTGGAGAGTGTTTTGTACCTCAGGCAGTAAGTCTGGTGTATCAGCCTCCTCGTGAGCAGGAACCAGCACGTTCCCCAAAGGAATGTTCTGTCAGACTCTGTCAAACACAGCACGGAGGTGAGCAGGAGTGGTGCTTGTGCACAGCTGAAGTGAAGCACACTTGGATTCGAACTGCTCTGGGAGATCTTTGTTGAGATGGGTATTTCTGCACAGCTTCTTGTGCCATGTTGAATTTAGAGATGAGCTGATAAAGGCAGTGACACTGTTCTGTCATCACTGAGCTTTTGAGGATTTCAAACCTCTTACTCTTAAGTCCAGGGGCTCGTTCCCGGGGGTCCGTGCTCGGGGGTTTGTTCCCGGGGCTCGTTGCCGGGTCCCGCCCGTGCCCGCTGCGGGTCCTGGCCGGTGCCGCCTCTCGCCCGGCAGGCGGAGTGGGGGCCCCGCGGCGGGAGGACCGAGGTGGGATTGGGGCTGGGACCCCCCCAGGGAACGGGACACGGTCCCGCTCGGGCCGGGGGAGCCGGGGCTGTGCCTTGGCACGGGAGAGCGGTGACCCGGTGGGCACGGCCGGGACTGCAGCCCCGGGGCGCGACCCAAAAGCGGGGGATGGACCCCAAAGCACGGCCGGGATGAGAGAGTGTGTCGGGGGTGGCCATAACCACTTGTCCCTCCCGCAGTCCTCGGCCCTGTCGGTCAAGTCCTGCAGTGCGGACTCGCCGTTCCCGGGAGCTGGAGAGGGCTCCCATCCCCGGGCAGCCCCCACGCCCCTAAATCCCGCAGCTCCTGCTCCCGATCCCGGGGTGCCGGGTCTCCTCGTCCCGCCCCTGCCGCAGGTATCTGTACGAGTACGGCAGCAGCTACAGCCAGGCGCCCCTGCCTGTGCTCCTGGGCTCCACCAGGACCTTCCTCTCCATGGTCTCCACCTGCTGCATCTCCCCTGCACCCACCGCCTGCTTCCTGAAGGAGGTGACACCCCTGGCACCAGTGGGCTCATCTCCGTGCTGCTCCTTGGCAATCCAGGCGAACCAATGACGCCTGCTTCCAAATTGCCAGCCACTCCCCCATACCACCACAGTGATCCTCAGATCTCAATTCAATCAGACAAGACTCGACACAGAAGGAGCGAAAATGGACATGAACTCTCCTGTAAATGCATTAAGCTACTTTATTTTCAGTAGACATTTAATTTTGAAAAATGGAAATGCTAAAATATCTCATCATCTTCATCTTTTGATTCCATAAAAGTCACAATAGAAAGCTTCATAAAACTGTAAAATACTATAATGTTATAAGGAATTTCATGGTTTATATTACTGGAAAAAAAAATCACTTGAATAAGATTTGAAATGTTTTCTGCTTTTTTCCTTTTTGTTCCACCATCCTGATCCACTTCATTTCATCCCAAGTTTTCATTCTCTCCTCCAAAGCAAATACAGACTTAGGAGAATTAAAAACAATAATAAAAGTAGCTGAAAGTGCTGTTGATTCAAAATAAAAACACAAATTCAAAGGTGTATCAGCAGGCCAGAGGCTGGTGGCCACCGTGTTCCCGGAGCTGGGACAAAGCTGGCTGTGGCTGGTGGCCGTCGGGGTCCCACCGGGAGCTGGGACCTTGGATTTGTGAGGGGAAGGTCGTTGACGGCCGACTCTGATCTCAGAGGGCTTTGGGTCAGCCTCCACACCTATTCCCTCCCCTTCACTCCTCCCCCCTTCCCTCTTCCCTTTTCCCTTTTCCCTTTCCTCTTTCCTTTCCTTTTATGTTTAATATTCTGAAACATGCCCCGGAAAGGAAAGGAATCCATGAGCTCATGCCACTTCTATGTTCAACAGCCCTATTTGAGAGAGTGCTTTCCCCCCTCCAGAGAGGGTGATGAGGGATATATTTATGAGCAAGGATGGCTGTGCACAGCAGCAGAAAATGTGAGCTCATCACATCTCTTCTTTCTTAAACAAGAGCCTAAAAATACTTCCAAAATCACTCTCTGCAAGACATAGAATACAACTCCTTGGCCACAAAAAGCTGAGTGGAGCTATGCCTCTGTCCAAAACACTTTCAGATTTATAGGCCATGTGGACAAAAATACTTGGAATGAAAATGGAGGCTTTCAAGGATTATTGATTCTTTGCCTTATTCTGGACAAATAAACCTATGTGTAAAAAGAGAACAGAAATGTGTTTACTCAGATGAGACATTTGCCATGACAGGCAGAGGTAGTTGCAAAGCCAAACTCATCCTACATGCTGTCTAAGCTCCAGGAGATCTTGGCTACAGATCAGACCCATTAGTCAGCCCACAACCCCAACAAAGCCTCCTGTAGAAGGCAAAAAAGGTCAGAGAACACTATGGCAGGAGTGCCTGCCCTGCGGTGATTTTCTTCAAGTTGAGTCCATGACTTGAAAACCCCATTTCTAACCTATGTGAGCCAAAGCTTGTACACACTGGGTTACCAGTGCCTTCATCAGCTCTGGGCTTTGGGCTTTGCCCCGAGCTGATGGGCGGGGACCAGAGATCTGCACGGCACCGAGAGCAGAGCAACACCCACTTCCAATGAGTGCCTAACATGCCTCTCTTTTCCCCTTTGAGGGAGCAGCAACAGGTGTGGATGATGGGAATGCAACAAACCTGTCCTAAAGTTTGCTTGGTGTCCTGGGTCCCTTGAGGTGTCCTGAGTCTGTCTGTGAGGGTACTGCTGGCAAGCCAGGGGATGGTGAAGGTTTTCACCCACTCCATGAACTGCTTTGAACAGCAACGTAGGAAACGTCAGGGAGCATCACCAAGCTGGGAATGTTAGTATTAAATGGAAAATTTCAGGGGGCTTTTCAGCTCCTTGACACAGTGATGTGATAAATCATCAGCCAAGTGCTTTTCCAGCAGATGTGACTGTACAATATGTGGTGCATCTGACAGCAAACACCTGCATGGGCTGCAAAACAGTGTGTTTTTCTATCATATTCGTTTACCTTACTCATCTGATAGACATGAAATTTCACTGAACCTTGGCTTTTTTTTTCTTTTGGCTGCTTGCTTCCCACTGACCGCCCTCCATCCCATAAACCACAGCAGGGATGGTAAGCAGAGCGAGAGCTGCTGTGGCCACCAGCTAGGGGAGAGGCAGGGCTGGTGCAGGGCCTCCAGCCTCAGGGGATTGGAAGATTAAACTTCCATCTTCAGGGGATTGGAAGATTAAACTTCAGTTATGAGAATTTAGCTCAATTTGAATTGGGTTGCGGGCTGCATCCAAAAAAGGAAAAGCATTTGCACACCAGCCCTCCCGCCCTGGAAAACCTCTAGGACAGAACCCGCAGTGATGGACTAAATGAACTCAGCAGACATCTTGGAGGGGTAACCATTGACTGTGGAAATGATACCTGTGCTTGTGTATATTCATATATATACATATGTGTGTATATGTATATATGCATATATGGAAAGATCTGGGCATGAGATGATGTAGAATAAGGGGTGGATAATGTCCTGGTTCTGGCCAGGGCAGGGTTAATTTTTGCAGTAGCCAGGAAGGGGGTTGTTCTATACCACATTACATCACTGCTAGGGACAGCAAAAAGGGACTCTGTAGGGGAGAAGGGGTCCCTTCCAGTTGAAAGCATGTGGACATGGGGGATATCCATGTAAATAGTTTCTTTTCTTATACCTTTTGTTGTTAATACAGTCGTTGCTAATGTTCATTTTCTTATCTCATTGCTGTTTCCAGGAAACTGTTCTTGTCTCAACCCGTGATCTTTGCCTTTTCTGTCTCTAATTGGAGGGAGGAGAGGAAATGGTGCGTGGTTTTAGTAGGAGTACTAAATTGGAGAAAACCATTCCTAAACCACGACACTGTATTACAGAATCTAGTGGACTGCATGCCCCTGGGCAAAGGGATGCCACTGTGAGGGAAGGGAAGTGATGAAGTCAGGGAGAAACTGCATATACAATGCACAGAATTGCCTCCCTTTCCTTGTAGGATATGCCAGCAAGAGAACGACTGACACGTGGCATGGGGGAAAGGCAAAAGATGAGAAAAGGATCCTTCTAAGTTCTTGCCAAAAAATAATTATGTGCTTCAGCTGTGCAGCATTTGTTTTACTTGGTAATCTTGTAAAAGAGCCAAGAAAGTGAACAGATAGGATTTTCCTCCTGCTTGCCCTGGTCTCATGTGTTTGCTTATCAAACTGAAAGCCAAGTTGCAAGGGAGCAGCGTGGGAAAGCCCAGTTGTGAGCACAGCATTGAAGACAACAAAGGATGGGAGACAGCTATGGACTGGTGTGGCTGGAAGCAAGGGAGTTGTGTCCTGCTGATTTCCAGCCGTGCTGTGGGGAGTTAACCAGCTCCTCCATTACGAGCAGTGTTTCAAAGGTATCCCACTGCAGCACTCTCTGCAGCAGCTGCTCCTCGCCCACTGCCTTCAAGGTCCTTGTACGGCCCCCAGCACATTTTCCTAACAACATTCCTGCTTGATTAAAGAAAAACAGCAGGCCCAGACTTCAGAAATTGAGTATGACATAGTCTGAAAACTGCTGTATCTCCTCCGTGTCTGTTGGTCTGTGATCTTCGCTGCTTTGAGTGCATCCAAATATAACTTGAAAGAGAGGCATAGCTTGATTATTGCCAATGTGAGTAGTTATTGATCCAAATGGCTGCTTGGAAAGGAAGGACAATAGAGAAATCACCTTCTGCAATCCACATGTTTAGACCTCCTGGCTGCTTGGAAAGGAAGGATGATAGAGCAACCACCTTCTGCAATCCACATGTTTAGACGTCCTGCCTTATTTTGCTTGAGCTAATGGCTTGAGAGTTGTATCATGGCATGGCAACAAAGAAAATCCTCTGCCTGCTCTAAAGCTATTGGCCCCTTTGATATTAAAAATAATTAAGAATACATAAAACATTTGACTTTAAATATATTTTGCTAACTAAGCCAGCTCATACCCTAAAAGAAAAGCAGCTCCTTATCCTTTGGTTGACCACATGCCCTTGACACCAATGAATGGCAGCCTCGGGGCCACTCTGAATTGCCATGGATCTGCTTTTAAGTAGCCAGGGAAAATAGTGGCTCATTTTCTTGCTGCAGCTGCTTCTCTTGTTCCCTAGCACCATCCTGCAGAAGATGCTGCAGGAGACTGGGAGATGCATCTCTCCCTCCCTCCTGACCCAAGGAGGAACAGCACTGCCCCCTGCCCACACCTTGGACCTCACAGCTCCAGCACCAGGGTGGAAAGGGTAGCTGCAAAATGCCCTCACTCCCTTCTCTGGTGTCTCACTCCATGTCCAATATGTAAATGGTTTCAGCAGAAAGCCCCCATATAGCTGCCCCATCTCTGCTTTAGTTAGATTTTTACATTATGGCTATTTTCTATAGGTGATGTAGCTAATTCCCAGGCTTTGACAATTTGCTTTTCAACTTTAATCAGATGTTGTCTAGAAAAATAGGGTTCTTATGGGTTGTGAGTTATTTTCATTTTTATTTTTGTTTTGCTCTGGCGTGGAATTTTTCTTTGGTTGGGGGTTTTGTTTGTTTGTTTGTTTTAAAGGGCATTTTGTGTTCTGTCTGTGTCTCAGTCTTTACCATCTTTTTTTGCACTGCTGGACTGGCACAACCAGGTGGGGGGGATCTTTTGCTGTATGTTTAAAATGTGTGTTAAAATATATCGCTTATGTTAGATTTGACCAAAAGTGATTTCAGATTCCCAGCAGGAAACTTTCAAATATGGACTTGCCCTGAAAGCTGGCTTTATAAATAAAAAGTCATTTGCCTTAAGGAGAATTTGAGACAAGATCAGTGAGTACTTTATCTGATCTGTAGCACAGAAAAACACAGTACATAATAAATATATATTTGAATTTACAAAAGTGTGACCTTAGCGCAGCCTGTACAGCCCAAATGTGAAACAGAACTGCATCTGCCTTTATGCCTCTGGGTAACATGACCCTGTGTGTACATATATACACAAATAGCATTTTAGATCTATCTGGACAGATATATATATATATATATCTCAATATATTTCAGCTTGAAAAGGTGGGCAGCTAACCTGGTTTTCGTCCCACGATAGGCATTGGGAGATCTCTCTGGACTCTGGTTTACTGTCCACCAGCCAAAAGAAGTTAGTTGGCCCATGCTTCAGGTAGCTCAGCAGTGGCTGGAGTGGAGCTCTGCTGAAGTGATCCACAGAAATGTATTGATATGCCCAAGATGCTACTTACTTTCAGCAAGCTTTAAAAACTAGCTGGAAATCTGCTATATATATATAAAATCATTTAAAAAATTATACATGAAAAGTGCCATGGGATTGGATCCAGCATCCACTGCTACAAAATGCAATGGGAGAAGAAGCGTTTGTGTGGGTAGTCTGACCCTTTTCCAGTTAAACTGCCATCACTCATGGAAGTGTTACAGGGATTAGATTTGTTATTTGTACTTCATTCTGTACAAGGATATGGGCTTAGTTATATTTTAGCTATTGGTTAAGTACAGAGGACAAACCTGTGTACTTAACCAATAGTTAAGTACTGTGAATGGATCCAGATTAATAATATTTACAAATATTTGTAACTAACAATAATGACTTCATATCTGTGTGCAGGATGTTACATGTGAGATTAGATACAAGCCCAAAACAGTAATCAGTTCCATAACAGCTTTTAATAAACAGAAATTTGAATAAAAGTGTTTAGAAAAGTACAGAATAAAGGCAGAAAATCTCTTTCCTATTAACAATTGGTATAAATCACAAGATGTCTTGTTTTACAGGTATAAATTGCAATCTTCAATCCATTTTTATATAGAAAATATCACAGTTAAAGCACAGCACTGCTGGAATATAGGTATTAACCCCTCCTCAGCTTTTCCCTCTTTCATAGCAAAGAGAAAAAAATACTTTCCTCATGTTTCCAAAATTAATTATTAAAGGAGGCACTGAGAAATTGAATTACCCCTAAAAAAAGTTTTGTTACACTATCACTTAGTGTCATAGCTTTGATAAAAACACTTCACTATTTAATAAAGAGGAATTCAAACCACACTGTGACCAGTGCCTAATAGAGTTTTAACTGATTATTCAACTGTTATCTGTTGACTGTAAATGATGAGTAGAAGCTATGAAAATGTTTGCAAGCTGATGTTAGGTCACAGAATCATAGAATGGTTTAGTTGGAAGGGACCTTAAAGATCATCTGGTTTCAACTCTCCTGCTATCAGGACATCTTCCACTAGACCACATACCTCAGAGTTCCATCTAACCTGAGCTTATTTTAATTCTACAGTTATTTAATTCTGTAGTTATGGTTCTATTGTGTTACTCCTCTAGGAAGAGACTAGGATTTATTTGACTTGGAGGGAACAGTTTGAAAATATAGAGTTGAACAGAGAGATCACAGGGTGGAGGTGGGGTTGTTTTGTCCAACTCGCAGCATGGTGAGAGGCGTCCTGTTACCTCTGCAGCTGTAAGGACATTGAAAAATAAACTCAGGATTGTTAAGTATAAAAAAAAAATATTTGGAAGTTCTTTCTCTTTCCATTTGGCATCTGAATATAGGGAAAAAACACACTACTTTGGCTGCAGTAAGTTTTACATAACATAATTTCTAATCAGAATCCAGAGCAGAGAAAAACATGATGTACACCTTTTGGAGGTGTCCTCTTTTATCTGGAGTAATAAAAATGGATTTGGGTTCAGTTGCCTCTCTCTGTCATGTGCAAAGTCCATAACTACCTCTTGTGCTTTGTGGTTTCTAGCCACCAGGCAGCTTCTGTGTTCCTCCTCCTGACATTACTCAGAAGTCTGCTGTGCAGATCTTAGGTCTGATGGGATTTCTGACCCTGCCTGTGACCTCTACACTGAGATTTATTTATCATCCTAATGCAGAGAAACATTGATATGATGCATTCTCTCGTAAGTCTATAGTTTCTGAGCTTATGGACTTGGAAATGTAAGAAAAAATATCTGTGGCTGTGATAGTCATGACATGTACAGCAGGATATAGAGAATATGACATCTGTTCAATGAGATCATGTATTATAGTGAAGTCGTACCTTGAAAGGTGTGTATTTAAAAACTACAGCACTGGTTGTGTATTTTGATAGTGAATTTTAGTTATGATTTATGCAATAAAGAATGCCTCTCTGAAAATAGAGGAAGGTGCTGTTTATAACAAAACTTCAGTAAATAATACTTCAAGTTCTTTCCTCATGCTGACTTCCAAGCTTTCTAGGGAGGGCAGGTACATATGTAGAGGCAAAGGAAGGCGTTGTGATACCCAGTCAGCCCAGTAAAGTGACAATCTTTCAAGCCACTTTGCACACTGATTTTAAAAAAGCAAATAAACTGACAGAGGTAGCAATACATTTATAGATTCAAAGACCAGGGCACAGGCAAATCTTAAATTGTTATGAACAACACATTTCTTAGCTTATAGAACTCAAAAATATATTTATGATAGAATCATAGAATGGTTTGGATTGGAAGGGACCTTAAAGATCATCTTGTCTCAACTCCCCTGCCATGGGTTGCTCCAAGCTGCACCCAACCTGGCCTTCAACACTTCCAGGGATGGGGAATCCACAGAGTCTCTGGGCAACCTGTTCCAGGGCCTCACCACTCTCACAGTAAAGAATTTCTTCCTAATATCTAATCAAAACCTCCCCTCTGTCAGTTTAAATCCATTCCCCTTGTTCAATGACAAGCCCTTGTCAAAAGCGACGTTAGTTTCTGAAAAGAAGACTCAATTTTTTGACTCTGTTGTCGTTGTCATCGAGGTCAGACAATCTACGTTTCGCTCCTTCCAGTCCGAAGAAAACTCAGTCCCTATTCAGGACCCTCTTCCTGAGGAGCCGGAGCCGTGACAGGACCACATCCCAGTCTGCATAGGCCCCTTCCAGGTGACGGGTCACTCCCGAACCCGAGGGGTAGCTCTGGCGACCGTGAAGCACGCGCCAGTTATCGAACGTCACTATGTCTCCTGGAAAGAGATCACACCCAGTTCAGTAGCTGGAATGTCAGAGTGGGTTCCTTCAAACACACAGGGAGGTAGGCTCACATCAACAGTTAGGGAGCAGTAATTTCAAGTAGCTCAGCTGGAGATACGCACCAAAAACACAGTAATTTTAACTTAGTTGGTCATTCTCAAACAGAGGACGTCTGTTTGAGACGTCTTTTTGACGTCTTTTTGACGTCTCTTTTCTTGTATAACCAGGATTTAAAAAGCAGAGTGGTAGAGAGCACATGCTGAGAAAAGCAAGCCTTGAGGAGAAAGACAACTACAGCAAATCCACACGGGTGAAATAAAAACGGGTGAAATAAATAAAATGGGTGAAAGCCACTCGGATGCTTTTTATTTGATCGGTCTGGTATTATTTGTACCGAACACATCCTGTGCTACTATCCCTGTTAAGAGAATTCTATGAGAACAAAGTCAAGCCATTGAAAGTTAGGAAATCACTGAATTAAGGCTGGAATGCAAATTTAATTTTTCTCCCTTGTGTGCCAGTGTTGTGATAAATCTCTAATTAAATAACCTTACAGTCTTTCTTTTCTTCTCCCAATTCCCTCTACCACCATTTTGGTGCATTAGTCAATAGGATGGATGTCACTAATGTAATGTAAGGTACTTTTTTTCACTGTTTATTATGTGATCTTACACATTATTTTATTGCATGTTCCCAAGAGCAAGAGATTAATTTCCTCATAGACATTTTAAAGACACTAACATCACAGTATGAGGCAGTCAGATACACTAATGAATCTACTTTTGTAACATCTCTTGAGAGATGAGGGACTATTCATATCTTTATTTTATAGCTGGGGAATGAAACAAGAAGTATATTTCCCATCTGTGGTGCTACTGACATATCAATTTCCAATACTGTATTTGTATAAAATGTAGTTTTGGATGTTGCATAAAGATACATTGGACTAATCAACAGAAAGACTCTACTCCCCCGCTATTTTTATTTCTTTATAATGTAACAATGGTAAAAGTAATCTATTAGATGACCTTAAGACTGCAGTATGAAATAAAACAGTCGAGAGAAGGACTGAAATTTCCTCTCAGTGCTAACAATGCTCAAGGGTTTTGACAGTTAGGAAAAACATGTGAAAAATTGTTGAGAGGAGAAGCAACTTACTGACCTGGTTTCAGCTTGTAAGTAAACTTGTGTTCTGCACTGTTTAATAAATCATTAAATTCCTTTAGAGCTGCATAAAATGGCCTCACTTTTTCAGCTGGTATGTCAAACACAGCGTCTCTTGTTGCATTATTATAATTGATGCGAACTGCTTGGCCTCTGGAATCTATGCTATGAAACAGAGGGAAGGGAAAAAGGCAAGGAAAGGGAAAAGGAAAGAAAAAGAGGAAGGGAAAGGGAAGGGGAGGGAGGGGAGGAGAGGGAGGGGAGGGAAAGAAAGGTATTCTGTTATTATTGAAACATTGTAAAATGGTTAAACAACAACTGAGCTCTCCTGCTGGAATGTCAGTATGTTTCAATAGTGAAATTCAGACTGTTATTGGGTTGAATTTTGATAATTGAACCTAATCAGGAAAAGGGATAATCAGGAGAAAGTGTAGACACTTAATTCGCAAAAAAAACTATATTACGTACCCTTTAATTGTAGAATGATAAACTTTTTAAAATCAGAAAAGAATATGAACGTTTGCATTTGATCTTTTGATAGTATGTAGTTCTTAATCTACATGTTTCAAATTATGGCCTCTCTTTGGCATGATACAGATGTCACATTGGCTGGCATTTAGTAACAGACTTTGCTGCTAACCCATGCCTGTGCCAAGGAGTTGCTCTAATTACCACCACTTCTTGCAAATAAGTGGAACAATGCACAGAACAAGTCACACATTGGCAAAAACCCCACAAACAGAAAACCCCACCAAAACCCAAAACTGCAGACCAAGTTAAACCAGTGTTTTCCCACAAGGTGGCAGGAGCAGACCTTCTTCTACCAAAATGTAATCCACAACACAACAGGGATTTTCTTTTTAGGTCTTGTTGAAACTACTCACTCTATAATCCTTTGTTTACAGTGCACAGCAAAATCACAGAAGTCCACCCCAACATCAGTGTAGTCTACAGCAGTAGAGGACAGGATCTGATATGCCTCAGGATTTTGTTTCTTCAGCTTGTTGGATACGTGGAATCCATCTACAACCTCACTTTCACCTCCTGTAGCTGTTTGCTTTATACAATGGAGAAACTGGACCTGGAATGAATTAACGGCTCATTTAGAAAAGCAATTAGCTTGCATATTTAACAGCTCATTAGTATCAGTTCCCTCATAGCTGTGGTTCTTTTTTTTTTGATTTGTTGTTGTTGTTTTCCCAGTGAAAGCCTGAGTTCCCATTTACTGCAGCTTCACAACACTGTGCCACCACTACCACAAAGGAAGAAAATTAAAGCAGCGTGTTCATAAATCCATCCCCTTTTGGGTATACTCTAATGGTTGCAGCCTGTAAGTCAGTGGCAAAGTGGTCTTGCTTCTTTCCTTTGAGTCCCTCTTTGTGGCAGTCACATAGTTTTAAATGCATTGAGGTCTTATGTCAAAAAGGAGGATTAGCTTTGTCCTGCAAAAACAACACCTGCTGTGAACTGTCCACTCATAGAGGGAAAAGGTGGCTGTCAGAGAAGGCAACAGGCCCAGTGTCTCTCTCATAAAGTACGATTAAGGCAGTTTCATTTCACTTCAGAGTGAATTTGCCAAGGTGTAGGATGGAGCAGAAAGCCTAAACTGGGCACTGGTGTAGTTTTACTGCTGACACAAGCAGTAAAAGTCCCCGTGGCTGTAGAGAGTCCAGCATCACCCAAAGTGTAATCGCTTATCTTGCAAACGACACAAAATACACCCGTCACACCAAAGCTGGTTACCTTTGTCACTTGTTCCCCCTTCCATGCTGGTGAATTATTTCTGAGATCACTAGGAGAATTAAAAAAGAACCCAACAAAAAACCAAAACCAAAACAAAACAACCAAAAAACCAAAAGCAAAATGACAAACCAACCAAACCAAACCCACAACAAACCTCAGTAGGAGAAAGAGGAACAGAGAAGAAGATTTGTTCTCCTTACCAGCTGGACCCACAGACCTTGCTGATGTTGATGAAGGGGGAAACTGAAGCTGTGGGCAGGGCATAGGGCTCCCACTGAAGGGAGCACAAGGCAACAAGTTCTTTTGTGGCCACAGCTGGCCTTGCACAGGGTAAGCACAGCTTGGCCCTGCTAAGGAGGGCTGCAGTAATGTAAGTCATGTTATGGTCCTAGAAAATCCTAAAACAATTTTTATGGGACAGTTCTGAAACTAATCATTATCCTTTTAAACACAGGCCTTCACATATTTGTAATAAATACGTTTAAAGAATTCAAGTATTGTGTAATAATTAGATATATAAAGAAAACTGCACATTTGGGACAATATTCATAAACAATTCAATGTACTTTAATACTTTTATTTCTTACAAGCACGTCTGAATGAAAAATGTTGCACTCTTTTTCTCATATTTCATAGTAGAGTGTGAGCTTTGGCACAGACTGGACAATGAGATAATTCACATCTGCTCTCTATTAATGAAGTGCTGTTCCATTCTTACTCTACATCAACAGCATCTAAATGATGAAAAGGTAATCTTAGTGTGAAGAATTTAGTACTTACCTGTGGGTAAATCACATTGGCTTTTTCTTTAAGCACAGAAACAACAAAGTACTCCACAGCAAGAGAAGGGGAAGTTTTATAGGTGCAAACTTTTCCAGCATTGTCTTTGTTTCTTTTTACCTGTTTCTACTACTTTCCAGTTCTCTGGAATTATGTGAATTATGTAGACTACACTTTGATATGACAGGGTGAAAACATATTTTTTGTGGTTGTCCAGTTTTAAAGAATGGCCCTTTTTTTTTGTCTGTTATGAAAGGGCAAACAAGTGTCTATCTTGTATCAATTCACAGAAAACAGAGTATACCATCTTAATAATATTTCTTCCTCTATTCCTCTCCTGAACTGAACAGATGAGTCCTAAAAAGTCACAACTTGACTATAGCATTTAGACAGCTACCTTTTGTAATATAATGAAAGCAGTATTCAAAACATACACAGGACTCTGAAGTTTTCTCATATGGTAATATTTTCAACACTTCATGAATTTAATTTAATCATTATGGGACATATAATGGGCTTATTATGCTGAACTTACATCATACTGCATATATTGCATGCCCATGTGTATATATTATATTATACGTGTATTAATACATTGTTATTTTTACATTGCTCTTTTAAGACAAAATTCAGTCACTGAATGCTAAACATATTTCACACCATAGGAACATTTCCCTTTCCCCTTTTGTGGGCTGAAAAAGCCGGTAGATTCAACTCACCCCAGGTGGATGATGCAGAACAGGGTAATCAGTGTGAAAACACAGTTTCCCAGTTGTATAAGCTACATTGTTAGCATCTGCTTTGTCTTGCACTTGCCAAGTTGGTCTTCATAATGAAAGGGAAAAGAGAAAACATGTTGGAACAGCATGCCAGACAGTACACACTGAAACTGTGAAATCACAGCAGAAAAGAGTAATTTCACCTTTGAACATGGAAATATTGTAACATTATAAAGAAATCACGATTTAGCAGTGTCCCTCCACCCCAACAAAGGCTTATTTCAGCAGCCCTAGATAAACTTCAGTGTGCCAAGGGACATCTGTCCCCAGCACAGTACCTAGAAGAAAAATGGCTTTCCAGTGGTGGCTCTTTGCTGAATGTAAAGGCCAGTTGAAGACACAAACCAAGAGGCTTCTGCCAGGAGAAATCATTGTCTCAGCACTGAGGCTTCAGAAATAAACAAGTTGAAATTGGCCCATTCCTTTTTATTAACCTTCCACTTTCCTCTGCCACATGTAGCACATTATCAATGAAGTATAAAACTGATAAAGGCTATGTAACTTTCCCCAAAATTTATTTTTAAGGTTTTATAACCTTAGAAAATATAGAGTATCTGTCTGCAGGGGGATCTTTCCTCTAACTCCAAGACTTGCCGCTGGAGGAAAATATTTGGATGAAAGACTTTGAAACTTCTTCCCTTTCACTGACACCCTCTAGCCCCATTTATTTGGTTACACAAATTGTCTTGGAATTTGACAAAATTCAGTAAAAATGTTTTCTGACAACTGCAGTGAAAAAAATAGGTCACGGTGGTACGACGAAGACGCGAATATTTCACCTTGCAGCACAAACAAAATGTGCTTCCAGTGACACACCGTGCAGGAGGATTTAAGACCAAGAACCACAGGTTTTGTTTGTACAAAGTTCACAGGATTGAAGACAGTCCTCAGCAGATGCATATTATAGCTACAGACGTATGTCTGAAAAAGTGTAGGTCACCATATGCAGCCCATGTAATCGCAGGCGTGTAAGTGGTTTAAAAGGAATTATGAAACTCGTTTTCCCTTGTGAAATACTGTAGACCAAATATATTAGGTTTCAGATGGTGTATGTCTAGCTTTACTTCTTAAAAACAGTTTAAAAAGAAAATATGCTAGAGAATATGCGGACAAAAATTATTTATATACAGGACACAAACGCTTTTGTTTGTCGGTTTTGAGTGGTATTTAGTATAGAAACTATGCAAAATGCTAAAACTAAATTTCTTCACTTGCCAGAGGGAAAAGCCCCTTGAATATTTGCAAACGTGTTTAACTGCCTGGGAGAAATAGTTTTTACTATTTGGTACAGCAAATATTCATCACTAGATGACCTCACTACTCAAGTATGATAATTTCAACCACACTTCCACAGTTCCAAATTTGACAGCCAAAAACCAGCCCCTTATATCATCCTTGTGCTTAGCGTTGAGGGCAGCTAGGTTTGCTCCATCTTTAATTTAATAGGCTACAATGTCACTTGATGGTTCTAAAAAAAATTAAAACATTTTAATTTTCTTATTTATATGCAATATATAAAATTGCTGGAGTGGTAATACTCTATAAAATCATTATAAGGTTTTGCAAAAGCAGTCAGTGCTTTTGTGCTGGCAGAGTTTGTGAGGGGATCTGGTCCCCTGGAGCTTTCCTTCCATACAGAGAGCTTTGGTCAAAGTTCAAGTTACTGACTTGAAGTCAGAGATGCTAATAGGGAGCTCAGCACTGAATGTGAAAAAATCAACTTCACTTTGTCTAAGTCTCAACTGAGCTGAAGCATCAACTCAGCCATGAGGAGAGCACACAAGAACTAAGGGAAGAATATGCAGGTAATGCCAGAGGACTCTTGGCCTTTAGGGAGAGCAAAGCTGGGTGGAATGGTTTGTGGTTTAGTAATTAGGGTCAGATTTCAAAGCCCGTTGCTCAGGCTGTTTGACAGAGCAGGAAAATTGGCACCAAGCAGATGTAGCAATCTTTTGCATTAAGTAGCAACAGGGGCTCAGCATCCCTGAGCAGAAAAACAGGCTGTTACATCCTTAGTCCTGCAAAACTGCTGAACTGGCAACTGAAGCCACATCTGAATCATCTGATCTTGCACTTCATTAAAAGTCCATGTCTCACTCATTTGAGAATTGGGGCCCATGTCCCCTTGCCACCGAAGCCCTCTGGGATATCCAGATGGATTGGCTGTTTCCATGGGAGTGCTGGTGCTCTGAAGGACGGCCTTCATGCCACACCAAGGACTGGACAAGGCTTCAGAACAGAGGAACACGAGGTTCGGAGCATCAGAAGTTGGAGAAATAAACTGTGTTATGACTGGAGACTTTGTTAATGGAGTTGGGCCTCCATAAGGGAAAGAAAAAGGTTAATTTAAAAGCATGGGAACCCTTGATGTTGTCATATGGCTGGTACAGAGAATGTTTCCACTTTTTACAGTAATGACATTTTAGGGAGCTTGCACCAAGCACACATCTAGACAAGAAAAAAGGCTTTTTTTTTTTCCCATGCGTCAGAATTATATTAATTTCTGTTACATTTTAGTTTAAAATTCATGGCTCTGAGGTAATGTTTTATTTGGCAAGCTTGCCAATTCCAGGTTTATCCTTTTATTTATAATATTTGGTAGGCCTTGTATTTGGCTGCCAGTGAAACAGCAAGGAAATTACCCAAAGTTATTATTTTATTACAGTTGTAAAAGCCACCCCAGAATTGGATGCCAATAAGAAATTAAATCCTGTTCCAGAGATGAAAATTATTATACCTATTAGCTAATAACACTGCTTCTTTACTCAGCTAGATGGAGGTCACTGACTCAGCTCAGCAAGATGTGAGCTGCCATCCTCGTTTGTCTACCCACCTAGTAAGGTGCTTGAGGAGTTAGAGGTGCAGTTTACTCCCTCTTGGCATCAAAAGGATGATTCACAAGTTCCTGCTTGCACTCCTGCAACTGAGCTCTGCTTGTTGGGATTGGTTATGGCTTTTCAGAGCAGACTCTGTTGAAAGCAGGGAAGGGGGTACTCTGCCCATATTCTTGGTGATGTGAGACACAATAGCATCATCTAAGCCTTACCTATTTCTGTGACTTCAAACTAGACTAAAAAAAAGTCTCAGTACAGATAACTTCCTCTTTTCAGAAGGGGAGTGGATTAGGGATTTTTGGTTTTGTTCCATGGTATAGATAAGTAACTCTATCTTTTTGCTATCTTATATTTGACATCATCTGTTTTCAGATGCTTCTCCTTCTCTCAGCAGCTAATGTTATTGCTGCTCCTCTTTACATCTTTCTGCCTTGCCAGTGACCACGAAGCAATCCTCTTGTACAGAATATAAACTCAATGCCAGATTTTCTAACGTACAGAGAAAAAACCCACACACCTTGCTTTAATAACTTAATCCACAAAATAGATCCAGCAAGCTTAAATGAAGAACATTAGAGGTGATTACAAAGCTCGCAAAGCAAAGATATTAAAAAACAAAACTCACCCATAAAAAGTGAGGCGCAGGAACCCAATCCTGTGGCCAAGTTTAATCAATTCTCCCTGCCTTGTAGCAGCTCCTGTCAGTAGAACGATTCCTACTTTCTTTAGGGTGCACAGCCACTTGTATGCACTTTCATCATTGTTCATGATTTCTTCAAAAGGTATTTCGGGAAGTTGAAGGTCTGAGCCCCAGTACTGGCGTTCTGAAAGGAAAGAAATAGAGAAAACAAGTGCTTAGCTGATCTAGCATCAAAACTCAGGACATAGTAGAAGTCTGAAGTTAATGGGACTTCTATGCTTTTGTGAATATGCTCTCAGTCCTGCAGTCAATCACCTAAAATGGGGTCCCTGAGTTTGCATGGATGACAAGCAAGCTTTATGATAAAATTCAGCAAAACATTGCGCTAATGGAATTTTAATGCAGAAGTTGAATGAAAGACCACTTGAAAGGGGTATTTTTTGTTAACAGTATATCAGAAATTCATGTATTCATTTTTCTGGAATATTGTATCCAGCTCTGGAGTCCCCAGCACAGGAAGGACATTGATCTGTTGGAGTGAGTCCAGAAGAGGCCACCAAGTTGATCAGAGGGATGGAGCACATCTTGTATGAGGAAAGGCTGAGAGAACTGGGATTGTTCAGCCTGGAAAAAGAAGGTTTCAGGGTGATCTAACTGGGGCCTTCCAACACCTGAAGGGAACTTAGAGGAAAGATGGGGCGAGACTATTTATAAGAGCATGTAGTGACAGGACAATAGGGAATGAGTTCAAACTGAAAGAGAGTAGGTTTAGATTAGATATTAGGAAAAAATTATTTACTGTGAGGGTGGTGAGGCTCTGGAACAGGTTGCCCAGGGGAGCTGTAGATGCCCCATCCCTGGAGCTGTTCAAGGCCAGGTTGAATGAGGCTCTGAGCTACCTGGTCTAGTGGAAGGTGTCCCTGCCCATGGCAGGGGGCTTGGAACTAGGTGACCTTCAAAGTCCCCTTCCAACCCAGACCATTCTGTGAGTCTGTGATTCCATGATCCCAGAGCACAGCTGGAGCAACTCTACCACTGGAGCTCCCTCACACCTCTGGGAGTGTTTCACTTGCTTGTAACTTCAGTAAACCTTAACCATTTGGGCTGAGGTTCTCCATGGCATCTGCTGAAAGCATCATCAGAGACTAAAAGGGATCAAACACCTAGACCAGTGAAAAGTGAGTAGTGTAGCCAACTCACACTATGTAGCATACAGGAGGTTTAGGAAAAAACTACCAATAGAGTAATTTGTCCCTGTGGAGAAGCCAGGACAAATCAGGATGCTGTAGGAAGCACCTCTTTGTTAATCATCTGTTTAGAACTTCTCGTTACATATACTTTAAGATTTTCAGAGACATACACCAAAATCAAATTCACTTCCTTCAGTAAAAGGCAGTGCTGTAGCCATCCATTACTGCAGGCAAAACCACATAATAACTAAACTAAATCCTCCTGATTCTTTGTTTTCCCCTAAATATCATAGGTCAAGATCACTTTGTTAAAATAATAAAAGGACATTCCATGCCCCCCATCCCACCCCTATTCTTTCCCCCACAGACTAAGGCTGCCAGGACCAATTTTGCTAAACAACACTGAAACCATACCACCTAGGTTTTAATGGCTCCAGTGCATTCAGCCAAGAACTCAAGGGATCAGTAATGTAGAAAGCAAAAAGGCAGGAAGTTAATCATGGAGCATGGAGTAAGCCTCTCACCAGGACACTTTCTGGAGCTTAACAGGGGTTAGTGGAGTTAACTTTCACTTAATTTGTCTGTGTTACTGGCAGAGGACACTGGAAGCCACAGTTGTGGGTCACATTTGATACTTTACAGATAATACTGATTTTCTTCTGCAGCTCATAGAATTCCAGAGAACATCCTAACGTAGTGAACCTGGACCTCTGAACCCATCCTGGTCTTTTCTTTATTTCTTTATTCATAGGGATTTTAAAGGAGTACAGGGTTTAAAGCCAAGTGAAATCACTGCCCATGCACCTGAAAGAAAGCTGCTACGGGGAGTTGGTAGTAATTTTATTGTTTCAAATTGCATTTGTAAGCCCTCTTAGTACATTTAATATGAAACTCCTACAAGTTTACAAGTGGAAATGAATCTTAGGTCAAGATATAACTTTTATTAAGCTGCCTTGCTAGAAAGCACCACTGGTAATTGTTTCCTCCCTTGTATTTGTACTAGTGCTTATCACAGAATCATATATCATATCACATATCATATCATAGAATATGGAATCGTAGAATGGTTTCATTGGAAGGGACCTTGAAGATCAACTCATTCCAACCCTTCTGGTGAAGTCCTACGAGGAGAGGCACAAATCACAACTACCTTACTTGGTATTTTAGCTAACATTCAGTTAAGTTGCCCAGTCATCAATCACAGAGATTACACACCAGAAATGAGACCATAAACATTTGAGAAATGCAGGTGGCATTCTTTATGAAACACCTATATCTTCCTTTATGTCAACATCTCTTCAACAAACAGGACCAATCAAAACTACTACAAATTCCAGGGAGCTTTCAAATGAGAGCTCTGGGGAATTTCACCTGGTGACTGAGGGACACAATATACTTCAAACAAATATGAAGGCCAGGTTTGGGGTTTCTTTTTAATCTCTTTCTAGATATAGGCAGCAAATACAAAATACAATGTACTCATAAAAAATTGAAGCCAGACACTACACAGTTACAGCATTTTTCAGCCACTAGTGCTCCTCTTTCCTTTGGCCAGTGCTAGTTAGAGACAGTCCAAGAAACACAACACATGCCCAAATATAACCTATCCATATAGACCATCTTCTATACTCTACCTGTGTTTCAAAAAAGTTGACGTATGATTGACAAGCTGTTGAATTTTTAACATGCAAAAAATGAAAAAAGTGCAGTCCTTGAGGAATGATATAATCTCACCTCACTGCTCCACCGTGTTTAACTCAAGACAGCCTTTCACACACTTAAAAGATGGTGAAAAGATAAAATATGAACGTTTTCCCTTTTCTCTATTAAAAGTTAGGAAATTGAAATAGCCCTAGGTATGCTGTGTGAACTGCCAAGAACACCCTTTGAAGGACAAATTTAAATTTAAGCTTCACTGTCAGTGCAGGTAAATAATTATGTGAAAATTAATGGAATATTTTAAGTTTCATCTTTTCCTTCTTAGTTTTCTTGCCGTCTTGCTAATAAATATTTTCCTCATCTTCCTGAAATGAGTAGAATTTCAAGGGATATACCAAGACATTTTTCCTCACTTTGAAAAATAAATATATGCACCTGGAATTGAACTGCAGCTCCAAGAGTCCCAGGCTTCTATGGGTACATGGACTGTCCTCTTGTTGAAGTTCCCAATGCTTACTGCTCTTGCTAGAAGTTCCACCTAATATGGGATGGCCCTTCTGCAGCAGGGCACGGGCTGTGGTGTTGGGTTTTCAGGTGGTTTTGGTTTTGTTACAGACACCTGCTTTGTCACAGCACTGCAAAACAGTGCACACACAGTAAACAAGTCTGGGACTGTGCTGGACTTCAGCATAACAAAACTGTCAACCCTTATAGGCCTGTAGAGAACATTCAAGGAGCAACCACCCATTTCATCCTCCTCCCAGTCAGACCCCCTGCACTGGAGGCCATCATCTGGCCACACACCTCCAAAGCTAGGGAGCCAAAGGGACACAAAAGCTACATTCAAATTGTTTCTGTACTTTACTTGCAAGAGAAATCATTTTTCTGTGTAAAAGCTCAGCAATGTGAACCCTGCTAATGTACTGGGAATTCAGCCTTTGCCAGACTCTGAAATGTATTCAGGAATAGCACTGCAACACTGACTACTGACTGAAGAGATGTTTAACCTTTACAGTACCACTATGATGTGGAAATTGCAAAATTTCCAGGAAACTGAACTCTTCGCTGATACTCCCCAAGCAGGTACTAAAACTGAGCAGCTTCTTCTTTTTTTTTTTTTTTTTTTTAAATGTTTAACTACTTTGTATTTAAGAAACCCCCCATCAAAAAAATAAAAACCCTCCAAAACACCAACAAAACAAACAAAGCTAGAGAGACATAAATACAGTTCAATCCTGCCTTGCAAGGCCATAAACTGTCCTCAGAGTTTCAGTTTTCTTATGTAAATTCCCTTCCAGTGACAAGCAGCCAGCACCCTCAATGACTCGGGTTTGTTTGTCTTTTTAAAGGTGCAGGCTGGTACAAAAATGCTTTTAAATCCTATTTCATGTTTCAGAGAAGAGAGGCCGCAAGTTCCCAAGGTCTGCACTAAAATAAGCACCATTTATAAAATCTCCTTCTCCTCAGCTCCAGATGGAATCATTGTATTCTGTCCAATATTTACAATTTGACAAACTATAATGTCCATAATTATTTGGAAAAGAGACAGGAAAGCATACATCATAGAACCAAAAAAAGATCCTGTGATGTGAAGACATTTAAGTTCTTTCATTTAACAGAATTTTTTTAAATGTCTATCTGAAAGTCTTAGAAACTTGTGTGCCCCCCACATTTTTTATCTACATACCAAACAACAGGAACTTTCTTCCCATCTTTATCCACAAAACCTCTTCAGCCTGAAAATCTATAGGGAAGCTGTACTGAACTGTACAGGGACTATTCTCTTTGCCAATATTTCCTGGTAGTAATTGCTCCCACTCATGCTCTTCATTATTTCATCAAGTCAGCATAGCAGGATTTTTCCTACTGCATAATTGTAGTTAATACAGTTTACATGGTACTATAGTAGAAATATTACAACATACTCTCTGAAAGCTGAAGAGGTAAGAAAGATAAGAATGAGCCATCAGTATTTGGGCAGCCTTGGGTCTCACTTGCACAACACAGCTGCAGTTGCCAAATTAAAAATCTTTATGTTTACAAATGCAGCTGAACAACTCAATAAGGCATAAAAACAAAGGCCTCATAGAATTACTTTTTGGTTTTATTGTCCATTTATATTACGACAACTAAACCCCCAGATTTTCAAAATGGGAAGAATTAAATACTTCCGAAAGAATTAATGCCTCTTTCAATTTCAGAACAATAATTTGGGGAGGGAAAGGAGAAAAAAGAATCCTATTTCTTGATCATACCAGGCTAGTCATAGTAAATCACCTGCATCAGAGTCTGCACAAAATGAGAAGATGTCCTTTGCCCAGTCCCTGCAGATGGTGTGCATGCATCAACAAGCACTTGGAATTATCCAGCATTTACTATGCAGGCTGGGACAGTGCTAGTCAAAACCTTTTATGCTGGAGTTATATAGGAAAGAAAGTCTACACATCATAGATTAACTCACTTCATTTAAAATTATTTTGTGTACAGCTTGTGTTTTAATGTTTGTTGAAAGTTAACAGTTTCTGCTGTATTGTTATGTGTATGGCAGCCTAACTCATGGCATTAAGCTCTTATTGATTATTACTGCAGGATAAATTCAAATGACCAAACTCTTCTAGTAAAAAAATTACATTTAATTTCATCCTCTTAAAATTATCATCTCTCAGAACCTAGCAGAGAAACTGAAAGTATCACTGATGCTGTTAACATCCTGATTCAAACTTCAGTAGGAGCTGGATATATATCCAAAATCATATCACATTTTAAAGGACAATCATCATCTGAAACCTTTAAACTTATGTTAAAACCTTAACCTAAACCTAGGGTTAAAAATAGTAAGTAGCACTAGGTACTACCTCTGCCCAATCTTTTCTTCCACTCAGTAGGAAAATATTGTGATATTACCTAATTTTTTTCCCCTGACATCCTGTTGTTGGGATACCAGCATCTTGGAAAATGAGCCTCAGCAAATGCAATGCAGTGAGGGACTGGATGCTGGCATATCAGTGCCTCTCACAAGCACCCTCTACTACACACAGCATCTGAGTCACAGCGGTGGTAAAACATTCCTGTGACGTTTGCTGGGGAGAACAAAAGTAAACAGGAAGGAAAAGGAGAGTATCTTTGAGACACCATAGCTGGAGAAGTAGAATATGGCTCTTTTGCTGTTCTTTTGGGAGTATTTTGTAAGCTGGGCTGAAATGAGCCTTGATATACACAAACAGGAGATTTTGCATTTTGCATGGTAGGATTTGGCAATGTTTTAAAAGGGGAACCTTGACATATTGCCACACAGCTACTTACAGTCACTTCATCATGCACTGAAAATCTGACCTACTCTTCTTTTTGGGTTTGATAAAACGTCCAGCATCTAGGGTTTTTGAATCAGAAACCATGACGGAAAAACATTTTAAAAAAAAAACCAAAACAAACAAACAAACCAAAAACACCAAACAAACAAACAAAAAAAGCGACATTAAAAGCAAGTAACCACTTGCAAAAGAAAATAGAAAAGAAATAGCCACTGCTGTGACAGTGTCAGCAGTGAAGGTTAACCTTTAACTACATCAGTCTGGTGAGCTTGGGTTTCTATTTGTTGAACCAGCATGCAGGGCTGGTATTCCATATCATTGCCTGTAATCCTATACTGCTGGGATATGATTAGTTACTTAAGGGCATGTAATTTGCAGTGTGTAACTCCCCTGACCACATGGAAGAGAGTTCTAAACTTACCCCAATGCACAATGAGAAACAGATCTTAGCCAGCCAGCAAGCAAACTCACAGGCTGCAGCCTTTTTTTTTGCAACTGAAACCTGGGAAAAGTTGGGAAAAGCTGTCCAAAGCCAAAGCTTTTCTGAGAATATGAGGAACAGCAGAATTATACCACTAAAACAGGCTAGTTAATTAGTGTAATTTTTATAAACGTATTTCTTCACATCTACCATGTGAACCAGAATTTGAAAACACATTGCCCAAAAAATAAAACAGATCTTTGGTGTATATTTTTCACCTGGATGGCTCTGCTGGAGAAGAGCAGTGGCAGAGGGGAGAACTGGCTTCCAAAACATGCATTGTATTTAGAAGCCAGGAGTAAGCTCTATGCAAATGAATGAATGAAGGCAAATCACAGCCAGTTAGACTTTATAACGGGTGAAAAAAGTAGCATGACATCTGAAATACTGAAATCTCAGCTACTGAAGTCTCAACTATTGATATCTTTGTTAATAAATATAACCACAGATCTAGATTATTTTGCCTGAGTATTAATTAAAGCAATGTTCAATTTACATTGATCCCTCAGAGGCTACAAAAGGGGTTTTGTAGCCTGCCAGTTTCCACAGCACCTTCATTTTTACAAATAAAAATTCAACTCCCTGAGAAATCAAGCCTAGTTTCCCTGAATGAGCTTTGCATCTTCTCCATGTTCAGTCTGGAAACATGCCCAACCCTCCAAAATAGTAAACACAGCAGTTTATTGTTGCCAAAACTAAAATAGATACAAACTTTTATATTACCAGGGAAAAACTGTTCCTTCCTCTACTATGAAGAGTCTGTTATAGGATCCACTGAAATGAATGGAAATATTACTCATCACTTAAGTTTTAAACCAGATATAAAAGGCTGGCTTTCGTTTAGGAGAACGGGTGCTAAGGAATATTTGACCTGCAGAAACTGGGAAATATAACTGGCCTCTTCATTTGTCCCTAAAATGCCAAACAAAGCTCAGATGCAGGACAGATCTAGGGCCACATATTTTCCCATTTCTCATCTTTCAGGGAAAAAAACACGGCACAAACCAACTTTCTTTTATTTGTTAGAATATAAAATACCCAAAAAAAGGGCATAAACCAATTGGGGATTTGCCTTTGCTAAGCTCTGAGGAAACTGATACCTGGATCTGAGTTTCACACCATCAGCCTACCTCTAGTTTCTTTTTTTTCTAAAGTAATATCCTATTTTAACAGATACTGTCTTAACCCTGAATACAGATGCACAGCTTTCTGCAACAGCAGATCTCACAGGAACACAGTTAAGAGCAACAGCAGAAATCTTGCAAGTTTTCACACGTTTGATTCTCACAGTCTGAAAGGCTGTCAAAGAAATGAGGATGTGCATCCTGCCAATCCTAGTGGGTTACAATTATTCACTCAAAAGGGTGAGTGATTTAAAATGGGTAAATGTTACAGACAGTTGCACAAAAACGCTTTGTGACCAAAAGACTGTCAACTACTGCAACATGTATGGGATGCAAAGCAAACACAACCTGAACTTCAGCACTGCACACTGCTGCACTACACAGTTACTTTTTAACAAGGCAGCCACAGAAAGGGAAAAAAAATATTTCAATTATAGCTCTCTTGCAATTCTAAATAATCTTTCTTTTTGGAAGAATTTAGAAAAAATTAAATAGTTTAAACAGCACACACACACACACACACTTGCACTGTCACACAGGCCACTGTCGGTCCACAAGGCTCATTTGTGAGACCTACTAACCCTATCCTGGAAAGAAAAGGCTTTTAGGAAAGTAAATGCAGCCCAAACAGTTACAGTTCTCTCAGGTACAGAGGTTAGGAAAGGTAACAACGGGTCCCTGTTGTGCACATACAGCCTGGCACTGGGCACCAAGGGTGGCTGCCACTGCTCCAGCTGGGCGGACCTGGTCTGCACACAGGCACCTCTAGCCAGGACTGTCTTGCATTTGACACAAGCAGGACAGACATGGATTTAATTCCTACCTGGTAAAAATAAATCTGCTTGCATTTCTGCTCTGGCTTCTTCAGAGAAGCATCGTTTTTTCAACCACTCAGCTTCGTATTCGCTTGCGTGTTCATCAGGCCACGTGATGGAGATCTTTCAACACAAAGCAAAAGACAAGTTTAGAAGAAAAAAAGTTGATTAAAAAACATGGCCTAGAACAACAAAAAAAACCCTCTTAAAAACTGCAGAAATTGTAATATTTAGATCGGTAATATTACAATTAAGCATTCCCTGGAATGTGACAGCAAACAACTGATGAAAACATAACCTGAACATCATCCAAATTCTGACACCTTTTATAAATGCTCATTTTCACATGAATCCATGACCTAATTTGCTGGTTTCACTGTGAGAGCTGCACTTAAAGGGAAGAAGGAAAAGGCAGAAACTGGCACATATCTCTGGGGAGAGCACTTCACCACAACTCAGAAGAGTGTAAATATCTTGCAAAACAGACAGCTTGTGAGAAAAGAAAAAGAACAAGACAGAGAGGCAAAAAAGAAATGCTAGGAGAGAAATCCCTCTCCTACTTTTGAAAAGTCTTTCCTCTTTTCAAATAAGTTTTTAAAAAGTGTTGTACTTTTTAAACCCTGAAAAAAAACATGGAAAGAAAGGATATGGCTTTGCTTGTCATGAACTGAAAGAGCTCAGTCCAGCACAGACCCTCAGCTGAATTCTCAGGGCTGTTGAGTAGCTATCAATTCCCATTTCACATAATTCTGCTCTTTCACATGATGGTAAATCAGCACTATCAGTTTAGGATTGATTGGTGCTGTGCTTTCATCAGTCCCTGAGTGGAACACACAACCCCTAATTTTCCTAATAGAATAATGAATTTACATTGTGTTAATTCTGGTAACAAACAATGACCTTGGGAGCCCAGAATTCCTCACCAGAGATACTTATGCTGTGGTTGAGACACACTCTTGCACGGTTTAGCCCCTGCAAACTGCCCCTGCAGTGAGGCTGCCCCAGGGTTGACTGCTGAATATTCAACACATTTAAAACATCTTTAAGGGTAAAATTAAGGAAACGAGTTTGCCAAAGGACCCAGGTGCTTCTTTTAATAAAACATATAAAACCTAAATGATATATTAGGTTTTTATATGGCAGGAAATATTAAAAATCATAGGGAGGGCAATTCCTGTCTTCTCTTGCTCAATAACCTCCCCTTTTCCAGGAACAAATGTTAATGCAGATAGGCAGATATCGACACTAGGCCAATTCTGATTATTGGATGCAACTTCAGTTTGAGTGCTCATTCTAAGATGAAGACTTTTGTGCATTGGAAATTAGCTAATAAACTGGTACCTTTGCTATGGATTAAGTCATTGTCACTTTGCCATTTGTTTTTCTGATTTTCAAGCCATTTACTTAAAGAACAAAGAGAGAGAAAAAAGTGTAGGTGTAATTAAATGTGCGGGAAACGCCTGAATTTGCCTTTCAACACCTGGTGATGCAGAAGCGCACGGCAGAATTTTCAAAAGCCTTATTATATTATAAAAGCTGAAGCCTGGGTTTCTGCTGCCTCTATAAAGCGAAGTTTCATACGAGGGTGGGGAGATGCGAGTTCCCCAAATTGCGTTTTTTTCCTAAAAGCTTTTCAAATTACCCGACGAGGTTCACGGATAAGCAAACTGTGGTTAGAGTATAAGTCGGAGTTGTCTCTAAGCGTTGTTAGACAAGTTTCACAAGAAGGTGAATCACGGTTCGCTTCAAATACCTTTCTTCGATCTGCCAGAGCCACCTCCTTCACCACGATGTTCACATCCAGGTCCTCGAAGAGCAGCCTGCGCGCTCCGGCGGAGGGCAGGAAGCAGAGGGGACACTGGCAGTTGTCCCTCAGCCAGACGCAGGGGTAGCGGCTCTCACTTCCATCCTCCCACTCCACACGGACAAAATGGCCCACGTCCAAAGCTTCCACCTTCTGTATTCCCGGGCTCATGCTGAGCTGCTGGGCGGTGTGGAGCCCCGGCACGGCACCCTGGCAGCAGTGGGTGCTCCCAGGGAGCAGGCTCCGGCCCTCCTGCGCCGGCAGCGGGCGGAATGCTTGGCCTCCAGGGACTTTGGCCCTCGACAGGGCGTTAACCACCGCCCGCCACATTTTGGGCTTGTTACGAAACAGGTTATATTCCTTTAAAAAGGCGTCTATGCAGCAGTGGGGAAAAACGTTGAGGAGAGATTTAACCCCTGAAACAGGCAGCAGCTGACGGGAAAGCTCTGGGTGATGTCCACGTGTTAGAAAAACAAATTAAAGTTCAGGGCTTGACATGCGTTGGTGCTCTCAGACCTGGGGGAGGAAGTTAACAAAGCACAGGAGAGAGGGATAGTGCTGAGAACTGGACACCAGGAATGCAGAATTTATATAGACTTCATGGACATTTTGCAGAAAACAAAGATAAAGGAAAAAACTAACAAAGACAACGCAGCAATTGTACTGAAAACTCTCCATATCTGGGAAAAAAGATAATAAAAAGACTAGAAATGTGGATTAATTACCATAAGAAGTGAGAAATCACTAACAAATAGAAGACAGAATACTAATTAATAGAACTATGTAACTTGTAGCCAATCAACACTTATTCCTTTGTTTGCTAAAACAATAGTTAAAAGTATAAATAGTTAAAAGTTTTGATAATCGGTGTACATGCTAGGTGGAGTGATCCCCCGTGTACCTCAGTGCTGAATAAAGTAACACTGACTTTCTAACCTAACAAACTGTTTGGAGAGCTTATTTCCCAGTGTTTGGTGACAGGTTCTTTAACAAAACCATCAGAGGGAGGGAGAATGCTGTCGCTGAGTCCCTAAAACACCCCAAAGAGCAGCTTCTTACTGAAGGAGTCAGGACAGCAAAAGGACAATATTAAGCTGATTCTCCCCTCCCTTCCTACTTACTTAGACCTTCAGGGACATTCATCATCTGTTGCTTACAAAGGGTGTACTCAGACCCATCTATTCAAAAATCCTTTCAATGTGATCCATCATCTTGGCTGTCTTTTGTTTCTGTGGTCAGTTTAATACCTATTGCACAAAGACATTAAAAAGACACCTTGAGATGAGTTCCACAACCCAAAAGTAGGAGCTACTACCAACCACGTTCAAAAGCTGAAGCTTTAAAGTACACACACCTTAATCCCAGCTGTGGATACTAACGGAAAAGAAAAGGAAAAGCTTTGTAATCATGACTTCAGCTACGACAGAGTTCTGTGAGAGTTCTTTTCTCCTTTCACAGCCACACTGCTCTCTACGGATTTACTCTTTTATTTAAAGCTAGCTGCATACTGTATTGCAGAAAGATGATGCCTCCAAATCTTAAAAACAGGAAAGTTCTGGCCTAATGTCCTTCTTATTCAGAAAAATTCAGAGGAGGACCCCCTGAATCAGTAAGTCATTACATATATATTTTAATAGATTTTACCGACTTCAAATATTGCATATTTATTCAGCATCTTTTCCTTTTCTTTTTGTTCTTAAGCTCACAGGGCAAAATATTGATGGTGCACCAGGACCAATCTGTCTTTGTGCATGGAAAACTTCCTGGGCTTCAGTGTTTTGATTCACAAAGGCCTTCTGGAGTTATTAGAACATTTTCTAATTTTTTCCTTTGCTACAATTTAGAATTAGGTTACACAGGGCCCTTGGGCCTCCTTTTGTTTTTATTTCATATGATTGAGTACAGCAAAGCAGAATACTGATTTTTTTTTCTTTCTCATGTTTGAGTATAGTGGTCCCATTGGAATCCAGTAATTACCAACCTTCACTTGCAGTGCAGTCAAGCTAGTTTTGTGCACACAGACCCAAACATCTTTTATCCAACAAATGGGTTCATATCCAGACTGAATGTATTCTTTTTTTATACAAATATGTACAGAAATATACACATGTAAATGCATATGTACAGATTTCCACCATAATTGTAAAGCACTGCCCAAGTACAGCAATTTTCAAACTGCAAAAATATTTACACTGGCTGCAGTGTCCTTCTGAGATTTCTTGAACAAAGTTTTATTATATATGAAGGCAAAGTTCTGCTACGTTTTAGGGGTTATAAAAAACAAAACAGGGATGACCATTTCAACATGCCATAAAATTTTTCTACATCTGTACCTGTTTCAAGATAGTTCTCTGCTCAAGGCAGTAGGTTGCCTGATGGTAATGGGTCACAATGCCAGACCCCTGGACAATGCCTTGTGGTGAAATCAAGCATTTGCTATTTAAATACACTGTAGTGTTTGCACTAGACTTCTGTTTCTGTCTTCACTGTAAAGCAATTCTTCGGGTTACTCCCCTACCAGGAGCAATCCTGTAACAATAAAGAGGCTGTTGTTTTCCTTGAGTTAGTCATATCATAGTGTCGCTGTTAAAACGAAAGCGCAGTTAACAGTGATTAAAAATATCTGCTCAAGCATGCCCTCTAGATGTTTTTCTTCTTAGATACACAAATTGAATAGACCTGCAAGACTACTTTTTTTCCCCTAGACACAGCACCAGAGTAGAAGCTTCTCCTTCCAGGAGGATTTGTTCCACAGTGGTAGGGGTATTCTAGGCCAAGTTCTGCACAGAGGCTGCCCAAACATGTCTTCACTGGGCTACTTCAATATAGCATTTCACAGCCACCAGGGACTTGTCACTACTTCTACTACAGTGCTCAGTAGTGCTTCTCAGCTTGGACCCGTGTGCCAGATGAGTGCCAGGCACATTGAGTCCCCTCTTTCTCACCTGCATCATGCAAGACACAACATCTTGCCTCTCTGACTGTTCCAGGGATCACCAGCCTCCAATGCTCCAAATCAGCCAGGAGGAAGAGGGTAACCAACAGCTCCTGCTGGAATGACAAAGGCAGCCAGCCTGGTGCTGACACTCCTCTTTCCCAGAACACATAAAGCTAGGCCAAAGTATTCCTCAAGTAGCACCTGCAAGCCCCTAGCTACCATGTGAACAAGAAGAAATCCCTGTCTGATGGCTCTGCCCATTTCCAGCATGCTGTAAGGAAAGAAAAGCTGTCCATGGATGGTGTGGAATTGTCTGGAAACTGTGTGTTATCCCTGATTTCGAATTAAGTGAATTTTCTTTACATTGAATGTGTATATGACATTATGGTGAGCATGCAAATAGCAGTGAAGAACCCAAACTGTTCCAGAAAATCCTGCAAAATCTGTGCACGTTTGAAAGTAGTGCACAGAAGCTAACTTCTACCTTCCCACTCAATGACAGAGGAAACATTCTTTCCCCTTTTCTAGTAAGTGTATCTATACATTGTGTAACTGGGTGAAATGGCCCTTTCCATTTCTGATCATTTGCACAACTATAGCTACCGGGTCACACTGCTGCTTTCCCAGAAACCATGTTAAGACAGAACACTAAATGCCAGAAAAATACAACTATGTCTCGAAAAACCTGGAGTCCAAGACAGCTGAACTGCTGGTAAAGAAAAGCAAATCCAAATGCCTGGTCCTGATAGCGTCAGGCTACTGCAGAAAGCTCATCTCCCATTCTAGAAGGCTATTAAAGGTGCTTATGGAATCAATCACACAACATGGATCTCCTCATCACACACAGTACACTTCCTAAATTTGATGGTTGCTTAGAGGTTTGCCTTGTTTGGTTGTTTTCAGTGTTATTTTTTTCAATTTTACATAAAAGCTGGATGCTAATTGCAAATTAATTGAGACTAAACTATCAGCAAGAGTTCCGGGATTTTTTTCTTCCCTTCCCTCCTTGACATTTTCAGTCAGACATGCATCCCCGTGCTGCTATTTTACACTTGAAATTGCATTCTGTACTAAACTGCAAGCAGAACTCACTGGTCCACCTAAAGTCAGCACTCTCATAACCACGGTCAAATTGAAGAGCAACTGAGAAGGCAAAGCAAATTCTCAGCGTAACAGCTCCCTGCATTTCTTGTCTCTGAACTGCTGTTATCCGCATGAACCCAGAAGGCAAGATATGTAACTCTGCTTTCAGTCATCAGGTCTTAGATTTGCACAGTTTAAAACAAATACAGCCAGTAGCTCCTATAAGTCACAGCATCTCACGTGAACATCGTTCCAGGCTCATGGATTTTCTGTCCACATTGCCCCCAGCAACATGTCAAGGGTCAGCCTGAATACTGACAGGCAATTATGATTTAAGGTGAACCCCATTATCTGGAGGCTACGCTTTCAGTTCTCCCCACCTTTCCAGCATCACCAAAGGTAATGCTAACTGCTTTCTTTCTCAAAAATCTGTCCTCCCCTTCAGTTTCTTCAAATCTAACCCCACTAAACATCACCCAGATCCCCCTTTTTGCTGACCTCAGCTCAGCAGTTTACCTGCAGAGCTACTTAAAATTTAATTCTGATTATCGGTACTCTTAAGACAGCTGAGATACTTCGGCTAACATACCTTCTGCTCGTACAACATTAAGACGCTGCAGAGAAATGAACAGTATGATTTTGCATTATAATTACGTTTCAGCTATGCCTTCAAAACAGTTTGCTGCATCAGAAGCTGCTCGGTGGAGGATGTAAGAGCACAGCGCTGCCAGCGGCACTGGCACCACGGATACTTACAAACTCGTACAACTGCAGTAAAAGCTGCACTGGCCTCTGCTTGAAACTGAGGTTTCACTCCTTGCAAGTAGGAGCAAACTTCAGAGAAAGAATAACCCTGGCCTAAATACTGCACGTGGACCGGCGTACCAGTCTCCGAGGGCAAACACTGGCCTGACGCTGCCGCCTCGCAAGCGAAGCAGCGAATATGGACCGCAAAGGCAGAACGCCCTGCGCGTCCGCATCCCCTCAGGGCTGCACAGCCCTGCGTGCGAAGGCCCGGGGGAGACACACTGCCTGAAGGGTGTCCCCGCTCGGGAGCCAGGCTGCCGCCCCGCCCCAGCCTGACACCGCTCTGATGAGCGCAGCGAGAGCAGGCGGCGAGGGCGATCAGCAGCGCAGCGGCGGCCGCGGGCAGGGCCTCCCTCACACGCTTCCCGGGGGGACGCGCGGCCCCCACGGCCGGGGCTGGGCGAGCCCTCGCGGCCGATGCGCCCGCCCCGACCCCGCGGCCGCATTCCCGGTCCTGCTCCAGCTCCAGCTCCCGATCCGCCCCCCCCTCACCTGCCCGGGCGCCCGGCGGCCCCCGCGGCGGGGCGGGGCGCGGCTCCGCCGAGCTCAGCAGGCCCGGCCCCGGGGAGGACCCGCCGCGCAAGGCGGGCCGGCTGCGGCGGGGGGGTTGCGGCGCTCCCCGGGGAGTTTGGTCCCCTCTGGAGTTAAAGGGGGGGTGTGTCTTTCATGGGTTATTTATCCCCTGAGGAACACGCTGTTATCCCTGTTACCACTGCACTGACCCTTGTGTGTAACAACACTTCGGGCCCCAGTGGAGCCTGAACAACTCGGGGTTTCAAATATCAGATGTAACCTACAGTAAACATCACCAAACAGAGATGGCCTTTGTGAACGAGACCATGGTCGAACAGAGCCTGTGCTGTGGCATAAAACAGCCCTGCTCTTTCAGATGGGGCCACCCTTGTCTGCACCCTCTGAGATAACGGGGCAGGTTTGTATTAGACCGCAGGACCAGGGCAGTGATCATTCCCCACGAACTTGGCACTGGGGAGGCCACACTTTGAATCCCGTGTTCAGTTTTGGGCCCCTCACTATAAGAAAGATAATGAGGTGCTGAAGCAAGTCCAGAGAAGGGAAATGGAGCTGGCGGAGGGTCTGGAGCACAAGTCTGATCAGGGGCAGCCGAGGGAGATGGGGGCGTTCAGCCTGGAGGAGGCTCAAGGGAGACCATATCACTCTCTCTGAAAGGAGATTGTAGTTAGGTGGTGGTCAGTCTCTTCTCCCATGTAATAAGCAATAGGGCAAGAGAAAATGGCCCCATATTGTGCCAGGGAAGGTCTAGATTGCATATTGGGAAAAATTTTTTCCGCAAAAGGGTTGTCAAGCATTGTAACAGGCTGCTTATGGAAATGGTGGAATCACCATTCCTGGAGGTATTTAAAAGCCAAGTAGGTGCAGCATTTAGGGACTGTTAGTGGTGTGCTCAGCAGTGCTGGGTTAACAGCCAACTCAGTGATCTTAGGGGTCTTTTCCAATCTAAGCGATTCTATGACTCTATGAGGTGATTTTACTGACAAACAAGCCTTGTGAGCAGTAAGTTTTAGGGAAACAAACTTTCTGGAAACAAACATAAAACCAGCATTAATACACTCTCATTGTTTAGTACCCCATACCTTCCCGCTGGTAACCATGCTAATGCTGCATTGATTTGATCAGTATGTTTCTTTTGGTTGAAGGGAAGGAGGTTCTAATAGAGAGAAATAAAACTTGTGTAATTGAAGGCAATGGCAGAATGTAGCACCTACCAGCTTTCAGCTGAAGCAGCTTATGTTGATCTTCAAGTTTTCAGCTGCATGAGTGACAACAAAAAGAAGAGCCGAATTAAAATGAAAAGGAAGACTTTTATTTCCTTCCAGATACAAAGCTTTTTCCCAGCTGTACCTGCTCCGTGGGACACTCAGTGGCCATACTGCAGTCTGCAAAGCACCCAGAAAAGACCTGGTGCCTCAGTGTAACCAATAAAGAGAAAACCTTAACATAAATGTTGCCTGAGCAGCATTTTTCACAGACAGTAAAGCATTCACACAGATGAAAAGTTGGCTAGTTGGATGGAAGCAGGTACATGCAGAAGTGAAAATACTCAAGTCACTGTTTAGATACATTTTGGCAGCTAAAAAGGAGCTCAGACCGAGTCTGTGACTTATGGGAAATGAAGTATTTTTGTTGGTAGTTATCATTTCACATCTTCAATAAAAAACAATCTTCCCGTGCCAAGGCAGTGCTGCAATGCATGGAGTTAGATGCATTACTTTTAAGGAAAGAGTGATAGGAATTATTTGCTTTTAAATTAGGTCCCAAATCCATTTCTTTCAGCTTTCCTTCATATTCTTGCTCTTTTCCCATCTTCACAATGGAATACACATAGTTTTGGTTGTTTCCTCATTGAAATACATTATTCCAAACCAGGAGCTTGAAAATTCTAAATTATTTTCAAAGTTGGATAGACTGGATTTCTGGCAGATAATTAGTTTCCTTTCATAGATACTGTTTACAAACGGCTTTATTTATTTATTCCAGTTTAATTAATCTTTATTATCTTTAGATAAAGATTATAATACTTACCTGCAGATATTTTATATGGAGTACATACCTTATTCCTTGTGTCAATCTCTTCCTTGTGTCAAACTAGTCTACAAGTAGTAGCTCCTCACTAGAAAAGGGCAGTGTGAACATTTTGCCTATGCTGAATGTAGATTATTGCTTGAGAATCCACATTTACCTTCCTGACTCTTATGTTGTTGACTTTGCAACATATTACCTTAACACTAGGTTTCTCAATTATTTTTACTTCTTTGTTTTCTTTTAGAACCAGTGCACACCCTATTAAGTGCATACTGGCTGAAAGAAAATACTTCATATTGTATAAATTTATAATTTTTTTTGTTTTATTAATTAAATGGAGAATCAAATGGATCAATTTGTTTAAATTGGGGAGAAACAAATCAAGTTGTGTCTCAATAATACAATTACAGGTTTTTAATTAGTAAAATCTGTTATTGACATAACTATGTATCTAAGCATACATATAAATCCTGACCAGGCTGTAAAAAAAAAAAAAAAAAGAACTAGAAGTCATTTTGTTTGGACCTTAGGAAAAAAAATCTGTACATACACCAAGAATAGAGATTTTTTTTTCCAAGCCAAAAGGGGAACCTATTGAAGTATTATAACCTTAATAAGGGTGTGGGAATTAAAATACTCCTAAGCCTCATTCAGTAACAGGAGCACTCCAAGGCGTTTGCAAGGCTGGCTCTCTACCTTTATAAACAGTGTTACATAATATAGAAGTGGAAAACTCTCTTATCTGAGTGGAAATATGAACCAAACTGCATTCAAGGTAACATAATTCAGTAAAATCTGAATCATTATTGTTGTGCTTGTATTTTTTGTGTTTCTATAAAAGAAAGAATTTTAAAAGAGGGCTATCAGAAGCACTATATAATGAAAATATTGACCTTATTTATTTTACAGTACATTTACATGCCGTTTTACTGTCACAACATCATTTTGCTGAATCTTGTAGTGCGAGATCAGTACACTGATTCTCTTTGGGCTTTACTCTGTCGCTGTCATTGATAGGGGGATGTACCATGGGGGTTATGCCACAGGTTTTCCGTGTGACTATGAGTGTTTGCAGTAAGTTACTGCCACATAAATATCATCAATTAGTAGGTAGAGATCATTGCAAAAGAAGCAAACTGTCCAATAAATTTGCTACCTTGAGACAACAGTAGAAGGTTACAGACTAGACCAGTATTCCCAGTGGAGTCTGACATACCAACAATAAAGGTATTTTCCTGGTTCTGTGAGGTGGAGCTCTGCACATGTGCTGAGGGAGATAAAGGCAGCAACTTAGAGCAGGCCTGAGATGTATGTGCAGTGGGGAAGACTGAAATGTAGCTCAGAAATGTAGAGGAATTAAAGTTAGTGCAGTGTGTAAATAAATAAATGCCACAGAGCCTGCATATGGTTCCAGAATCAGGCACAATGAAAGGGTGATTAGGATAGGAGCTATAAAAATCAATATATAAGTAGCACAAGGGGATGCCCAGCTTTTTGAAAATCCTAATTGCAACAGAAATATAACTGTTAGAAATGAAAACTGGACCTGGTTGCAAATTAGCTTCTAGGGTAAATGAGCACAGTGTGAACTTCAGTCCATTCTTAATGTACACGGTCAGATTAATTCTTTTGCACTTACAGAAGGAAAAAAAAAATCTGAGTGAGGTTTTGCATTCACTCTTTTTTCTAGGATAGCTCTTCTGAAATTAGAGAATATGCAAGACATAATTTAAAATCACAAATCTAATAGCATCCTGACTTGTGTGGTGACCTATTAATGAATTAGCTCGCATTTTGTTGTGCCTCTGTTAGAATCCAGAGTTAAAAAAGTCCATTACTTTGTAAGAAAACATCAACACATAAAAACAATTTGTAATATATTTAGCATATACCTTCATACTGATCTGAATTTTAATGAAAATCTCAATAAATTAGAAACAAAATCATATTAATAAAAAAGGAGAAAGCTTGCTATTAAGAAGAGTTGACTGCTCTTGTTTAATAAAGAAGCTGTCAACACAGAAAGTGTATGGGAAAGAATTCTTTATCATTACCCAGGAAAAGGCACAACAAACTTCACTAAAAAACCTGAGAACCTCAGACTACAAATCCACTGAATTAATTGTGTCAGACCAAAACCTAGCACTAAATGGAAAATCATCGTCACATTATTTTTCAGAAGAGATGGCAAGGAGACAGAAAAAAAAAAAAAGATCATCTTGCAGTTTGGAGTGTCTATATTAATTCTCTATTATTTACACTAAAACTACTCTATGTTGTCCAAGCAAAATGTTTGCAGAGTGGAAAAAGTATGGAAGATGTGATGTGACTATGTAGCTTTTTTAGTCATCCCGCACTTGACAATACCTACGAATCTCTCCCTTTGCCAGCCTTCTCCAATGACTGTTTTCCCCCCCAAAGAAAGTTCAGAAACAAGCAATGACTACTACACAGACAGTTTCTAAGCACTTAGAAGAGGTGTACATATAGCCCAAGGAAGGTTGCTGTCTGAGAAAATATGATACACTTGGCATTGTCTTCTCTTTACGAAAGAATGTTAATGGCAGGTTGGAGACGGCCAGTGATACCTCCCCAAGGTAAGGCAGTTTTCAAGGAGGAATGGCTCCACAAAGCCATGAATTACTCTGTCCAAGCCACATCATTAAAAATGTAATGATTATGGAGACCATATGTTTTTCCTGTTACAGAATTAGTCATTAAATTCTGCCTTTTCCAGTCAGAAACTGGTCTTGTAGGCAGGATGACAACTTCATGAAGAAAATAAAATAAGCACAGTTATAGTCTTTTTATACACATATATTCTAATAAAAGCCTTTTAAAAAAGCATGTAAGATGGTCAGGTTTTTTGCCAGTTTCACATACTATAAGAATGAAATACAGACCCACAAATTGTTCAATTTTTCACTAACGGCTCACCAAAAAAAAAAATCTAAGTAATAAAAAACAAATTCCCCAGTGGGCTGTAAGTAAAAATACATTTTAAAAGACAGAAAAATGCCAGATTTTGAACATACAGGATTACTTCAGGAATAGTGGCTGTGAAATGCACTTCACTCAACAACACTTCAGTGTTAGCTGAAAACCTCTTTACTAAACACAAAATTGGTATTGGAGAAACACGAGCAAGAAGCTGTTAAAGCAACATCTAAATGAGCAGCCACACCAACAGCAAGAGATGCACCCTATAGAATTTCTCCACAAAATACACATTTTCTAGACAAGATCATAACCAGAGCCCTCAATAGCTCATGAGGTTGTTTCTAGTGACGAAGGCAGGTGTGGTTTTTTGCTTCTGAGGTTCAAATCTTGGCAACCTGCAATTGAGCACGACAACCTATAGGAGCAACAACTTAGCTTCAGACAATTCATACACCCAGCTTGTCACACACAGGGTTTTTCAGAAACACCATGTTTTTGAAAGCTTCACTCGATTTCTCTTTCTGAGGATGGTCCTGGGTAGGTCAACCTGTGAAACTGAAGTTGCAATTTAGAAATCCAGTTTGCAGACACCCCCCTAAATTCCTAGCCATTGACTTGGCACAAGGCAAGCACACAGTTCTTTCTCAAGCTTTTGTGAACGATTTTGCACACACTCCGAGCTTCTGCTCTCCTTTGTGCATCAGTAGATGTGAGAATGTCCACATCAGAGCACTGCCCTCAAAAGAAAGCTACCTGGAGAGATGTGGAGGTGTGTCCCTTAAGGCCTTGCTTTGACTAAGCAGAGAATGGTTTGGATTGGAAGGGACCTTAAAGATTATCTTGTTCCAAACCCCCTGCCACGAGCACCACTAGATCAGGTTGCTCCAGGCCCCATCCAACCTGGCCTTGAACCCTTCCAGGAATGGGGCACCCACAACTTTTCTGGGCAACCTGTTCCTCTCCATGACTTAAATCACTGGTTTAGTGGCAAAAAAACTTCAGTATTAAGTAAGCTCTCTCTGACTGTTCCAGCTGCAGAACTTTTTTTTTCCCAGAAAATACAGTCTTTTGCTCTTCAGTATCATCAAGTCTTTAATAAATTTGAAAGCAATACATATTTTGAAAATCTTGAGAAAGCCACAAAAAACCCCAAGGCAGCTTAATTTTAGTTCAAACTACTGCATTCTGAAAAACAAAAGAAAAGAGCCTAATATGAATGCAATATTTTAACACAACACAAGGACCTAATGGGTCAAAATAGCTGCTACAATCATCCTTTAAAAGCTCTCTGCTTGAAAATCTCTACCAAATTTTCAATGACAAAAAAGGCCTTTACCTCTTTGAAATTGGCTGTATAAACTCAGTCTTCATTTCTTCCAATTAGATAAGTTTTATCAGATAAAAAAGCACAACCAGAACACTTAAAAGATTGCAAAGAGGATTACAATATAGTTTTCATAGTTTTTAAAGAACAAATTTGAATTTAAAACTTAAAACTGCACTCAGTTCTTGTAGGCACTGCAGCTCTATAAAAACCATTTAATGCATCAGCTCTGACTCAAAAATTATATTTTTAATATATACATTTGCTTAGACCAGCTGAAATTATGTAAATCAAATTCTAGTAGATTTAAATGTCCTAAAAGATTTTTGTACTGGCTCGATCGAATCCATGTAAGATCGACTATTTCTACTAAGTGTGTGAACTCATGCATAGACCAGGCTCAGACATCTTAAATCAAAAATAAGATGCTACTGAAATAAAATCAGCATTCTGCCCTATTTCAAATATAAAACCGATTACATTTTACTGAAACATAAACCAGTGTCAGAAATTCATATTTATCATATGAAACACTAGGGTGGCACAAATGGAACTGCATGACATCCTTGGCACCTACTTCTAAACTGGCCAGATTCAGAAGGCATACTGGACATGAATGAAACCCTCAGGTTCTTCTGGAGCTTGGTCCAGACCAGAAATGCCATATGGTTTGCTGTGACGGTGAGCAGACAAGACTCAGTGACTCAGATGGCTCTTGTGTTGTTCCATCCACCCCTATTAGCAAGGAAAGTATCACACATAAATTAATTTTTAAGAGCCTGCCATACCTTCTAACTTGACAACATGAAAGTAACAGAGTAGTTCCACCAAAGTCACTCAATAAGATGTTTCTTTTTCAGCAGATCTTCAAAGATACTTGGGACCTAAAGGTGCAAATTGACATCTCGAGTATCCTGCTAGCAGCTACACCTCAGACTTCAGCAGACAGCAGTGAGCTGCCTGGTTCTGTAAGCACATACTTTAACCAGACTTTCCTGGTGCCTTCAGCACTCTGGTCCCAGGTGACTTATGCACTGCTGAGTAACTTACCCATTGGATGGTCTGCAGACCAAAGTATAACTGAATGTGAGCAGGGTTAACAAGAACAGACCTCAAAAGTACACCAAACAGCTTCTCTTCCAGCGCCATGAGATTGCTAGGTGCTTAAAAAGGCTTACAAATTAAAAAAAAAATAAATTTGCTCTACAAGCCCTTCTGTATAACTGCTTTTAAGGAAACTTGCTTACCTCTCGAGTCTGTAAACTTTTATTTGTTTTATTTGTTTTTACTAAAAAAGCAAGTTATTTCACTTGGCAGGAGCTACAAATTTGCAATTTTTTTTCTGAACAGACATTTCAACAGCATGTTTTAAATTAAGAGCCTCTCAAGGAAATCAGTAAAAGAACAAAAATGTACTTTAACATTGTTTTCAAATATTTATTAAAACAACATACGAATGTTTTTCATCCAAATAGCGATTCTGCCTGCAGTATCTGTAACGTAATAGCCACATTACCCCCAGTTGTCAGTTAAATAGCAATGAGTCTACAAACCCAAACAATCCTCCCCCTCCTTCCCACTAGGCACTTTTGCTATTGTCTAGGACCACAAATAGCTTTATTAATAGCTTAGCTAGCAAAAGTACAAAGTCACCAAAAAGAAATATCACTGTGCTAGCACAGACAAAACCTTTTTGTCTGCTCTAGAAGCATGCTCCTGGCTCTCAAATTTGGGATCAAAAACTCCAATCACCACTAGGGCTCATTCCTTTTACTATAAAAATCTCCGTCGGCATTCTCAGGATCTGACATAAACCTTTTTTGGCTGGTTCTTGGGGTTATGATAGCTTAGAGTCACAGATAAGCAAGCCTGGAAGAGTACAAATCCTGCCAGAATAATTCCCATCTTTCCAAACACAAATGAAAAAATCACAGCTTTAAGTTACGTAGTAGAACAACGTTTAACGTGCATAGAATACGAACCATTACAAAAGGTTAACAAAGTTAATAGAGGGCCAGAGGTTTCACTCTGAAGGAGTAACAACAAATGCAATTTAAGTATTCGCTACACACGAGGCTGGAAGGGGCTGCCGAGCACCACACTGCATCCACGTTTGTGGCAGATGAGCCACAGTAGAACAGGTGATATATAAACAAACAACAGGGAATCAGAAACGAGAAAGCTGATTTTACTTTGGAACCAAAGACGAATCATGTAACAGAGGGTAGTTTTTTTTAAACATGGGGTATTAACTTAAACATACCTCGAACCTCCTGGTTTATAGAGTCGTGCTATTTGTTTAGAAAGTCAAATAGAATAAATAAAGTTTTTTTTTTCCATGAAGAAGGATGTATTTTGGTGGAGTCACCATCCCTGGAAGTGTTAAAAAAATTAGCAGATCTGGCACTTCGCGGCATGTTTTAGTGGGCATGGTGGTATTCAGTCGAAAGGTGGACTTGGTGATCCTGGGAGGTCTTTCCCAGCCTAAGATCTGTGCAAGGAGGTGCTCCTTCCAGGCAGACGCCGGGGCTGTGCCTTCCGAGGGGGCTGGCGGCAGGGCTGGGGGTCCCGTTTGAAGGTGGCGGGGGTCCGGGTTCAGCCGGGGCGGGTCCGGGTCCGCTCTCAGGCGCGGAGATAGTCGTTCTTGAGGCGGCTGAGGCGGGCGCCGTGGCTGCGGACGGTGAGGGCCAGCAGGTCGTGCTTGTCGCGCAGCCCGCTGGAGATGTGGCGGGTCTCTCGCAGCAGGGCGCGGGCGTGCAGCAGCAGCCCCAGGAAGCTGTCGCCCAGGCGGGACTCCTCCCGGCCGCCCTGCTCCTGCCCCTGGCGGAACTTGCCCTCCAGCTCGCTCAGCGAGCGGTCCGAGCTGGAGTAGGCGTCGCTGATCTGCGCGGACTCGCGGCGCAGGTAGGCGCCGTAGCTCTCCTCCCCGTCCAGGTCGTAGGAGATGCTCCTGCCGATGCCCTCCAGCACCCGGCCCGCGTCCTCCACCTGCCGCCCCAGCACCGTGAGCTCCTCCCGCAGGCTGAGCCCGCCGCCCGGCGCCGCCGCCCCGCACCGCCGCTGCTCGCTCACCCGGAACAGCAGCTGGCACCGCTCGGGGTCGTCGTTCTCCTCGTAGTCGCCGTCGGGGACGAAGTAGTGGTGCAGGCTCCCGTTGGACATCTCGGGGTACAGCGGCCCCTCGAAGTACCCGCGGCAGAGGCTGCAGAGCCAGAGCAGCCCCAGCAGGCGCAGGGGGCCCGGCATGCTGCGGCCGACGAGCAGCCTAGGGCCGCCCGCGCCCCATGGGTGTCCCCGGTGCCGCCGCCGTCCCCGCCTCCGCTGCGGGCCGCCCGGGCCGAGGGAGGGCTGGCGGCGCTCTGGGCCCGGCTCCGCCGCGCCGCGTTTAAAAGCGGGGCAGCCCGCCCAGGGGGAAGCGGCCCCCGGGCAGGGCAGGGCCGGGCCGGGCCGCCCCCCGCCCCCGGCAGTGCCCCCCGCATCGCCCCCGCGGGGAGGGAGGGATACGCGTACAACCTTCTCCTCTTTAAATAAAGAAATCCCCCTAAACCCGGCGTTGCTCAGCTCTGCTCATTCTCCCCGTCAGAAATGACTGCTTTGCTAGCAGCCCGGTCTGCACAGCAGCTCGGACACAGTGTTCGGGGCGGAGGGACTTGACGAAGTTGCTCAGGCCACGTAGTTTGTCGCTGGTTGAACACTCAGGAGGGAAAAAGATGCGACATCGAGTATAAAGTGTAAAACAATAAACCTTGATAGGGAAGATGGGGAAATGAAATGCAAAACCTGGTCTTAAACAAAATGTCAGATGTATTCGAGGAAAACCCCAATACAATGCATCCAATGGAGCTGACTTTGTAAAATTTGAACGGTTTCTCTTTCATGACAAAATATTTTGTGTGAGTCTAGTAGCTGGATTGTGGCAGGGTCGAACCGTGCATGTAACTTGTAGAGATCTCTCTTTATTCCTTTTGAGTTGTTAAATCAAGGTGAGATCACAAAAAGAAAGGGTCTGTAAAGTTACCAACTCCTTTCACATCATCTTTCCTCTTCCATGGAAAAAATCTCCATCTAGCAGAGATTATACCAAATCCTGTAGTCAGCCAGAGTAAAACTTACTGAATTGCTTTAAAGTAGGCTCTCCAAGCCCTGGAGTCAGTTGAGACCACCCATACATACACCTCCATACATACATACATTCATGAGCAATGTTTGCAGAGTCCAGGCAACTTCCTGTTGACAATCCAGGCCAGACAAGCTGTCATAACAGAAACACTCCACTCGTTTGGAGACATTTCAAACTTGTAATTAAGTTCACAAAACACTCATACAAATAGGTAGGATTGAGGTAAACTATTGCGCTTCAGCTTTCTATAAAACGTTTAAAGTTTACTCAACTGAGGCTGTTTGGTATTTGTCCTTGGTCTCTGTTTGCCAACAGGAGCTTTATGAAACAATTTTATTCACAGGATGCTCTTGTTTCACCTAATATTTCATTTGGATACCAGTTCTTTGTCAACCGTAGTACATTACCTGCATCAGTTTCTACCCAGGCTGGTATTACTGCCAGTCAGCTGGTTTGCCTGGTACTTGGTTTGTGGTGGACTCCAGTTTTGAGGTCTCTTCATGGAAGCACTGCACTGTAAATCACCCAACCATAGCTTTGTCAGCATGGTTACGCTTTCGTCAGTGCCACTGAGGGTAAAAAAAACAGCCTTAGTAAATATTTTGTCTCTTCGTACATTTAGAGATTAAGAGGTGTCTGCTGCTCCCTGCTGCAGCCGCCGACTCCCTGCCACTGCTGTTTTCAATCCAACATGTATTATCTGAGTTTAATTTAAATTTTATATCCAAATAGCGTCTCCCCAAGTAACCCGCTTGGAATGTCTGCTTTTGAAGGCAGTCTGCAGTACAGGATCTGCAATCTTGGTGACTCAGTGGGCATAGCTTTGGTAAAAACTGGAACTTGCTGAAAGATACACAACAGCCTGATCCAAGGCAATACCTATTATGGGTCAGGATTAAACACCACAGAGTTCTAAGTTTTAACCAAAAAGCATGAAACAATGGAAAAGGTGTAGGCTTACACTGTCAGAACAAGACTGTGCGTGAGTAGCCATTATTCATTCCAAAATCACATCTAAAAGACAAAAGTCTTAAGACTGCAATGAGATAATCTAATATGAATACCCTTAAACTGACCATAAAACTGTGTGCATAAAAATGAAAATCAGATTATATTTTTTTTATGAAAGACACACACTGAAAGCAACCATTACCTTTATCGATCAAGACTTGGGTTGAAGGGTCAGACATTTTCATCACAGTTAAATGCAGCAGGAACAGAACACCACAGCAAAGGTTGTAGTAATAACATAAAAGTCAGTGTCAGTGCAGAGTTTCCTAAAGTAATTTCTGGCATTATCTGGAAGTTCAGAGGGCAATAAAACCGAAGGAAGGCAGAAGGGAATTTCTCAGGAATACCAGAAACCTGGGGTGCAGAGAACCAGGGAGGAAAGCAAGCCATTTTTCTGCTGAATGTTGCATTTTCTGCTGGGAATCCATAGGGGTAGTTGCATGAGATCAGATATCTGGGGAGCTTTTGGGATGCATCCAAGAAGCAGCTGTTCCTTGTGGCACGCTCCCATGAAGGCCCTCATTGAAGTCCTGGCATTGTCAAAAGGCCCATTGATTTCAGCATGACAGTATTTTACCCTCCATGCCTGCTTAAGCATTTAAAAATTCCCTCTGTATAAATGAGGAAAAAGTACTGGAAGCAAAAATAAAGCAGCATACTGATGCTGTTATCTTACAAACACTTGGCACGACATACTCTGCTGTGGTAAAGCCATTGTTTTTCCACTGAACAGCAGTAGTTTATAGTACTATAAAGAACTGCAGAATTTACTCTGCATAACCCCTTATGCCACAGCACCAAAATCTGCCTCCAGCCAAGAAAATGCATATAAACTGATGGCAAATGTGCAGCTCAGCACTGGATTTCAGGGGACACTTGTATACATCTTCCTCTGTAAGCCATGCTTTATCTTTTGGGGTTTGGCTCACACATGCTTGCTCTCTCTGTTGCAGGTCATGGTAAACTTTGCAGCATCATAATGTTTCAGGTGTAAATGGCCATTAATTTGGAGAACAGATATATGTTATTTGGTCCTAAAGGCCCCACAGGTTTTAAGGTATAAATGTTCTCTGACTACTGGCTTGTTTTCCTGCTATGAAGTGTTCTACGGCTTTACATAAAGATACCTTGTTTAAACATGAGACTAACAAGTATGTGTGTGTGATTTCTAATCCTAGGGTGTAGTGCTAAATGCTCAAATGGCATCAAGTGAGGTGGGCATGAAATAGTCCATGAAAGAATAATGCCATTTTTTGTAGGAAAATTGCCATAAGAACATACCAGAAACTCTGCAGAATAAAAAAAGATTTGGGGAATGAAACCTTTATAACACACTTAATACTTATTCAGTATAACTTTGAAATACAACAGAGATTCAGAATTACAAACCCAGGCTTCAGCATATTCATGTCAGAAATACTGAATGTTCCAAGACCATCATACTTGTCTGGGGTTACACAGAAATTTTTAATTTATCAGAAAGGCATATTTAATTCAGAGTTGAAACAGCCGACCAACAGATATCTCAAATACAAACTTATAGAGGAAACAGCTTTATTGTTAGCTTGTTTAATCTGACTGATTCTGATAACCCTTTTCTTCTTCACAGGCTTCACGCTGAAACCACAACTGTGTCTGGGCACAGAGTCCCCTGAGTCCATTAGTATTGGCCCTTCTTGGACAAGCAATACAGAAAACCAAATTTAAAAAACCCCAGTAGCTATAGAAAGATTGGGTATGAGGCTGAATGTGAATACAACTAATGGAAAGGGTCTGCCAGGCTTGTTTTCTTGGAAGAATATGCAATTAATATTGAACCTACTTCAACTTTAGCCAACACCAAAATGAGCTCAGCCTTTGCAGAAAAATACAGAAAATGATTGTACCACAGCTCGTCTCTGTAGTGGATGCTGGTTTACTTTATGGAAATAGAATCTCCTTAAATCAAAAAATTGAGGATACGCTCAGATTATTTTTGAAAAGAGAAGTGGTGCGTCTGGATGCTTCCTAAGAATGGAAAGAGAGAGATGAAGCAGAATGAATATTTACTAGTATTTTACTAGTGCAATTTCTGTCTGTTGATGAAAAACCTCAAACCCCAAAAGGGATATTGCTAGCATTTCTTCAGCAAGGTTCCTGAAGTGGAAATAATAACACTTCCTCGGTGGAAATGAAAACATTTAAAAAAACCATCATCGCTGGCCAACACATAGAGAAGCTTTCCCACTACTGTAAATGTGGTTTGTTACAGAGACAGCATGTTATGCTTTTAACATGTCGATTTGATTTTCAGTCCTTTCTGTGTTCTTAATGCTCTACGTGAACATGAAAAGGCTGCATATGAAAACATGTATTTTGAAGTTGTTACAGAAACATAGTTCACTAATTATTCCTGATAATGCATTCTCTTTCCCTTTAACCTGTTAGGAGTAAAACAACATTTGGTTTAGGATTTTAAAACCCCACAAATTTTCTTTTTCCTTCTCTTCCTGTCTCACAAAGTAGAAAAAGCTTACTATTCTAACATGTCCTGCTCAGTGGGGTTGGCAAAGAATTTAAATAAAAGCCCTGGAAGAAATCTAGGAGAGGCTGGTGAGGAAATGCTGGTGTAATTTCCAATGGGATTAATCCTTTGATACAGTTTCCCAGGATTTGTATTCCTGTCATCTAATGTATTTGAGGCAGGGTCTTCAGAAACGGAATTTTCTGAAAGCTGGATTTCACCAGGTCTGTTCTTTAGGCTGATTCCCCAACAATTTAAAACCACCATAGAATTTTCAGTTTTCCACATTTATAAGGATGGCATTTTCTGAGTTGCACACACAATCTTATGTATTGAGATCAGGGATGAATTCCTGAATAAAAGCTAGAACCTGACACATTTTATACAGGTCAGTCATCAAATTTCTTCTTCTCACCAATCCTTTGAAGTCTCTGCTCATGAATTTAAAGGGTGAGCCTACCTGCTCGGGCTAACCGACTTCATGTAGTTTTATTAAACAAGTCTCCACAGTAGGTTAGCCTTCCTATTCTCTGCTTCAGGTAAAAGTTAAATAGTATCCTCTGTGCAGATAAAAGTGAGATAAGATGGGAAATATAAAAAAAAAAAATTTAAAAATATCATAGGATTTAGCTAGTTTAATCTCCTCTCACCCATATCTTTCCAATTGTAGCATATAAAGTATAAATCTCTCCATTCTTCTCTAGTAAAATTAATTTGGATTCCCAGGTCGGATTTTTAGCCGTTGAAAAATGTCCTTTTTGTATCCTAGCACATTCACTCAGGTTTTTATTTAGGTCTTTTTTAACAGTTTATTAAATTTAAAACTTGTCAAACTTTGTATCTGAGCAGAGTAAACCCAAACATATGGTTTCAATTCAAATATACCGAAATCTCCCTGTTAAAAAAACCCCCAACAAACCCAAAACATTCCCTTTAACAAACATTCTTATAAAATTCTACTTGAAGAAGCAGGTGAAGGAGTACTACTTACAGTCAGCTGTATATTTATTTTTGTGCAGTCATGGCTGACTGTTCCACAGGTTTTTAATGACCTGGTGCACACAGAGCACTCATTCAGCAGCCTGAACACTGCGTTGTTCTCCCTTGCCTGGCGCTGGGGCAGAATGTCCATACGGAATTTATACCTCCTGCTGCAGTTTATGGATTTTATTTGGAATGGCTTAGGAACTGGCATTCAAGGTTATTTCCTTGTGACTCTGCAGACCCTTCTGCAGAGGATGGGATGGGCACTGGTGAAACTTGCCTCTGCGGCCTGACCTGGAGCCCCAGCGTGGCTGTTTGCCCTGACTGACTCCAAACCACAGCCGTGGGGTGCTCCTCACAGCTGCAGGAACCTGACCCACCCACTTCCACCTTTACAGTCAAGAAGCAGAGACCCGTGATTGGCTTTAATGGAAAGAAGCTGGATTGAATAAAGTTTGCAGGCTAATTCAGGCTTAAGAAATATTACAGCTCTTGGTTGCCTTGGATGATAAAGCCCCCAGGGGCACTCAGGGCCTCTGAACACCATGTTTGGTCTACTTATCAGTTTGTTCTTTGATCCCACTGTGTTTTATGCTCCCAGAGACTGTGCCAGCTGGACAACCTGTTCAAGCTTTCCCTAGGCACTGTCTTTTCTGCGTGCTGGAAAGCTTGAGGCAGCAGTGCTGTAGTGCCTTGGCAAACCTGGAAGAATTTCCTCCGAGGTTAGACGGGTGATGCCTGAATGTCAATATGCTGAAGGATCTCAGTGCCCAAACCCACAGAAGCGCACAGAAGAGCAAATTCCCTCTGGTAACAAAACAATGTTTCACAGTAGGCAGCTTCAGAGGCATTTAAAACACCTTCTTATTCAGAGCCCTGAGACGGTTCAGCCAACCAAAGCAATGCTGTGACTACTGTTTGAAATGAAAATTAAGAGGGTATATTCAAAACCAGGAAGTGTCTAGAAGGCAAGGCAGGACAACCCATCTTCTCCACAAGAGTAACCCAGAGGCAGAACATCTCTGTGGGTTAAATGTCTGCAGCATGCACTGTCGATCATACAGTAGTTAAGGTTGGAATGGACCTTCAAAGTTCTTCTGGTCAAACCCCACTGCAATGAGCAGGGACATCTTCAGCTAGACCAGGTTGTTCAGAGCCATGTCCAACCTGACCTTGAATGTTTCCGGGGATGGGGCATCTACCACCTCTCTGGGCAACCTGTGCCAGTGTTTCACTACTCTCATTGTAAAATATTTCTTCCTTATATCTATTCTAAACCTACCCTCGTTTAGTTTAAAACCATTATCCCTTGTCCTGTTACAACAGGCGTTGCTAAAAAGTAGGTCCACATGTTTCTTGCAGCCCTCTTTAAGCGGTGGAGGGGGCTCTAAGATATCCCCAAAGCTTCCTCTTTTCCAGGCAAAACAACTCCATCTTTCTCAGCCTTATCCAGTGCCAGCAGCCTTGAGAACAGAGGGAGCCTGTCTAGAGCTACACCGTTACCTCTCCTTCCCCTCCTGCTCTGCTCCCAAGGAATACTCTGTGTAACTTGTTTCCAGTATTAAATATGCAGGTGGCATCATCAGTGGGATCAAACAGAAGAGATTAGTGGGAGCTGATCCTTTTTACTCCTAATTCACAGCCAGGAATGTGAGCATGCCTCTGAGAATGGCATCTGGACATCTGCTGCTGTTGCTTCTGCTGCACTGACAAAAAGGGATTAGGAGTCTGAAGGTGCTTCAGCACTAATGGAGAAACTAACTACTTTAGTAACTAAGACACTCAGAGATGTCAAGGACTGCATTTCCTGAATTAGGGCTCTCTCACTCTTGTTGAAAGTGATGGATACTTTGCTCATACCTTGATGGGGCAGTGTCAAAGATGAATCTTGGAAATATTTTGCTCTGTATTGTAACTGGCATGCTTGCACTTAGCCTACTTGCAAATTACTTGCAGACAGTAGCCTTTTCTATTTTCTTTTTTTTTTTTTTTGGTAGGGGAGCAGGCTGCAAGTAATCTGGGAATCATCACAATCAATAACATGGGACAATTTTTTTTTTTCTGGAAACACAATTTTCCAGAAATGTTAGACATTTTCAGATATGAGTTGTAATTCTAGATTGTTCATTGTGTTAATTCCAGATGATTAAAAAAAAAAAAAAGCTTGTGTTAATCAAATTACAGCCTGCATAATGCTTTCTAACAGTTCTCTCTGACCAGCAGCTGTTTGGTGATAATTATTGAAATTTGATGGGTAGCCTTGGGACAAAGTTGTTGCATGAGAAAAAAAAAAACAGTATCCACTGTTGCTGCTACTTGCACCACTCAGGCATGAAAAAGAAAGTGTCAAATCTTTCCTGAAAGCTTTGCTGGATCCCAAGGCATGCTTGGATGCGAGCTCAGATACTCCCACGCTGGCATAGGTCAGTAGATATGTTTTACCTTACTGGATTTTGCAAATATTAGTTAGTAGGGCTTTTTAGGTATACACTCTGACTTCTGTGTGCCGTATTTAGCAATGGGATCATGGCAGCATGATTTCTGGTAACCACAGGGGGAACTGTGACTTCTGCACCATGGCTATGTGTGGGGATGTGTGCTGGGTGTTACAGCACACACAGGGACACAGCTGCTCTGTGCAGCATATCACTTACAGGCATAACAGTAGCTGTATGCCATACAGATGGAATATTTTCTACCCTTTCCATTGAGTGTAAACCGGAAAAAAACAAAGGACTTAACTTCCTGCCCTGACATTGCTACGAAATATTTGAACTATACACCAATGCTCATTTCAAAGTCAACATTCCTCTGATGTTTGAATGCTATCTCTTTCACTTTGCTAAAACATCTGAGAACATGCAAATGTTGGATCAGCAGCAGTGCTTGCTGCTAATCCATTTCTTGCACTAATTTTTGGCCATGCACAGAGCTAGAAACACTCTATAGCAGAATCTCTTCTGTATATATACATATATATATATACATATACATATCTTAGAACCACAGAATTATTTGGATTGACCTTCAAAGGTCATCTAGTCCAATCCCTCTGCAATGAGCAGGGACATCTTTAACTAGACCACGTTGCTCAGAGCACTGTCCAGCCTCACCTTGAATGCTTCCAGGACGTCTACCACCTCTCTGGGCAACCTGTGCCAGTGTTTCACCACCCTCATTATATACATAGATGTGTATATGTGTGTGTGTGTGTGTATAGTTCCAGGCTTACAGTGCCAGTTCAGAGGCTGACAACTTGGGTGCCTTGTAGCTCAGTGGGTAGCTGCCCCAGGCCTCTATTTCACTAAAGTTCCATACTCTAACTCCTTTTTTCCCCCGCCAGAAGACTCTTGTGCCCCTGTGCCGTCCTGGCAGCCCAGCTACTGCCACTTGGGGCTGGCAGTACTGCCTGAGTGCTCCCATGCCAGTCTGAAGCCATTGCTTCCACAATGCCATGGCTGGACTGGGACAGGAGGAAGCCTTCAGCAGCCCTGTTTGCATTTACAGCTTGGGCAGCTGCTCCTTGTCTCCTCCAGGAGAAGGACAGGGGTCAGATCTCTCTGTGGTCAAGGCAGCTGGTTGGACGATGCTGACCAAAACCTCAAATGCTTTCACAGACCAGACAAAGCCTTCACAGCCACATCCCGCTCTTAAGCAGGACAAGGAGCATGGAGATGGTTGCAAACCACTCTGAGTTACTCTGCAGGAGATGTGTTTCAGCAGGGTGGCAGCTCAGAGAATCTTTAAAGGTACACAGCACAGAGAGGAGCAGTTTTGTTCTGGTGATGCAAATTACAATTGCATATGAACAATCTTAGCCAATCAGTTCCAGAAGTACTCAGAAAAAAGTCCATTTTTGAAAAATGCAAAGAAAATAAACCAAACCTCAGCAGCAGTATGACTACTCAGTACTCTATGAAAGGCTTGTGGCAAGGTCTGTGAAATTTAAAACATTATTATAATATTAATTCTTATACTATTGACATGACTTAACCATGATTGGCAACTGAGCCCCACACAGCTGCTTGTTCACTCTCCCCTCCAGTGGGATGGGGCTGAGAGTCAGAAGAGTAAAAGTGAGAAAACTATTGGGTTGAGATAAAGATAGTTTAATAGGTAGGCCAAAAGCCATGTGCACAAGCAAAGCAAAATAAGGAATTCGATTCCCGCTTCCCATGGGCAGGCAGGTGTTCAGCCATCTCTGGGAAAGCGTGACTCCATCTCCCATAACTGTGACTTGGGAAGACAAACAGTATCACTCCAAATATGCTCTCCCTCACAGCCTTTCTTCTTCTTCCTCCAGCTTCATAAGCTGAGCGTGACACCATATGGTGTGGAATATCCCTTGGGTCAGCTGTCCCTGGTGTGTCCCCTCCCAGCTTCTTGTGTCCCCCAGCCTCCTCTCTGGTAGGGTGGGATGGAAGGCAGAAAAGTCACTGCTCAGGGTCCTGCCCCTCCTGGCTATTGCAAAAATTAACCTTCTCCTGGCTGGAACTAGGACAACATCCTCACCTGACCTAGCTTCAGGTGCTGTTGCAGAGACCCTTGGAGACACCACCACCATCCAGGCAGTGACCAGCCATCCTGTTCAAGAGATCTGTTTCCCTACCCCCGTGTAAGAAATCCCAATGAGTTAGGGGGTTTTGTTCCCAACAAATACTTTTTCAACAAGTGTCTATGCAATAGGAAGAAAATAGGAGTGCTGAAAGTCTGCAGTGTCAAATGTGAGTGTTAGGCATCAAAATGCAGCCCAGAGAGCCCATTCCTTCATGCCTGTTCCATGGCAGGTGGGGTTCAGAGCTCCCATCCTCCTCAGCACTGAGTCAGAACTCATGAAGACAAGGTTTCCTGCTAAAGGCCACAGAGAAATAGGCTGAACAGCTCTTCTTTTCCATTTCCCCTTCCCACCTATCCAAGAAGAAAAACCAAACACAGTGGCTTCCAGTCAAGAGTGGGATGAGATTCACTGTTTTTACCATCTAATATTTTCTCCTCTGAATTGCTAGGCCCTTTTCTCCCTTCACTGCATTTAGCACATGAGACACAGATTGTTGCCTCAGAGTGGAAATCCACTGCTTATCTTCCTTAAATGATTATTTTGTGATTCTCCTTAATAGCAATATCTATTCCAGGTCAGCATAGACCTCTAGAAGAAGAAAGGACCTCAATTTACTGGATCTCATCATTATTTAGGTGCAGCTGCATGCTGCACATCAACCATATGAGTCTTCCAAGAACTGAACTAACAGATCAAGCTGTAACAAAGATCCAGCTGTACTATCCTTGCTGTATTTTTCTTGGACACTTAAATTTCCTAGAGAGCAGTGGGAAGATGTTTTGAAATTGCTTACATATTCTGTAAATATGGTAAATTTCCCTGAGCACAATGAAACATAAAATTGAAATTTTAAATGATGGACATAGTGGCATGAATCCAATGACTTGTAAGAACTGGAGGGGCATCAGGGAAGAAATGCATTGGTGTAATGAAAAAAATAATTCCATCCAGAATTCAGACTTACCCTTCAACCCAAATGCTCGCTGAATAAATCCAAAACCTCAAGAGAGTTTTAAAAATGATAGCCTTGGAGACTGAAAGCCAGCCATTAGCTGATAAATCAGAGACTCAGACTCCTTGCTGGGTAAATCCATGGGATTATTCCTGTCTTTTCCAGCAGTCATGGGAACATACTGGGTTGCCATGTACAGGCACAGCTTCTAGACTTGTTGTCTTGAGTACTGATGGCAGCTGTTTGTGACCAGATCTCAACTCAAAATAAATGTCCAGTATTTACCTAACTTCACTCATGACACTGCAAACTGCAGGGAGTTCGGAATTGCAAAGCCTACACTGCTGGCAAAGAGTTATGGAGCTGCACCAGCAGCAATGTTTACGTTAATACAACTAGAAGTTCCCTTTTCAAACTTAAAGTTCTGTCCCAGTATGGGACAAAAACATTTAAAGCTATCCTGGAATCCGTGAAAACATCACCCCTGGAAATACCCTGTGGGGATGAGAACATTTTGTCTTCCATTTGTTATTTTTTTTAATGACAGCCACTATGGAAGAAAATATCTGAACAGTTTGTATCCCAGTGGCACAGGCAGAGCAAAGGAACTTTAGCCTACATGGAGATCTCCTTTATTAGTGAACCAGGAGCAGTGATGAGGTGATAAAAACTCAAAGTGGCCTCTAAAGAGAGTACACACCAAAGACTGAAGAAACCAGTCTGGTAAGTTTAAACCATTTATAGAAGGTTTTTAAGAATTCAGAGGAAAATTCAATCCCCATATAACTCACTGAGCCAGAATCATGCTACTGAAAACCTGAAACCCCCCCCCAGAAAATGCTTTTCAGTCAAAACCTCAAAATATACCTCACTAGAATTTATTTCCATGAGGAGCTGGCCATTTCTGCTTTTTCCATGCTGCTTGTCTTTTCCATCAAGTTTCTTATATTGCAGCCATCTACTAATTGAATGTGCAATCCCCTTTCATCATGGATTCTATGTAATCATAACCCCAGTCCTGCTGTTACTCAGTCCAAAAGAGAGCATGAAGTTGATTTAGATGAGGAGGAAGTTTATTACAATAAGTGTGGTAAACCACAGGAACAGTTTGCCCAGAGAGATGGTTGATGCCCCATCCCTGGAAACATTCAGGTTGGATGGGACTCTGAGCAGTTGAAGATGTCCCTGCTTGTGGCAGGGGTGTTGGACTAGATGATCTTTAAATGTCCCTTCCAACCCAAGACATTCCATGATTCTATGAACTCCAAACCAGTTTAAGCTCTGCATTCACTGAAATGCTGGGAATGTGAAATGTGAGAAAACAGATCAATGTACCTTTGGGCTTTTGGCTACAATTCTTACTATCTCCTGATGTCATTTCTTATTGACTTTTCACCAACTATCTCCGCTGATGAGTAATAACCTGCAGCAATATATTCTGGGCAAATAACAAGAAATGACAGTCTGGGCCCAGAAGAATACATACACTGAATAATAAACTCTGAAAGAGTTCTTCTTTTAGATAGACTTCAGACATCCTTACATGTTTTTCTTAAGCCTAACATAAAAAGATTACTTAATTTATCTTGTTTAAACCTTTAGTCTAAAATATTTAATTCCTTTAATGATTCTTTCTTACATTTCTTGCATCCAGCCAATGTTTTGAATTACTGTACCATGACTTCAGGCTCATGTGACCAGATGTGGAAGACCAGGCATAAGCCTTGTAAGAATAATTTGTCTCAGACATTCTGACTGACAGTTGTGACAGATGTGATTGGGAGAGGGGGTACCACTGATGTGAGGCAGCACTGCTTTGAGCCAGCTTCCTTTTCTGCCTTGAGACTTATCCTCATTGCACCAGCATGAATTCCCCCCTCCCCCCAGCTCAGTTCCTGGGGGGCTTAAAAGAACTGGCTCTGCATGCATGAAAAAAATGGCATGAAAAATCTACGTAAACACATAGGAAGTTTGCACAATAAAGGAAGCAGATTGGTCTCCCTCCTCTCTCTTTGTGTCACTACCCCAGATCTGGATCATCCACATGGCAGGACCAACACAGACTCTAAGGACTGGTGATCTTTCTTCTCTTTCTCTCCTCTCTGTCTTTATTTCTTTTCTCTCTTTCTTTGCCTTGGCAAAGGGCAGCTATCATATTCTACCCCTTACTCCATACTGAAGTTTGTCATGGGAGTTGGGAGCTTGGTGAAGGGTTTTGAGAAAATTAAGGGCTTCTTAGCCAAGGCTTTTGAGACTAAACAGTGGTCTAGTCACCAGAGTTAAAACAATTATACAATAAAGCATAAAAGATCCCTGACACGTGGACTGGTGTGTGTGTGTGTTCAGCCCGAAGAGGATTTATAACGAACATCACGACCCCTATCAAGTGGGTCTTCATGAGAGATTGGAGAAAATTATTACTGGTTCAAAACAACTAAACTGGGGGCAGGGGGTGGATGGGAAGAGAGGAAGGGGGGCCAACAGTGGAATGGTGGACTGCTCCACCCAGGAGCAGCCTCCAGCCCCAGGTATGAGCCACTGGTACACTGAAAGCCCCACCGGGAGGGGGTGGGCTCCCAGAGACCTGAACAGATGAAAACAATTGCACAAAGATCCATGTGGTTGTGGCCCACCGTTTGGATTTTATAGTAGATGAGATCACACTGGAATTCAATTCTTAATCTTTCTTTGTCCCCTTTTTTCTCTTTCTCTCTCTCTCTCTCTCTTTTTCTTCTCCTAACTTCCTTTTCTCAGAATCTGAGTAACTTAAAGTTGGATGGGTTAGAGTTTGCTCAGTCAGTGCCTTGTGAAATGCTTTATTTTGATTGAATGCTTGCTTTAAAATTTGCCAAATACCCTTATTTTTTAAAGTTTGCCAGTAAAAGTTTGTTGTTTAACCTCCTGAGAATGTTGTCACGTTTCTCCCATATGCTGCCTCAGGGTATAAAAAAACACTAAGCCCCTTTAAGAAACTTGTCAAGTGAGTCTGGGGCTTTACAGTTGTGACACCAGGAAATAAAGACGTAGATCTCTGGTTGCATAATAAAATTCTCTGTGGACTCACAAGCTTATGGTAACAGTAGCATTTTCCTGTAACAGCCTAGTCTCCTTTGTTTCTTGCAGTTACTGTCGTACCTGTAGTCGTCCAACTCTAGGTAGCTAATGGCAGTTTCACAGTTCCAGTGCTGCTGGGATAGGAAGCAGGGATAAACTGAAGGAGTAAAGACTAGGTTATTTGTCATACTTTTCGAACCAGGGGAAAAAAGACCTCTAGACAACATAATCCTGTGCTTAAAGCATCAGCCATGAAAGACAGAGCTCCAGTAAACATCCAGAAGAAGACAAAATGAACAAAAAATATCAGGTTGAGATCATATCATTCTTCTCATAGCACTGAGAAATGCTCATGCTCAGTTTTCCCAGCCTGTCTCTGACTTGGTGGGGGCAGCTTCTACTAGTCAGAATTGTGAAGCATTTTCTCTGTAAAGATCAGCTGTTTCAGGGACCTAAACTCAGTTTGTCCTGAAATTTGATATGCAGTGCTTGGTATGCTGGCTGAGAGAGCCTTCAAAGATATATATCCCCCAAATCCTTTTTTTTTTCCTTAAGCCTGACAAATTATGGTGCATGCAGACTCAGTGATTTTGTTCAGGCCACCAAAGAGTATCCCCACCTCCTGCAGAGCTCAGGGCAGGTCAGCACCACTGTAACTCATATTCACAAAAGGGCTTTGTAAGCTGCAAGTCTCAGAGCAAAAAACTGGCTTGACGTGGTGTAGCTGGGAAGATGAGTCAAAAAACCTACTTCGTCTGTTTGCACCTGAATACCTTCCATCTTCATAGAGCACAGCTTAAAATTGGCTTCAGGCAAACACTTTGACACAAAATTTCTCATCTCGGTGAAATTTTTGTGCTTTGACAGTGCAGACATACAATAAAATACGTCTTTTCATCAGCAAGATAACCCTGCTGTTGCCATTTTGTGCTCACTGCCTTATTTTGCAGGAAATGTTTGGTCTGTTTGCATCTGTTTATGGAAGGGCACTTCCAGGGAAAGAGAAACAAGCACAGCAAACTGGGAAAAGGCTTTCTCTGTCAGCAGTGCAATATTAATAGTGCTTGCCATTTCACTCAGCAATAACTAACAACCTATTTCTTTCTTAGAAAAAAATTTAAAAAAAAGGCAGCAAGAACACACCCTTAGCCAAAACCATCCCAAGCAGGAAGGCCAAGTTTCCGTATGTGCAAGACCACATTAATTATATGTCAAAACAGTCCTCAGCATTTGCAGAAAGCAACTGATTTCTTTCAAAGCTGTTACTTTTAAAATGTATTTTCAGTGCTGGCCAGAGTTGATCAGCAAAACAAGCACTGTTCTCTTTTTGGTGGGGTTAGGAATGTGGAGACATGGAGAGCAGGAAAGGTCCTACATGCCTGACCAGGGGGCAACCGGGGCACCTGGCTCACATTCAGTTAGTTTCCTCTCGAAAAAACTACTCTGCCTTGAATTTCTGGTTGCATTAATTAGGAGGAAAAAAAACCACAATTAGTTCTTGTTAATTCATAGCTGTGAAATATTGCTATTCAAGCTTCCTTTGGCTTAAGTTTCTTTTTAAATCCATATATAGTTACAGAATGCCTGCCCAGCAAACTCACGGATCCAGCCTAGCTCCTTCCTTTTGAAAGTCTGACATGAGAAGGAGCTCTGTAAAAAGTTAGAGGCAGTATCAAATGGACCTGCAGAATTATTTTATTTTTATATTTGTGTTTACCAAGGGATGCTAATGGAATAGAATTTCAGCCTGTAAACCATCTCCTTCTTTATGAATCTCGTCTATCCTTTAGCAAGTCGGTTGCTTGAGGGTTTAACTCCAAGAAAGCACTCTAAGTTATGCATAAACTTCTTTATATGATGAAATCAGGAGCAATCATATTGCTGCCTTTTATTTTTTTTAACTGCACAGACATATCAATTACTTTTTCAAAATAACAAAATCCTTTTTAATTTCTGAATTTTCTACAGAAATATATTACAAAGTTACCATGTGAGTTACCATATATGCCTGTGCAATCTCATCTGAGGTGTGATGAAGTTCATAACGTTTTTTTTTCTCAGACAGAGCATGAGATTTGCTCTTGTTTACCTCAGCCAGAAGGAATTGATTCTGTTTTCAAATTGGAGCAATTAATCAGTGTAAGCAGCTTCTTCTGAAGTGAATTAAGTCTGAGGCACAGGGTTTGAACTAAACTGAATTCTGTATTTATAACATGGCATGCTTTTTGCTTCATGAAAAATCAGACAGAAAGAAAATTTTATGGGAATAGCTTTTAGATGGGAATGGCTATTGGATGGGAATGGTTTTGAATGTAGATGAGTAATTTTGTGGCAGCCCTTCAGGTTGTGAAAGCACTGCCAGTGTCACAGAAGCCTTAGATCCGATACAGAACAGTTTCCAATCATAAGACCCAACAGCAGCAGACAGAATTTTATCAAATTATTATACTATTCACTATATGCAATTAATGACTGAACTTGCAATGGCATTTTCATCTTTGCAGTCACTGCTGCAGTGAATGCAGCTGATAGTGGAGAAGAAATAAAGCAGAGGTGGTGAGGTGAAATCAAGACATCTCAATGTTGAAAAAGTATGCAGCCTAATTCCTGACCTTTATAGGTGTGCTTAGCTTGAGTGTAGGTCTGCCTAAATTCCTATTGCTCAGGGAGACATTTGGGATCCCGCAAGTGACTAAGAATTGGAAAATTGTGGTATTCCTTCTTCTACCCCTATCACCTTTGCTTCTGGGTTCACTGAGCACCACATGGACAAAGACTGCACTGCTGAGCCTCATCCTCCTCCTCTGAAATGAGACCATGATTAATCACCTCCAGTGTCTTGAACACTTTAGCCAAGAGCCTGTGGAAAGGGGAACGTTTGCTGCTATGTTCCTGTGATGAACCACTGGTGACCTTTCTTCTGGGGGTGGGGTTTTCTTTGGTGGTGGGGTTTTTAAATTAGTTCTATATTAGATTGCAGTGAAATATTCCCCGAGATTACATCCATGTGCATCAGTTTTCCCCTGTACTTGCAAACAGATGGTTGTGTTCCTTATTTCAGGAATGAAAACCTTGCATTCCCATAGCTCAGAGTGTCTGTGCACTGCCACCAGTACATATTGGTTTTGGTGCTGAAAGGCTATTCTTTTTCCCAGACTACCAAAATAGAGCAATTAGTTGTTTATCTCCCTTGATACTGATACAAATCCCTGATATACTGAAGGGCTGTGCCCCTCAGTCAGCCTGGCAGAGATTTGCAGATGGAAACGTTTGAGAGCCTGTTCTGCCTGCTCAGGGCAAAGGGTGGAGACTGAACGAGTTAGGAATCCCTCCCCTTTCCCGAACTTGATTTTTTCCTGGCTCTACCACTTATTTGCTCTATACCTGTGTACAAGTCACTTAACTTCGTGTGCTATGTACATTTTGAGAGCTGATGGGTGCTTCTTAGCACTTTACAGAACAAGTCTTTGTAGGAACACAGCTTATCTTATGCTCCTGGAACTTACATCCTCATGTAAACATTTAGGTTGTAAGTATCAAGGTATGAGAGGACCACATGGGATGCAATACATCTTTTTCAGATATTACAAGGATCTCATCTTATGGAGTTCAGTTTCTGTGACAGAGGCCATCTCTAGTGCTGTCTTAGCTCATGGACATAATTGATTCTTCTGGATGTCAAGGCCAGGTTGGATGGGGCTCTGAGCAACCCAGTCTAGTTGAAGATGTCCCTGCCCATGGTAGAGGGGTTGGACTAGATGACTGATAAAGGTCCCTTCCAACCCAAACCATTCTATGATGTAACTGGAATTCAAATAAAGAATAATGGATAGAATAACATTGTGCTATACTAGCCATAACACAATTCAGATAGGAATTCAAACACAAATGGGAACACAGGAACAGAATCAGACAAAAATATCTAATAAAAGATTGTACCTGAAATGCTTCAATGGAGTGTCTCAGCTTCATCACCTTTTCACTGAACCCAAGACAGAGATTTGTGGCTCCCCAAAAGAGCAGTTCTCCAACGCTACAGCAATTGATTCCCAGCTGAGATGCACACACTACAGACAAACATTACTCATTAGCAGTGTCATGGTTTGAGATTGCCCCAAAATCTAAATTCCCTAGTCCTAGCCCCCTCCCACATCTCAATCCGATGTGAGATGGGTTTTTTTCCGGACAAAACACACCAGACTCCAAATGGGGGAAAGGGAATATATTACAATGACTGTACAAATAAATATTATAATGCATTATACACACGATCACAACTATCTCTACCATGACATAAGTATTTACAATGGATCAGATCTCCTCTCCCCTCCAAATAAAAGTCCAGGAGGGAAGAAGGAGAGATCCCTTCTAGTCTCTAAGCAGAAGTATCTTCTACAGCAGCAGTCATCTGTCCTCTCCACATGCAGCAGCTGATAGCTGGATTTCTGCCAGCACTCACGAGGGAGGCCTCCAAGCCTCTCTCGGCCCCCTGATGCAGGCAAAGGGATCTTCCGTGGGCTACGTCACCCCAGGCAAAGGTCGTTCCACCACCATCATATCACGAAGACACAGGGGGTGTTCGTGACAGTCTGGTATCTTCAGGGAATCCAGATTCCCCTTTGCAGAGCTCCTGTGCTCTGCCTCAGGCTGCCACCTTGGCAGCAATGGTGGGGGTGGGGGGGGGAAGGTCACCTCCCCCCCTGCATTCCTCTCCGTCCTGGTCCAGCTTCCCAGGACGCTCTGAGCTTCTCAGCTCCTCTCTTTCTCTAGTGCTGCTATTCTCCAAGGCTCCTCTCAAACAGGAGGCCATCTACTCCTCCTTTCTCGGAGGTCTCAAAGGAGTTTGGGGGGGGGTCTGGTTCAGTTCTTACCCCCAAAACTCTGTAACTCTGCTGCTGACTCTTTTTCTCGGCTCTCCGAGACAACTCGGTGTCCCCCTTACTCAGTTGCGTGCTGTTTCTGCTGCTTCTCCGGTTCAGTTCTTGTCAGTTGGCTTTCAGCCATAACCTCTGGATGCTGCATCTCTGCTTCTGCTCTGTCTCCACTGCCCACGGTGGAGAAAACATCTCCCAGCTTAACTACAGACACTTAGCTCAGTCTAACACTGTTCCAAGTCTCTGCAGTCCCCCCAGCCGGGGCTGGAGGGGGCAGAGCCCTCCAGGGGGCTCAGAGCCCCTTCCTCGTGGCTCACAACATGGCCACCTCTCCTGCTACCAAACTACAACTCTTCTCTTCCGTTTGGTTGTGGCATGTTTATATTTCGCAGGAGCGCCCATTGGACAAAACTTCAAAACTTCCAGGGGTTTACCACCCCCTGGGGTTTTACCACTTTTTCTTAGCTTCAGGGGGGAAAACTTGGTTTAAACCACTACAAGCAGCGAGTATAAGAATGACTACTCCACTGAGCCACTTTGCTAAAAAAAAGAGTTGAATTTATTTTTATTTAACTCAAGCTAAACTTTGAGGAAAATGTAATTTCCTGCAGGCTTAGAAACCTGGCTTCTCAGGGACCTTAAGAAGGGAATTTCAGATCCCCAAGGCTGGTCCTTGGCTGCTGGAGGGGCTGATGTGTGTCATCCTTTCCATTACATAACTGCACACCATCTTTTGCAGGATACAGCTGTCAAAGAACGACACCTCAAAATGTCTTCGGAAGAATTTCACAGGAGATCAGAATTTATTAAATCATCATAGTAAGAAACTGTCTAGCTTTACTAATAGACCACCCTTCAAAGGCCAATTGCTTTTTTGGTTACTTCCCAGAATTAATGGAACATTCACATTCCTTGTTTAGGGCTATTGTGATATTCCATAAAATACCTGTAAAATTCTGCTTACGAAATTCAGATGGTCCCAATTTCTGATTGGGCCACTTTGTTTGTTAATTTTCTTCTTGCAGTGGAGATTAACAAATAAAAAAATAATAAAAAAAATCAATAAAAGCCCATTATCTTACAAACAAGTAAAAATTAAAGTGTCACCTTAAACTAATGAATACAGCAGACAGATCAATTCACTTGACTATAAAGTATTTTTACATCTCTGCAATAAGACTGCTGCATTATATTTCATTATTTAATTATTGTTGTTCTGATAACCATCTAGAAGACTAAAAATCATAGAATCACAAAATGATTTGCGTTGGAAGGGACTGTAAAGATAATTTTGTTCCAACTCCCTGCCATGGGCAGGGACACCTTCCTCTAGATTAGGTTGCTCAGGACCTCATCCAACCTGACCTTAAACACTTCTAGGGATGAGACAGCCACAGCTTCTCTGGGCAACCTGTTCCAGTGTTTCACTATCCTCACAGTGAAGAATTACTTTGTAATATCTAATGAGTTAGAGAAACTAAGATCTCGTGATTTACAAATGCATCTTTTCATGCCAGTGATGACTATTTGACAATCCCAAATATGTCACAGTAATGGTTGGCAGTTGCCATCAAAGCAATGTAGAGAAAGCAGAAAACACTGGCTTGTGTATACATACGTGTAGAAAAGACCAGGGGTAAAATTAAATAAAACTGGAAAGCTACTAAAATTGCAGTCAGCATATATGCTAAGGGGAGATTAAAACATTTTTAGCACTGGCAATCTTCAAACCTTAATCTGTCACAATTTTCTATCGTATTAGTGAAGATATATTCCATAATTGTTAATTGTGGCTCCTCCAAGGACACCAACAGTTGCCAGCAGTGGGTGATACACTTTACTGTGGAGGCCTGGGAGGGGGTCTCTCTTATGCTGTTGGTGTGTATCCCTGAATCTCCCCTGAGGTGCTGACAAACCAATTAAAGGTGTGGAGACCCAGGAGGGGCTTTTCTGTTTCCATGTGACTCTGAAAAAAACTAGTCCTGTCCAGAGGACTTTTCAGTGGAGGCTCTCCCTAATGGGACTCTGACAGACTTGGTCAGGCACAAGGGTCTCAGCCAACCTTGGGCACTGGCAGATTAATCAAACACCAAGGGTTTGAGAAAATATCCCCTTTCATGTGACAAGATCTTTGAATTTACGTGGCACAGTTCATGCAAATTTTTATGTAATAGTAACTTGCCAGAAAACAAAATAATAACCAAGATTTATGTATTGAATTGGAACAAAAAAGGATTGCTAAGGAGAGCTTATCCTTTAGAAATAGCTGAAATATGTAGCTCACATATTACTGTGTTTTTCAAAGGTGCACATAATAATTCAGACTTGGGCTAGGTCTTTGTTGACCCATTTACATACACTGACATATGTCTTTAATACTTTAAAGTACATTAATGCCTTTCTGATAAAAACTAAAGAACCTCTTATTTTATCATTATTTATTTATGGCATATAAAGACAAAAGATTTGATGTGCATTATGCACTCCCTCTGTCTTCAAAAATGATGCAGTTCAGTTTTTGTAAAATTTTTTTTCTGTGACTCCTAATAAGCTGGGTAACTGCTATCTTACTAACTGTGTGAAGAAAGACATGTCAAAACTCTTTCCTTTTACTGTGCATTTTTGTTCACAATGAAAAGGGGAGGGAGAAGAACGTACATTTTTAGTTTTCAGGCAAGCAGATGAAGTTCTCATGAAATATTCTCCTTATATTTTAAACAAAGTTTGAAATTTCAATTGACTTAAAAATTGAAATTCAAATCCGATGAAATTACCAAAAGAGTGAATTTTTAATGACCTGTGACAAAGCTCTTGTGTGCACTGAGCACTTTTCACAATGAAAAGATTAAGTATTGCAGGATCTAAACTAACTTGCAAGGATGGCAGATTTCAGCTACAAATAACATTTTTGTTAATGGTTGATATTAGTCTTGCTGTGTTTGTCTCCAACACAGTCGTGCCATCTCAACTACCTCAAAACCTCCACATTGTATTGTGAGGATTTCATCAATTTTTATTAATTATAAGGAAATAGTTATGATTTTAGGAGTAAAATTACTCCTAAAGTAATCAGTAAACCTTACACAACTCAAGATAAATACCTCCTTCCAGAAATTCTTAAGTGTTGCTAAGATGCAATAGCAGGTCCACAAGTGCTTCCACTGCATTAAAATAAGAATATCCATCTTGAACAAGATAATTTATTGTATTCTTTTGGAACTAACATAATTTAATATTTTCATTAGTGATTTTGGCACAAAGACCTAGAGGATATTAACAAAATATGAAGGGGCCCTAAAATGAGAAGACAATCAATATAAGGACAATAAAGAAGAATTTATTGCAATTAGAAACAGGATGAAATCTGCCAAAAACATGTACTCTGGAACTGAGAGCAAGAATTTCTGCCTTGATCTTGGAACTCAGCAAATTAAATGGCAGAAGAGGAGAAAATCCTCTGGATATTAGTTGATCACAGGATAACTAACCACTCTAATGCAGCTGTGGAAGAAACTGAGTGGAGCTCAGACTATTTCAACCACTATATTTTGGCCAGAAATAAATAAGTATTAGTGCAATTGTATTGTTGGACTGCACCTTGCAGTGTGTTAGCACGAATTTCCTGTTAAAACAAGATCATTTCAAATTAAAAAAACAAAACCCATGAAACCATCAAACCAGAAATATCTGTCTTATGACACAGACTGGAAGACACCAGCTGCTTTAAGCCTACTAAAATAAAGCCTGAGAAGCAATATAGCCACTTTCTATAAATATGCTCTGAGCTAAACATTGGGAACATATGAGAACCATTTAAGCTAAATGACCATATATGTGCATGTACATACAGTACATTGGCATAAACTGGATGGAAGTGAGCCACCAAAGAAAAAGAGTTCTTGAACATCCTCCCAGCAAATCAACACAGGCCAAGGACTGATAAAATTGAGAAATGAAGGCTGAGCAAGCCATGAAAAGAATTACACGCCGTGGTCGTCCCTCATAGCACGGAGCTGCTTTCTGTGAGCCAAAGGGCTGATGAACACTGTTGTCCAGGTTCTTGCTGAGCTCATCCAGCTCATTTCCATGAGTGGAGAAAAGCCCAGGAACCAACCAGCACAACACAACAGCTCTGGATGGCTCATGGGGAGGGGGCAGTTGCCACCAGGGCACATGGAGAAACCAGTGCCCAGCAGGGGATGAATGGCAGCAGATAATGCTGCTTGATACCGTGATACTGCTGTGGGGGCAGTGCCACACTGGCTGGCACGTGCAGGGGGGACAGGAGGAGCCTGGAGGAGGAGGCGAGTTTCAGCCAGCCAGAAAACCAACTGGAAAATTACCTGTGTCACTTGTGCATTTTTTATCTTCCAGCTGACTTGACTTGAAGGCCTGGACTTCATCTGGAAAATTCATGCACTTGAAAACCCAAATCTCAGTTTTCTCGTACTGCCCACTTTAAAATACTGCAAGTTGGGTTCTCAGACCTCAGTTAACTTCACTCTTCAACTGTAAACACTCAGCATCTTCTATGAAAAACCTTCTCACAAATGCTCGATTTCCAGTTGAGCAAACAGTTAATTTAGAGGCGCTACACTAAACACTAAAGTTTCACACTCTTTTAAGTATTTTCGTAGTAAGGCAGTCCCTGTATTCTTAAACATATTTAGTTCCTAGGCTGACTTTTCAGGAAACCCCACTTAGCCTCAGCAAAAACTATCACAACTGAAGTATCTGTACAACAAATATACAATGTATAATTTGACTGATGCCAGTTCTTACTTTCAGAGTAAGATAAGTCATTTATTTTCAGCAAAATCCTGTTGTGGGGTGGTTTTTTTGGTTGCTTTTCTTTTTTCTTCCTGTATGCTTTTTTTTAGGGAGGAATTTGTTTGTTTGTTTTGTTTTGGGGGGGGTTCGGTTTGGTTTTGGTGTTTTGGTTTTTTTTTAGTAGAAAAATATTGGAGAAATCTGTTTCTCTGTTGCCTTCTGAAAGACTGTGCCTTATATATAGATACCTTCTTCAGTCATCTTCTTTTTTTCCTCCTATGTTCATTGTCCATCCAAAATAGACATTAGTGTAGCTTTTTCCCAGACTTTGGGTCAAAATTTGGTGCATCCATTATGGTAGCTAGTAAAATCTCTCAATTTAAAATGTAGTCTAGCCAAGTAAACAGTTTCATATTTCTATTTGTGGAGGGTAGTTTAGGTGGAAGATGGTCAAAAAGAACACTGCAAACACCCGTGCCACTGTAGTTTAAGGTGAAAAAAATTATTTTAAGTGCTTTCCTGGGCAAACACAAATCACAGGAATTTTGAGCGGATTTAGGAATTCTCACTCTCTTCTCCCTGTACTCTGTGTGTTGCCTGAGCAGCTTTTTGCCTTGGCAGTGTCTTTAGACCCTTTGAAATCTCCACTCTGCTTGGGACTGAGCATGTAGGTCCAAAAGGCCCTCATGACCTGCCTCTCCTGCCTTCCACAAACGACAGCACCTCCAGGCACAGTTCCCCATCTTTCCCAAGAATGACTGAACAGTCTTGGATTACTCCTTTTCTACTCTGACTCTTTCTCCCCAGCAGAAAAGCCTGCCCTTGGCTAAAATTGTCAAATTGATTACATTCTTTTGATTTGGCCTTTGGTGCCAATAATTAGGAATCTGGATTCTCATTTGATAAAGTTTGTTTGCAGTGATGAAAATGTAGGACTGCAACAATTAAACATTGACTGCAAGCTACTTTCTGTAATAAACTGTGGACTGGTTTTGCCTGTCTGCTTGACTTAATTAATTGATTGCTCAAAAAAAAAAATGTAACTATAACTAAAATTATATGTAAACTTTACCAATGAAGCAACTTGGCTAAATTTCTTTGGTTGTTCTCTGTTTGAACATCTAGTTAACACAGCTGGTTAGAAACTTCTCTACGTGTGCTTGTGCAGATGTGGTTTAGCCAATTTCTAGTTTACATGATTTTAGTTGAAGCAAGTTAATCTATGATGTCTAGACTTTCTTTCCCACACGACTCCAGTATAGATGGTTTTTAGCAGCACTATCCCAACCTGTGTGATTTATACATCTGTACTATATTTTCTCTGTATGCAGGCCAAGTCCCTGTGTAGATGGATCTCTGCCAAAAAACTTTTCCAGTCCTTCTTGTTTGATCACTCAAACCATGATTCTAACACTGATTCACTTATTACTACAAACCGACAGGAACCAAACACAAATTTGCTACAAAATGTCTGCTGAAAGTATAACAAAATCACGTCTTTGTTGCTCTGGTTTTATGTTTTTGTTAGTTTTTTAAATTTGCAATTAAATGTAAATTGTCAAGCTATTTCTTGGTGCTAGAAGAAGAAATCTCTGACATTTCTAAGTAGTTCTTTACTTCCTTTTGATTTCTTGCAAAAAGGATACATGGTTGTTGAGAAAACCTAATTACACCTAAATATATGATAAGATGAATCTTTGGTTCAAGTAATTATCCACAGAGACCCTTAAATGTGCAGCCAAAAATAACCAGGTTTAAGAGATACTTAAAAAAACTGCTTTTAAAATAAAATATGGATGATGGTAATGCAAGTCTAAACTTTAATGTCATCTCCCCTGTAGGTTTTGCCCTCATTTGGAGAAAAAAGATATAAAAGAATGAAAATGTTTTTTTATTATTAAACTGATTGGCTTTGCTTCAGCCTGAAACTTTGTGTGCTTTGATTTCACCTTGGGCAAGTGTGGAGACAGTGCTTAACGACCAAAATACATTTTATCAAAAATATGGCTGAAAAGGACATCAAATTACTTTAGATCTAGGGTTTGATCCTAGCATGTTTCTCAGTAGTTTATTCAGAGGGACATATCACATTTAATTGGTGGGGTTGCAACCCTTGAAAATAGGATTTAAGTCCTGTTGGTGCCTATATATTTTTAGGATCCTCCTGAAACTCCCATAGTACTGAAATCCACAGTTCACGTTGAAGCTCATTTGTGTGAGTTCTAACACTTGTTGTCATTAGAGTATCCAAACAATCAGCTTTTCACTTGTGACTGCATGTTTCACCCACGAGAAAAGGAGAAAGGCAACTAACCCTCATGATGCTGACAATTTCCAGGGTAGTGAATACTCGTTGAAGCATTACACAGAGAGAGAGAGCTGAAGTGTATCTGAAGAAATTAAATATCTACTCTGTGATTCCTTCCCCCATCTGCAGAGCCAAGCACTGCATTCCAGTCCTAATGTGCCTGGCTGCATCTTATCAACCTTTTCTGCCAAATCTCTGAAGCTCCTCTAGGGCTTTGTGAGCAGCTCAGGATGATGAGATGCAGCAGATGTCTTTCCTGTGAGATTTCTGGTGTCTTTTCAGAATCTCAGGCCCCAATAACCCATTTTTACTAACCTGAGAAAGCACCTTGTCCTACCACCCTTTCATCCTCTGCAGAGCACCAGGCATAAGCATGTTTTGTCTCAAACATTCTGAATGTTAGGACAGGAAAGATGTGACTGGAAGAGAGGGTCCTGTGGAGGTGGGGCAGCACTGTTTTGAGCCAACATCCTGCTCCACGTTGAGACTCATGCTCGGTCCCCCCACCCCTCTACTCACTCCCTGGAGGAGAGCTCAAAGGGGCTGGCTGCACACATCCAAACAAAACAGCATGAAAAATCTAGTTTACATAAGAGGCGTGCACCAAGTTAACTATAAAAGGGATTGGATCAGGCCCCTTCACACTCTCTTTCCTCCCTTTCACTCTCATTGTTTACCCCAGCTCTCAACCATCCACGCAGAAGGACCAGCGTGGGATCTAAGGACTAATATTGCATAATCTTTGTTCTCTTTCTGTCTTTTCTGCCTTTATTTCTCTCCTCCCATGCTTTGTCTGGGCAAAGTGTGGCTATCATATTCTACCCTGTACTCTGTACTGAAGTTTGTTGTGGGAGTGGGGAGCTTGTGGAAGTGTGCCGTGGTTTGTGCCAGCACCTTTGAAAAGCGGTGTATTGTGTCTTGCTAGACAGCACCTTTGAGTAGTATGTTGTTGCTTGTTAGCCAACACCTTTGCAAAGTCTGTTGTGGGGGTTGAGGGCTTGTTGAAGTGCACTGTCAAACTTTAGCCACTGCTTTTGAGAAGTGTGCTGTAGAATTTAAGGGCACGTCAGCCAACACCCCATGAGTCTAAATAGCGGGCCGGTTGCCGGAGTTATGGTTACTCTACAAGAAAAGCACAAGAGTTCCCTAACACGTGGTCAGGTGTCTTTCTTTGTTCAGCCTGACAAGAATTTGCAATCAACATCACACCCTGAACCGATGGGTCATGACAGCCTCCAAAGCAGCCCTCCTGCAGCACGAGAGACTCTTTTATGCTTACAAATACATATTTCCATTACCCTAATGGTGTAATTAAGTAATTTGTGTTTATAATCACCAACATCTTGCTTCACAGCACAATTGCAAGCCACATTTTTCATGATATAACACATGGAGAATGAGACATATGTCTGCAAAATGAGGCATGTAAGTGGCTATGTAGAAGCAGTAACTCTGATTTTAAACCTACATCACAGGAACTCTTGGGTACTTTATCATTTCCACACCTTTCCTACTTGGGAAAAGTAGGGGGTCAAATTCAGTCACAGCTCAAGATGATATAACTCAGATTAGTTCACTGTGATTACATTGATGTGAACAGTTTTTGAGATCTCAAGACAAAAGCTTGTAGTAGAGATTGTTTCAAGTCATAAACCCCATGCTGCTGCTGCGTGGCACACAGGAACATGTAGCTGTTTCTCTGCCATGGCCACCCCACCCTCCAGCATCTTCTCCCTTGATAGAGAGATCCATGCAATTTCCCCATTGGGGTGAAAGCTTATCCCTCTCAGGGAGCCATAAAACCCTCCTCCTCTGGGGCAGCGAAGGTAGTTCAAAACAAGAGAATCCTTTATTTTTCTTGGTATCAGTGGTAATGTATTCCTTTGGCACAAGGGAAAGGTAATTTTCCTGTGGCCCCACTAGTACACAGCTTGTCCCACTGACCTCACACAGAGCAGAAGGAGATTTCTTTGCTCTTGATGGAGCTCCAGCTAAATACAAGGGATGCACTATTATCAAATTTTTATTTTCCATGGATCCTCTCCTATTTTTGAGTCCTTCCTGGGGTCTTAAGTATGACCATTCTGGAGTTACCAGCTTTTTCGTAGAAAAGATAAAAATTACATATATGGAGTTAATAGATATTCATATAAACACAGACTTCCAGATATATTTGAATGTCACAGAAACTGAAGTTCCTTCCTTTCTTGGCCTGCCTCCAAACTTGAAGACAGTTTCCAGGAATAAGAAAGTTTATGTTTATTCTACAAACTTATAAGATACCACCACTGGAGTAAAACAAACAAAAACTCTCCTGCAGAAAATGTGAGTTCATGCTCTTAAAATGTTACTGTCTTCTGTAACAGTCATGGATGAGAGATTTAGAATCAGTCATCCAAAATCCACACAGTACAGAAAATTGCCTGCATATACCGAGCAGTAAGGTTCACCTACCCGAGGATGAGAAAGGAAATGATGTGCCAAGAAGTAAAACCAACCTTCTGGAGAAGGCAGAGGGGAGGGCAGTGGTGCTCAGGGACCATCCTTCCTCTTTTTCTGTGCTACACTGTCAGTTGGCCCTTCTGGTCAAGTAAAACACAGCACTAAAATACAGCTTGTATTTTCATTGAGTGCTTGTGATATAAAACTCCAAATAATACCTATTCACCAGTCATTATACAAGTTTCCAAACAAACCTGCATTCAAGGATTTTGAACATGATAAACCTCAACGACCAGTTCCCATTACTATCTTTGTTTTATACGTTGCTTGTTAATCTTTCTATTTATGATTGCTATTGCAGTGGTCAGTCAGACCCAAACAAAATGAGCACTGGCCAAGAGCAGCCCAAAAGATGCCCCCTGCCCAGATGTCCCCTGCCCGGAAAGTCACAGTCCCAGCAGATCTGATCTAAAAAAGACAGGAGAGGCAGGAGCTCAGCTGTCATTCTGCAAGGGGAAAGCTAAAGATAAAAACCATTCACCCAAAGCTCAGAGCACACCCTGGATCTTCTCCCTCTGCAATGAACTTGAGCTTCAGAACAATGTTTACGTGGCGACAGGATGAACTCTGACAGCCTAAATCTGATTAATTCTGTCCCTGAGAATCACTTCTGTAACCAAAAACAATTGAGAGTACAACATAATGTTTTTTTCTCTCTCCTCCTTTTTTTTTTTTTTTTTTTCTGAATGAGTTATTTTGTGGTTAAGCAAAATGTTTGCCCTGCTCCAGCAGGAGGAAGCACGCAGATGAGTTGCTGCCATTACATCTTGTCTAGGCAGCTGAGATGCTTTGGGAAAACACCTGTGATGCAAGTACATGTCATGCTCATGAACTCTGCCAAAGTAAACCTTTAATCCATGTGAACACTGCGCTGCTCAGTCCTTTCTTCTTACCCGTCTTTTATTATCAGATCCCTTCTCTGCAAATTATAGAATAAAAAATAAAGATGCACTTAACCTCAATGCAGCCTCACAGGCAGGACTTGCTCACCCGGCAAAAAAATTAAAAAAAGGAATAAACACGCTCATACTCTTTTTCCGGATCGCACAAATGAAAACAGCTTGAGCACGAGCTGGTGGCAGCAGGCCAGGACTGTGATACTGTGCGACTGGAAGCACTCACTTGTGATGTTCTGAACCTGAATAACTCATTATTGCTGCGTGGTGGCAGCTCCTCGGGTAACTGCTGGGCTTTACAGAGGACATTCCTCGTCGTCTGGAGCTTGTTGCCTCTGTTGGGCAAAAATTGCTTTGAAGTGAAGGCTTCAAAAGAAGACAAAGGGGTTTCCTTACCCTATCATGAAAGATGCTAAGGGTTGTAAATGAAAAACAATAAGAATGGATCACGTTCTATGTCCAGAGACTGCAGTACCACTCTGCACAACCCTGATATGAGGAGGTGCTGATGCCCAGTCCTGCCAATCCTTTGGAACTGAACTAGCGGAAACTCTTCTTCACATGAAGCAAACACCTACATCCAAAGCTAACTGCTAAGGTTCCCCAAAAAAATGGAATGCAAGAGGTGGCTTAGTGCCATTTGTGTTACACTTACAGTAATGACACAATTGAGAATGTTATTGAAGGTCTTGAGGTCAGAACTCAGTCGTGCTAAGCTGGCAGGAAAAAGATGAGTATTAATTAAGGAGCAGTTCACAGATATATGGGGCCTGGTGCGTGGGGGGGAAAGGAGATGGAATTGGTGGTGATTTTTAACAGATTGAAGCAAAAGAGGAAAAAGTGAATCATTGGGAAGGCTAATACTGTCCCCATACAAATATCAGAGATTTTAAGAAGAAATGTGAACTGAGAGCAGACGTGAAGGGTAGCAGAGGTTTTTAGTTGGAAACATCTGGGTTTGCTTTTTCTGTTGCCTCTATTCCAACACAATGGTGGCTGGGAGTGGAGTGATGCATACATGCCCGGGGCACATTTTCTCCCTCATAATCAATACTTTTTGTTATTAGTTTCATGTTAGACCCATGACATAATGGAAATTCCCATCCTGGATGAAATTTGGATTCAGTCTCAAGATTCTCCGTTTCTTTATAGATAATATAAAATTAATATAAATAATATAAATTAAATTGGCTCCTTTCTTTTGTGAAGAGTGCTCTACCAAATAAACAAGGAAGATGTAGGGCTTCTGAAATAAATAAAAACCTTTTTCATTTGTTTCTAAAGGGGATCCAGTGAGACTTCTGTCATGGTTGTACCCACGTTAGCATTTTAGTGATGGTGTAGGTATAGAGGCTTTTACACTGACCACCTCAATCTGCTCATCTATTTCACCATATTACTTGCTAATGTAGGCAGAGCAAATTTTATATAAACCCCAGACTTCTAGAACAGAGCAAATAAATGCCTGAAAAATGAATAAATTATCCCAGCCAGGTTTCAGACTGGTTTGGAGTTTGGAGTTTTGGCTGCAAAGTGAACTGCATCTTTGTTACCAAACAGTGAGTGTCTCAAAAGAGATGCTGCTATTTGCATTATGATTACCACAGGGCCTCATTAAACTCACTAAAGGAATTCATTCACTGGGCTGCAGTGGCCTTCCTTTCAGCTCATAATTACATATAATTTACATGCTTGGGTAGGAGGGATCTAACCAACACAAAATTTTCAGTTTAGGAGAGCAAAATCAATCTATTTTGATGCATGTGAACCAGTGATTATCAGCTCTCCCCTGTGACGCCAGTTAGGTATCTCTCAAATGATACAAGAAGTCATAAAAAAAGCAAGTTTTGGTTCTCCATACACCCATAGCTGTAATGGTCTGATCACCCTCAATGCCTGATACAAGTAGAAAGACAGTTATCTTACTGATGGTAATGTGATGAAATCCTACACTTGTCATTCTGCTAAAAATATATTGTGCTACATGTTGTGACCATGACCTCATGAGAAAGGAATAGAATATAATTTACCAAAGGAAAATAAAATGGATTTTTTATATATTATTATATTATAAAATATTATATATTTTAATTATTTACAAACTTTGCATCAGTATTTAGAAAACCTCAGCTTGTAAAGCCATTTTACTGTGAAGGAGCAAGTAGATTTTTATGCCTGAAGAATGGTTATAATAATGAACATGGACCAATTTTCACATATATTAGCAAATTTATATGTACTATTATCCTCCTTCAGTTATGCAATTGTATTTTTTCTAATGACACACACAAGCCTCAGTGTTGGCAAAACGGAATCCCGGGCTTTGTATGAACAGTTTAAGACATTACCTTTGATTTCAATGGAGTTGGTCCTGAAAAGTTCACCACCACTGAAAAATTTATTTATTTATTGTAGTAAAAATAAATAAGTGAAAATACCACTTAAAAATAACGTAAGAGTTCCAGCCTGCATCCCCTTCTCTTTTCCAGGGAAGACCTTGCAGGGTCACATTATAGCCAGGGTTGCTGATGTGTTTCAAAGGGTATCAGCATTAGATATGCAGCCACAGCAACCCATCGTGCCAAATCTGACTACAGATCCTTGTATTCCTGCTGTATTGTTTAAAGAAATATAACTGAGGGGTGAAAAAGAGTTCTTGGAGGGTTTTTAAGCCAGAGCCACAAGTCTGGGGTTATTGCCAAGTAACTTTCATGCAGCCTCTGCCCTGGATGCACAGGACGTTTATCATCCCCCTGGCTAAAAAAAGCCTGAGCATACAAAATGCCAACAAAACCTAAACAAAGAAGGAATGAAAAATTAGCATTAAGGGCAGTGCATTTAAGCTATGGAAATGCACATAATTTGTTTTGATTATGATGATGATGATAAAATGTAGGTTTTAAAGGCTATTCCTGCAAATAATAACAGTGAACGAATGAAGTACCAAGCATAAGTGCCAAAGAAAGAAAACGGTGATATTTAACAGAGATGAATGCTTCAGGAGGAAAGAACTCTTCTTGAAAGAACTGAGGGATGTAATGGCTGCAGAATGCATATGGGTAAACAAAGTCTTTCTGTCTAACTTTTCAGCTATAACCCCCTGGAAAAATCTGTCAATACAACTGGATTTTAAACACATCACAAAGACAGATGCAGATTTAATTTCACATAGGAGAACATTCTCTCTGACACCAAGATGGCCCCCATGCTGCTAGAAGTGTTTTCTTTGCTCCTTCACGCTGTGGATGTAAAAGTTAGTATTCAGTTCAGTGCTTCCTTAAGTACGGAGCACTCCCTTTAGGAGAGGGATAGTTACAGCAAAATGGATGCAAGAATGTGTGGGACCCCATGGTGCCAGAGTACACTAATTGCATAAGGAATGTGTGGGGTCCAAGTGAAACACTGGTTAAGCTGGCATTGAAAATAGGCATGGACATATGTTAAAACACTTAGCTGAATTTGCAGTTATACATAGCATTTGGAGGAAATTTAGCAAATTTCCAAAGGTAACACTACTGTTCTTCCTTTAAAAAAAAAAAAAAAAAACAACCAGAAAATAATAGTTCAAATAAGTTCCAGAAACAGCTTGGAGAAGTTAATTAAAAATAGCTCCTCTTGACGTCCTCTTCAAGACATTTCCAGATTATAAAGTTATCCTGTATAAATTATTAAAAATGCCTACAGAAATACCCCATTAATGTCTCCCAAAACTCAAAATTTTTTTGAATACATATATACACACACCCACATACACCCCTTATACACACACCCTGTACACATACTATATATATATATAATAGTATATATACTATACTAATGTATATAAAATGTATAATGTATTATTTATATATACATATATAAAAAAAATCTGTTTTGTCCTGTTGAACATGTTAACATTGTACCAGATCTGTGAAAGGAGAGAAAGTATAATTTAAGTGCTATGCTTTTTATATTAGCAATTAATAGAGGAGTTATCAAAAAATTATGTATTGTGAGTTCCAGTAGTGTGTAGCATATAATAATAAATGAGAATTAAAGACATGCCAAAATAACTTTTAGTATTTGGCGAAAAATTACGTCCCTACAAAGTTATACTAACTATGGGCTTTATCTTAAATTATATGCTCCCATTTATTTTTCCCTGATCAAGGACTATTTTTTGTTTCTATTTTTTACAATATTAGACATATATTTCATCTATTTCTAGGGAAGAAAGTAACTAAAGTGTGTAACTACTACCACATATAATTTTTAGGCAATGCAGCAGTTAGCATTATATGCAGCTACTACCCTGAACAGATGAGTGTGAGCATAACACCTACAAAATCTGTTGGCAAGTTACAAAATTCTCCAAAGCTAAAAAGGCCTTGCTCCTCTGTTTTCTTCATCTTTGGATATCTTCTGTGCTTTATTAAGTAATAGAACTGGAACATGCTTTTTTTTTTTTTTTTTTTTTTTTTTCCCCTGTGTGTATTTGTCTGGGTTTGCTGCTTTGAGCTGCTCCCTTTTTAAAAAAATCTGTGTTGTGCACATAAATGAAGGAGATAGTCCTTATCTGGGCAAGCAAACCAGTGCATTTCAGCAAATTGGTTTCTATTAGTAAAACACAGGAGCTTCCTCTCAAAGGCATTAGAGGTCTCAAAGGCATCAAACTGTTTTTACACACAAAGAGTCATACCTTTGGTTTGTGGGCAGTCATTTAACATCAGACTTTGAGATCACAAGTGCAGTGGTTTGTATCCATTACTCAAGCACTGTGTGGTGGACACACCTGAAGGACAAGATGCCATCCAGAGGGACCTGGACAAGCTTGGGAAGTGGGCCCATGGGAATCTCATGTGGTTTAACAAGGCTAAGTGCAAGATGCTGAGAGAATTGGGATTGTTCAGCCTGGAGAAGAGAAGGCTTTGGGGTGACCTAATTGCAGCCTTCCAGTACCTGAAAGGAGCTCACAAGAAAGATGGAGAGGAACTTTTTACAAAGGGAGTGGCTTCAAACTGAGAGAGAGTAGGTTTAGATTAGATATTAGGAAGAAATGCTTTACTATGAGGGTGGTAAGGCTCTGAAATGGGTTGCCCAGACAAGTTGTGGAAGCCCCATCCTCAGAAGTGTTCAAGGTCAGATTGGATGGGGCTTTGAGTGAACTGATGAAAGGTGTCCCTGCCTATGACAGGAGGTTGAAATTAGATGACCTTTGTGGTCCCTTCCAACCCAAACCATTCTATGGTTCTATTATTCTATGACTGTATGATAAAAAATTTTCTGTGATGAGATTGATTTGTGCTAAGCACCAAAAAAATTTAAACCCAAGATTTTATCCAGAGCTGAGTGTGAGAGCCATTTTCTTCCGCTTTGAGGATGAAGAAAGGTATTTTGCAGACATTGGCTTGTACAAATGAATGGTATCTAAACCAGAGCTTGAGTTGTTTGGATCAAATTTAAATGATCATTTTCTTCATTGCTGTACAGACAGGAAAGAACAAACCCTACAGTATATGAACAAAAAAAAAGCCTCAGAGAGGTGATTTAGTATATACAGGGAAAATAATTTTAAAGTTTAGATGAAGAAGATGGTAGATTAACAATACTACAATAGGCAACACTCTTGCATACCCCATCTGAGGAAGCATTTGTGGCTACAAAAACACATTTTTCTTTTGTGCAGCATATGTGTGGAAGGGAGCAATGGCTCTACTTTGGGACTGCATTTCCAGAGAAACACAAGGCTACAAAGCTCAAACTTATGCTCTGGCCGCACACTTCACACTGACAACTTTTTGATATAAAGCATGAGGACAGCTGCCCCCCTGCCCCACTCTCTAAAGGATTTATAAGAAGGGATGCAGAGGAACCTTCTAGATCACAGCTGCTACTGCTGTGCTTTCGGTGCAGGCACAGTCCCAAACTGCCAACTTCATGTTCATTCGGAGAGACCTGGCAGCCATCAAGATTTCAATCACCCTAGTCCAGAGTGAACATAAATTTGGAAAGTATCAGCAAAAAAAAAACCACCAAAACCAATGAAACAACCAACCCAACAAAAAATAAAAAGCAACCCAAAATTTTGTATTCTTTCAAGTGGATTTTTTTTTTCCCCAAACTGGAGCTATTTTTAAATCCTATTTCCTCAGTGTTAAATATAACTTTCCAAAGCAGAGCAAAAACCCTTCTTCGTGCCTACAAATTAAAGTTGCTTCCTCTTTGTTTGCACAGGCCACTAAACCATTCCTATGTTCCTTATGCTTCAAAAAGTCCAGCTTGCACAAGGAACTGTTATATCTGGATTACATCAAGTAATATTCACTCAGGTTCACAGACAGCAATTTCCTTGCCAAGTTTTATATTATTAATCCCTTGGTAAGCTGAAAGGAAAAATATCTGGTTCTAAACTCCTCATAAAGTGAAGAAGGGAAATCCACTCTTGGCGGGATGGGGAAGGGGGAATAAAAATCTAATCTATGGAATTTTAACTATATTTATGAACACTGCTCTTTAAAGTAAAAGAATAGGAGAAGCTCAAGGAAATTTCAGCTCCCAATAAATACAATTAATTAAAATATTTACTACAAGATGGATGTTTTTAACATAACTTCTAGGCCATTTTGAATAAGATAACACTAAGATAACTCCAGACTCACGTCAACATGTTTTAAAAAATAGTTTGCTGCAGATATGATAGATATTACCTTTCCCCTACATACTGTAAAATTCATTAACTAAACTTCTCTGGCTGAAGCAACATAAAACTGCTTTAGATGTATGTGGAAACAATCTGCCTTAGTTGAAGACATTCCAATACAGGCGTGGAAAAACTTCTTACTGTGCACACTTGCACTTTATGACAGGAGGCAACACTCCCGTCAGCACGTCGGCCCCCTCACTGCTGATCTCCGGGTACAGTGTCTTCACAGGGAGTCACAAAGCACACGTGCATTTCCCTCCCCTCATTACTCAAAAAGAGAATCTTGTGTGGATTTTGTATATAATATTTTATATTCTTTGCATATCGCCTAAATCCTTCTGAAAACATGTGCAAGACAAACCCACAGGGCAAACGTGTCCTTGATAGTGACTTCATGAGCATTTTTATGAGCAAACTAGGAAACAAAAAGCACTTCAGTAAAATGATGTTTCGTGCTTCCATCAGAATCCAAGGCAACCTGTGCTGTCAGAGGTCACTGCTGCAGTGGCAAACTGTAGCCCACCATCCCATGCTGGTGGGTGAAAGTAGTAGTTGGCACAGCTAAAGGTAAAACCTGTTTCACTTGGCATTAACCAGCAGCACAGCCTGCATGCTTGAGCTGCACACAAGCCAAAACCAAATCACCTATTGAGCTGCCTAGTCAGTTAGCTCCAGCAGGCTAAGTAAAAATGCAGATTTAAACACTGGAATACAATACTCTGATGTATAGGATTTCTAGAAGAGTTAATTTTTCCTGGCATTCGCTTTTCTTCCATATTATCCCACTGCCTCAGGAAATCTCTCAAATACCCTTTGGTGGGAGCAATATGTCTACCAAAGCATTAGCAAGAAAACATCTTTGCAATAAATGATATACCAGACTATCTGAGATAATCCCTTCAGAGTTTTCCTACATGGTACTTAGTAACAACAATTAGACCAACTATACTGAAAAAAATGTCCAGATGCACAGGATTGCATTTCATCTGTTTCCATTGCTATGATCCTTCTAGCTCCTTGTATAAATATATTAACTTATCTTTTTGAAAAATCAGTAAACCTCTTTGAACATGCTAAGTTGCTTGTAACGTGTTCTGATTTTTTGTCTGATGAAACACACCATCAATCTTTTTATAGAAAAATAAAATAAGCCTGGACACTGCTCAGGCAGCAAAATCTGTAAGACTGAACCACAGTCTGAAACCTGACTTCACATCTCCCTGGATATATACACACAGTATCTTATTTTCATTGCCACACCAGACTGCTAAAGCACACAGTAAGCAAGAGACGAATTTTCCAGATTTCAAGACTGTGTGAATCATTACCAAGGCATAGGCACTTCCCTATGGGGCAGATGATGAAACCTTCATGCTGAGATGAATGTTATGCAAATTCAAGATAGCAGGGAGGTGTGGTGTAACTTGAAGAGGTCCCCAAGTTTTCTGAATTCCACATTATGCCTCCTAATCATAAACAAAATACAATAAAGTCCTGTGTGGATATTAGCCACAGACTCCTCTTCAGGCAGCCCTTCCACTGAGCACATCTTTTCCTTCATTCAAATACTCTTCACAGAATATGTCCTTAATGATTATGAGAACAATTTTTTAAGGTTTAACCATGTCCCAGTAAGAGCAAAGTTCTTTCAGAAGTCTGAAACATGTAGTATGTAAAAATAAGGGGCAACAATCAGGAAAAAAGAGAGTAAGAAGAGAAAAAAACCCAACTGTTATGCAGTCTGCTTGAGTTGATCATAAATTGTTATTAAAGTAGCTTTACTGAGACCTATGAGTTAATCCTGTTTTACCTGGTTATTGGTAACAAGTTTTGCATAGTTCAGGTAATATTTTATGCTTGGAGTATCTTCTACTTCTGATATCTTTTACATACTGCATTGGGATGATTCATTCCATAGGAAATGCCTTTTTTTTTTCTCCACTGACTAGAGTTAAAGCAGAGGTAAATTTTGGATTGTACAACATTTATTTGGCATTATCTTTAGGTATGAACTCAAATGAAATATTCTACCCTAGTTCATTCACATTTGTAGAGCAGGATGCAGGGCTGTTACAGAGAAGAAGGCAATAGCAACCCCAAACATAGTCCTGCATGGCAAAAGTGAGAGGTTCTCATGCCCAGTGTGCTTCAGAAATCACTGTGTTTCTACATGAAACACAAACCAAAACAAGAAGACCTGTCTCCAATAATGAGTTTGCATTTAGACTATCTGACAACCACTTGAATTCCCAGAATTTGGAAGATGCTGTGCTTTTCTCATAGCATAAGTGCATGCCATGGCACAAGGTTAAGAAACAAATTTTTTTGATTCTACCAGGGAGTCTCACAATAACCAATACAGCTATTGCTTAGTTTGCCTCACAAGCTTTGGCTCCTTAATGAGAAGAAAACATATAAAAGAAAAAGAATGATGCTAATATTGGTATTATTTGTTCATTTCAGTACCATCCATTTAAACAGCAAACCCACCCTTTTCTTTCCATGTGCTGAGTCCTTCCCTGGCTTATCCATAAGGTGGTTGGTTAGGGTGCAAAATTTGAAGCCATGTATAATCTAACTTTCTTAGTTCCTGGTTCACTTGAGTTTAAAAACTCACATCTGATTTAAAATGTGGTCTTAAAACAGTCGTTACTGTACCAAAAAAAACAGACCAACCAAACACCTCCTCCCCCAGACAAACCCCAAAACCATTAAAGGCAAAGGATACATGCACAGGTCTGTGCTAAGAGAGGACAGATGTATGCTATATATATGTACATTCATTATCACAAAAATGTAAAATCATAGGATGGGTCTAAAAGAGCGACATGGAAGAGCCCTGCTACTGAATGACGGGAAAACAGCATTATTGATTATATTTAGGTATAAAAAGATGTAAGAGTATTTATCCAAGCCATTTTTCAAAAGATGTTATTACACTGCTGCCTACTTTACCTACAGGAATGGAACGATGAGATAAAGTTATTGTCTCATTCCTCTGACTTTCTTTCAGCCAGAATTGCCAGACTCCGTGGTTAGTGTGGGCGATGCCTGAGACTTAGCTCTGAGCACAGACGAGCTGTCTGGCTGCTCAGCCAACTGCTCCTGTTCAGCAGGAGAGTAAAAGCTCTCTGGTAACCATTCAAGAGTAGTGATCAGATGTAATCTAGTAGAATTCATTGTATATCATAATTTTCCACTGAAATAAAATACTATCAAGTAGGAGATTAATGTGGTAATGGGGCCTTTAAATAGTTCTGTGTCACTTCAAATGAGAGGTATGTAATCCTCAGAAAGTGTCAATGTGGTTGGATGTTTTTGGTTCCAAAAACAATCCTGAGCCCCATAGCTATAATAGCAACATGTTTAATACTGAAATGCACATAAATTATTGCTTTAAAAAATCACTGCTTGTGTTTTTCATCTTTGAGGAAATTAACTACACTTGTTTACGTACAGTGCTGTTTTTTATTAAATTAGATGCCCAGACAAATAGAAAACATTCCAGGAATATTTTCCCTTTTTGTTTACACCGCAGGAAAAGTCAAAAGCATCCAAAAGAAAGAAAGAAAAAAATAAACCACTGTTGTCAGTAATCCCCTACTGTGCTTGTGACATCTTTGAAAAGCAGAGATTTATTACTTCTATTTCTCTTCAATTTTCTTTGTTGTTCTCTTTTACTTGATTTTTGGAAGTGTGTATGCTAAAACCTTGACTTATAGTAAGTACCTTGACTTATACTAAGTTATTTTTTTAATTCCCCTTCTTATATTTACAGGAAACGTTATCAGAATCATAAACTGTGTCTCACTAAACTCCGTTTACCTTCCAATGGTTTTCATATCAACTTTTCAAACAAAAACAGCTGCTTCAAATCCACACACACTGGCTTATCAGAAGTAGATTCTTTTATCTCTTCTCTGTGGTGAACAGTGACAGAACCCGAGGGAATGGCCTGAAGTTGTGTCGGGGGAGGTTTAGGTTGGGTGTTAGGAAAAGGTTCTTCCCCCAGAGGGTGGTTGGGCACTGACCAGGCTCCCCAGGGCAGTGGGCACAGCACCAAGGCTGACAGAGCTCAAGGAGTGTTTGGATGATACTCTCAGGCACGGGGTGTGACTCTTGGGGGTGGACCTGTGCAGGGCCAGGAGTTGGACTTGATGATCCTTGTGGCTCCCTTCCAACTCAGCGTGTTCTGTGATTCTGTGATAAACTACTCAACTTGAAGAAAAACTCTGAGAACCAAATATGTTGCTTCTTTTTAACACGTTTTCACTCTGACTTTGGGGTTTTCTCTTGGGGATGTAAATTTACAAGTATTGCATACAAACCTGATGGGTTTTATGTGATTTTTTAAATTAATAGGTGAAAATATTTCTACATTGCTTTATGCAGTTAAGTGTAATTTTTTTAACATTAGTTAAAAATGTTTTTGGAAATCTATAAGCACACTCATCATCAAAGTTAAGAACTGAGTTTTATTTCCAAGTATTTTCAAAAGGGAAATTATAATGACTTCTTGAATTACTGTTAATTTTAAAATATGCTTTGAAATTATTAAATATGTATAAAAAACTTATACTAACTTTATTGTTGGAAATATAATCATATAAAACATACCTGTATGGATTAATTTAAATAGAGTTTAAATTTAGGAAGTGAAGCTCAGGGAATAGGTTATTTTAAAAAATGAAAGTGCTAAAGATGTTAGAATTTACACAGTCAGGATAAAATGCTGTTAATTTCTCAACAAAAAAGGAGAGTGCAAACATGCTGACTATGCATTTAACCAACCCTTGAGCTATTTCCAAGACCAGCCTGTTACCAAAGTGCATCAATGAATGGTTAACCAGCCAAAGTCCTGTCAAAATGGAGAGATGCTTCCCATCTGCGTGGATGTAGAAATCTCAAACCCTCTTCCTCCTGCTCCTAGAGTTTCATGGGGAACATCATGGTCCACCACAGCCTCCAGCTCATTTGTATTCTTACAAAAGTCATTCTTATTATAAAAGGCTAATTAGAAGAAAGTAAAATTTCCCTTAACCAACCTTCTAATGGGTCTTCACATTAAAGAGGATCTGCAGATCACTTGGTGAATGCATACATTAATTAACATATTGCAGGCAGATCCAGCCTTTCATGAGCATTCCTAAAGAGAATGTATCTGAAACAATCACTGTTTATAAATTTTGTTCCATCGTGCTTTCCATTTTCCTGTTCTTTAGTATTTAAAATAGTCAAAATTAATTCTTGGGACATTCTGGCTTGCCTTTGATCATCACATTGCCTGAGGGACGATAGAAAGCACTTACATAACTAAAATATCCAGGATTTTGCTTTAGAATAGCTTCAAAGGGAGACCTCCGAGGATGCAATGTGATGCAATCCAGCAGTTAATTAACAGGAATAAAAATGTTCAGTCATTGGATACAATACAGCTGCAAAGAATCAGGAAAGGGTGGGTGAAGTTTTCGTTAGTTTCATTATTACTTTCTTGCTTTTTTTGGTTGTTCATTTATTTGAGGGTTTTGTTTTGGGTGGTGGGGTTTTTTGGTTTTTTTTTTGTTTGGTTTGGTTTGGGGGTTTTTTTTGTTGGGGTTTTTTTGGGGTTTTTTGTAATATGGTGAGGAATTCCTTCTTCTAAGCATGACCTAACTTCACAAAGGAGAGCACTGCTATAATCTGAAAGCAAATAAACTGAAGTTACAGACTGAAAGTATGAAAGAGAAAGGAAGAGAAATAGTTAAGAATTTCACAAAAGAAAGAAAATTTTGCATATATGTGACACCGTAAAGGACCACCCAGCAGAAAAGATTTCCAGATAAGTGATTTGGCCCAATAAGCAAATTCAGCAGAAGAAAAGTTAGGCAGTAGAATATTGTTCCTGTATTCACAGGAACTTCACTGTGACCTGCAAGGTCAGGGCAATATACTGCTCTGTTGCCAAACTGGACACAAATTTAGAGAGGAAAAACCCAGAGTGTATCAGTGGTGTAAAGTCACTGCCAGAATTGCGCAGAGAAAATGCTAAAAGTTCTTCCAATAAGTGTCATTCACTTAACCTCCTGAGGAATGATTTAGGGAGGAAGATCAGACTAATTAGTTTAGTCTTGAGTTTTCCTGTCTCTACTGATTTAATTTTCTATTTCTTCAGCATAAATTTAAGATAGTACATAGATCAATCAGCACTTTTGTAATATGTTTACTAAAAATGAATCTGTAGAAATTTTGACAAGGGAAAAATACACCTCTGGATGAGCACCACTCATGTGTCCCACTCACACATCCCTTTGAATTCAGGCAACTAAACTGATTTTACAGTGAAAGGGTACATTTCATATTTCTCAGCTAAACAAATAGGAGACAAGAATAGCCTAGAAGAGGAATAGCCAGTATGTACCTAGACAGACCACCTTACATACAAATTGTTTTTATCACTCAGACCCGAGGTCTTCTGAGCTTGATGTATTTAGATTTTTCGTACCTTATTTGATCAAAGAGTGAAGTCTAGGCATTTAAAAGTATTAACTCTTACAAATTATTTGGCTTATTACTAAAGATATATTTGATAAATATCAATTTTTATTGCAGATTCCTATGTAAAAATAAAATCATCATCGCAATAGTAACAAAAGTATCTTCTTATCTTGGAAAGAGTAATGCAGACAGTAATTAAGACTACTGTGGGATTTCCAGATAAAAATCCATATACACGTAACTTCAGGCCCAAAACAGAAATCATTTATTTCCTGAACCAAAAAACCACACCTGTCAATTTTGACACACAGCCTATGTGTAGCACACTAGTGACTGTGTTATTTATAGTCATCAGTACAGATGGCTGAGAGAAGTAGTAATTTTCCCATTTGTTTCTTGCTTTTACTCAAATGACAATATTGGCAAGAATTTTCTCTTGCCAATTTTCATGAGAATATTTTCTTGAGAAAAGAAGTAGTTTCTGTAGGTTTCGCCTCTAACAGTACCAATGACAAAGGTCACTTGCTCAGAAAGTATTGAACATCAGTACAGAAGATGACATCAAAAGCACAGCTAAATCATGGCTCTGAGAAAACACCACAAAGCTCAGTCAGGCTTTTGGAAAAAACAAAATTTTCGGTTTTCCCTCTACAAAAAACTATGATGGTTCCACTTCTCTTCTTGACTAGACACAACAGCAATACAACTCAGGAAAGAGAAATTCTGCATTTTGAACGTGATTGATCTGTGATCATGTGATTAAAAAGTTAAAAAGAAGCATTGTTTCCAGCCCCGGGAATCTCCTTTGGAGCTGCAGCTCAGCAGCAAATGCTAAGTAGATGCACTTTTCAAAATACTAATCTGAGTATTTCATCTGGGATGACAGCCATTTCTTTTATTTATTGGACTATGAAGAGCAATTTAGCTTTAATTTATTCTTTTTCATCTAATCTACGCTTGAGTGTTTTCTGATCCCATGTTGTGAAGAAGGTTGAGGATAAATTCTAGTTTCCTTGCAGTTATAAAACTACCTTTTGTTTTTCTCCTCTCCATACAAAAAGATGGAGAGCTAAACACACAATACTTGTGTGAAAAAGGCATTGTGCATTTTTTTGGGGGGGTTGGGGAAGAGCTGTGGTGTTGAGTGGTATTTGCTTTTGTTATTTAAAAGAACAATCAACATGCTGGTTTAGGGAGTAAAATAGTGTTTTCTGGAGATGCTTCAATGTGCCCTGCACTGTCCTTTCCCCAGCAGTCAAATCTACACCATAGCCACCTGCTTCCCTCACTTTATTGCAGAGGACATTATGCTTCTTGGGCTGGTGTTACAACCCACCCCAGAGACAGAGTAACTGAGGTTCTTGTTAACATATCCCTTGGGCCAGATTAGAGTAAAACAGCACTGAATGATTGGTGTGTATATATATATTTTAGAAAAATATGGTTGCAATGCAAAGGAGGTATGTAGATGTTTTGGTTATTATTTATAGTAATATGACAATATAAAGGTATGAAAATATCACCTTAGAAAATATATAAGGAAAAGAAAGACAGAGAAAGAAAGGATGAGAGTAGATAGTGGAGAGGAAAGATAGACAGTGGACAGGAAAGTCATCACCACTCGTGGATCCAGCGACAAGACTTGGTTGTTGCACATCACATGTCTGGTTGGTCCAAGTGATGGTTGAAGTCTTGATCTGTGGGGTGTGGGGGAAGCCCATAAAACAAAGAGTTCAACAGGTTAATATGCATCCAGGTTCAGGTGGGAACAGCCAGGTACCTCCCCTGGGGGGGAGTTTTAACATTGTTCATCAGGAGCAGTCTGATGGTGGAAGTGGTGGAAGGCCCCAGAAATGTGCCTGGGGTCACTTCAGTGGTCACTGGTGATCACAGATCCCATCCTGTCCTGTCCCATAACTTGGGGTGATATGTGCATGGGCAGTTGTCTCCTTTCCCACAGTTTGCCACAGTGGGAATTTTTGTCCAGATGCATTACTCAGGATGTGCTAACCAGATCTCATCTTCACCAGGCCTGGAATTAATGCCTTCCTGTCACAAATTCCTCTCTTCTGTGCTTATCTCAAGCTCCTGATATGGTGGATTATCTTATGGTTAAGTTCTTTATATGGCCTTGACAGCATTTGAGACAGGCAACTGTACTCTTAAAGACCTTAAAGCTGAGGCTGCAAAGTGTGGTCTCTTTTACAGGTCTTATGATGCACTAGATGCAGTTTCTAAAGTCACAATTAGCCAGTTACATAATTTTAAACAATAGTATGCACATTACTGTGTGCTCTTCTGTCTTCACTTTCTTCTTAAAAGGGAGAGGAAGACAACATAGAGAGGGTGAATAAGCCACAGAGAAAACATACGAGAGGTGTAGCCAGAGATCTAGCCAGGTCACACTGGAAATTAAAAAGTATTTTTCATATGATGAGCTCACGTCACTTTCCAAACCTTCAAGATTCTCAACTCTTCCAAATGTGGGAAAGCAATCACAGAAAAATCAATCACAACTAAATCAGAATTAAATTAGAGTTTTCTTTCTCCTTTTTTTCCCTAGCAGCTAAAACATATTTATGTTATTTACATCTCTGTTCCTGTTAAGAAGCCTACTCTTATATATTCTTTCTAACTTACCAGGCTCCTGTATAAATATTGGTCCTGATGGCTTTTCTGTAGCATCCTCTTTTGAATGTTGGAAGCAATCTGGAAACAGCAGGAAAAGCTGTAAGCTGAGGAAAAAGTCTCAATTACAAGACATACCTTGGCAAGTGTCAATGCAATGAACATCTGGTAAACATTGACTCGGCCAAGCTAAACACTGCTCTTGTTTGTCAGATAATACTATGGGTAGGAATCACTTGTTTAGAGGGGCCCTTTCAAGACTCAGTAATTTTAAGTTTATCTGAAGCTGAACATGTAGAAAAATTAAAGGTTTATGCGCAATGAAAGATTTTTAACAGAACCTGTAATTTTTGTCAAGAGTGGAAAAGCTCTGGCAAGTTTCTATTTCCATTTTCAGTGGCTATTACCTCCATCTGAAGGACAAAAGATTGATGATTCCCATTTAGGTTTACAACATATTTTTTAAAAATGTAATGACTTACGTCAAATGTTTATCTTTGTCCTTCAGAGTTTATATAAACACCAAGAAGGATTTGATGGGACCTGGCATTGAACAGCAAGTGGACAGTCATCTGGGATCCAAGCAATTACTGGAAAAGTGGCAAGTAAGTAAATATCAATTGCTGATTTTTACTTTCTTCTGGAGGAAACATATTCTTTCTTGAACTTTCTTTGGAAGAATTAGAAAAATCAGCCCAACAAATTATCAGCGCAGGGAGAAATCCAAACTAGCTTTACAACCTACAACTACAGTGTCATGTGGTGAGACAGGCTTGAATGTCAGAAGCAGCAGTTATCTGGGCCAGGTTATCTCTCTAGAAAGGTTCAGAAACTGCAACCTCAATCAAAAAATCGATAGATGCTTTTTGGGAAGCTCGATAGAGATCTTGCAGCTCCTTTCATTAAGGGAGCCTCTGGGAGCTTTGTGCAAGCCAGTGAGAAAATAACTGAAGATCACAGGATCACAGAATCATTTAAGTTGGAGAAGACCCTTCATATCATCAAGTCTAACCATTAACCCAGCATTGACAAATCCACCACTGAACCATGTCTGTAAGAACCACATCTACACATCTTTTAATACCTCCAGGGATTTTAAACGCGAGACCGTGGTTCTCTGCCCATTTCAGCCTGACAGAAACCTTCACCTGAATGTGAAAAGTATATGAAGGTTCCTTGTGTTGTCTCCTACACCTAGTAGAGGAGCAACCAAGAATTTTGTGGTACACTGAATTGATGGAGGATTATCTTTAAGCAAATTTTGTTTCAAAAGAGATCAGAAATGAAAGGACGCCCTTCTACTACAATAAAGACACAACATAATGAGGATAACCTGGGATGTAATGGAAAGCTTTGATTTTTATCAAGCTTATCATACTCTGGTTTTATTCATTGTGCCATTTGTGATGTAATTTCAGCCTAATATGCTAATAGCATTCCATACTATAAATTATCTTCTCTAGAAGACGTTTTATGGCAGTATCCTGGTATTATATGTTTAGAACACAAGACATCCCTGTATTAAAGATAAGCCATGAAGTAATTAATATTATACATTTGAAAAAAAATTCATTCTATACTTAGAAGTAAATATGCCCCATTCCTTCTTGTAATACTGGCCCCAGGGCCTCCTAACAAGTGAAAAGCTCCATTCCATAAGTCACCCAGACCACCCTTTGGCAAGGAACACCCCTTCCACCAGGCTGGAATGTGCCCCAATTGAGGACACAGTTTAACAGAGCTATATCCCAATTTCTTTAAGGCATCACTGGAATAGGCGAAAGACTTACCTCCACCTCTAGTTTAAGATTAAAAACAAACAGACTTGGCACCAACACATTTTTATTAGAAGCGCCGTGGTACTCAGGTTGTGTTCTCAAACCCTGGAAACTGGAGCTATTCATGTTTCACAACCCTCTTGGTTGTGGAGATGGCAATTTAAAGACGATATTTTGTTTTAACATTTAAATATTTTTAAAAATGTTTAAAAATATTTCTTTTTTAAATGAAATCTTAGTATTTTGGAGCCTCAACTCATCTGTTTAAAATTATAAAATAAGAAAAAGTAGAAATCATTGATCATTAAAAAAAAATCATTTTTTTGAGATTGATGTATTCAGCAGCTCTGATGTTATTTTTAGCCCATATATTCACCATCCTAGCACGCAAAAATATATGGTACAGTTATTAGTAACTTGGAGCTGCTGTTAAATTACAGTAAATTAGATATTTTTGGACTGTTGAAGTTGCAAGTCTTTCAGACATAAAAGTGGGAGATATTGTTTGAGTGTGTATTAACAGCACAAACTACTTAAATGATTTTCAGGCTAGTTTATAAACTAAAAATCTGCAGGAGCCAGTCTGTTATAATAACAGGCAATTCCATAGAGAAATGATGATATTAAACGTGAGGATTTAGAAACTGCTTCTTGCTCTTTTGTTACACGGTTCATTCTCAGAGGTCTGTTTTACAACTATCAGTGTGCATTCGCTTGAACAAAGAACTCCAATTTTTTTGATCGATAAAAATAGGGGGGAAAAAAGTGTAAACTAAGAAAAATAATTCATAAACATTTAACTAAGAAAAAAGAACTAGCTACAACTTTCACAGAGCAATCAGCGAGACCCAAACAATTTGACATAGGCAGTAATAGCAAATGGTGTAAATCTTATCCTGCTATCAGCCAAAAAACCCCCAAAACTCACTCAGCCCAAGCTGCTTTGCTGCAGGAGAGGCTGAAAGCTCTGATAAGGCTAAGCCAGGCTTAGTTTCTCTCTCCTACCCATTAATCATCTCCTGAATCCTTAAATGCCTTTGTTTAGGTCAACTGGGTAATTAGTTTGCAACAGGCATTGATCACAAAGATCTGGTAGCTCACCAGACCTGTGCAAATCCCATGTTAGCCCTGAATGCCAGACTGCTCTGGGGTTCAGTGTGATTTTAACCCTACAGTACTTCTCCAGCACTCTACCAGCACACCCGAAAGCCCCATAGTGTAGCTAGAAGCAGGCAGGCTGTCAAACTTGACCACTGTACCAAAAAGGGGATTTATGTCCCCAGAAGGGCTCCTCCACTGCCCCTTCCCAGGTGGAGATGTGTTGGTCCACAGCAAGCAGCTATCAGCCAGATCATGGCAGACCCAGGAGCACAACTTAATGCAGCTAAGGAATGAACAGCCTCAAGGACATACTCTGGCATCACTCAAACAGGCTGCTGTCACGAAGTGGAGGGATATGGCCAAGGGTTGAGATGCCAAACTAAATGACATTTGTTCTTTTTGTAACAAAAACGTGTCCAGATCTGAATGGGGCAGGCACGGTGGGCACACAGGGGCTGGGGCAGCCCAGCTGCCTCTTCCAGCTGAAAAGCAGTAATTACAGACCTTCCCATTCAGAAATTCAGAGTCCAGAAAGCCCCTCCACCACCTCCTTGGAGGTGGGAGCCATTCCTGCCTGGGATTGAACCAACTCGTCCCATGCTCCCCAGCCTTCCCCATGAGAAAGAGAGAGGAGCGGAGCAAGAAGGGTCCATTGGTAATGGCTGAGGACAGCAGTTGGTCAGAGCCACTTCCCTGCCAACACGGTGAGAGAAGGAATTTCTTCTATAGGATACTCAAGGCTGTATGTTCTTCTGAACACAGCCCTGTAGCTCACTCGTGCAGAGTGATTACTAACAGGAAACATCTTGGACAGTGGTAGAGGATGGTGATGGTGAAATATTTGCAGTTCTAATGTGGTTTCCAATTTTTTTTTTCAGATTCTTTTTTAAACCTTTTTTTAATGAGATGGCAGTAACAGACCCAGAGGGATAAGAATGTAGATGTGAAGTAACTGCTTGTCTGTTTTACTATAGTTATGTTTCACTTCCAAAGACTTGGTAGCTAGAAAGATGTGTAGAAATTTCCCTTATGCTAAATTCAGTGTTTGCCTAAACTGAAAGTGCTTCCTATTTTCTGTTAGTAGTCTTTTGTTCAACCCATACAAGTCTCCCAGCTATTCTAAATTTGCAGTTAGCCCAAACTATTTATTTTTGCATTCATTCTCCATTGCATATTAACATAAATTACTTATTTCCTCTTTTTGGTATTAATGAATACTCAAGTCTGGAAAAGCTCTTCTAAAATGCCAAGATAAACATGAGAAAAAATTCACATGCTTCCATTTGCCCCCTCCAGCTGTTTCTTGTCTGCTCTGAACTGGGGTTCCAGCAGCCCTGATGGTGACAGGATATGTAAAGTTGCATCATAAGAGCCAAGGAGAGAGCAACTTAATAGAACGTCTTGGATGGAAAGTAAAAAAAAAGATTATTCAAGAAAACAGAAATAAAACTGACTGCAAAGATCAAAGCACTTCTAATTTTGCCAGAAAAATGGGAAGTGTATGTAAGTGTGTATATTTACCTACAATATATTTTACAGGTTAAGTACATAAAGTTAAGTTGCAGAAGTTTGAAGACTGTGACAGCAAAATCTGCTTTTATTTACTCAAAGCTGCCTAAAAAAGTTTTCGAAAGAGTTAATGGGCTTTTCACAGATGTGGAAACACATTTCTGTGACTGCAGGGTAGTTGTCACTAAAATTTCATTTCAAATGACCCAGCTGTTAAGGGACTGATAGTTCACTCATTTGCAGCTAACCAAAACTAACATGTGGCCTGATCTATCTGAAAATGGAAAGTCACTTTATGATTTAAACAAGTACTTTGGAAAATTTTTAAGCTTCACTCCATAGAAGCCATACATATGTGCACATACAGAATTTGACTGACTCAGGATGCAGTTCTGCATCTTGCACTGCTGCAAGAACAGTGTCATCCATTGACTTCAGTGGTTAATATTGCTTGGACAAAAATGGGAGATTAACATTACTCTCGTATCAAGATCATAAATTCTCCTCCTGATCTGCTTTCAAACATATAAATGGAGGTATTCGGTGTTCTCTAAGGTTGAGTCTAGTTACCAGGAATTAGTGCCATAGCTTTGGGTGATGTAGTGATTAATGTAGCCATGACATAAGAAGAGTGACTGTCACAGTCTTGTGAGATCTGTTAGAGCAGTATGTTGGGGCCTACCTTTGAACACCAACAAATATCATTGCAGTGGGCTTTTGGTCATTATTATTTACTTGTTTTTATTTATAATAGAATCATAGATTAGTTTGGGTTGGAAGGGACCTGTAAAGTCCAACCCCTGACAATGAGAAGGGACATCTTCAACTAGAAGGACTGGGCAATCACCAACTGTGTGAAGTTCAACAAGGGAAAGTACCGGATTCTCCACCTGGGATGGGGCAACCCTGGATGTACAGACAGACTGGGGAATGAGATGCTGGAAAGAGGTGCTGGAAAGGGACCTGGGGGTCCTGATTGATGGCAAGTTGAACATGAATCATCAGTGCCCTGGCAGCCAGCCCTGCCTCACTTCCTTGTGAGGGGCAGAGGAGGGGCAGGCACTGATCTCTGTGGTGAACAGTGACAGAACCTGAGGGAATGGTCTGAAGTTGTGTCAGGGGAGGTTGAAGTTGGATATCAGAAGAAGGTTCTTCCCCCAGAGGGTGGTTGGGCACTGAACAGGTTTCCCAGGGAAGTGGTCACAGCTTACCAGCAATGTACAGCATGAGTCAGGGAAAGAGTCCTTCCAGTTATGTTTTGTTAGCACGTCAAAGAGGACCAGACTGCATTTCTGAAGTCCTTGAAGTTCACAAGGAAAGAGACAAGCATACAGGAGCACAGACTGTTTCGAAGTGAAAGATTTTAGAGGTCGTGTTTTATCATACACAATTTAGACCAACTGCTAGGTCACTGGAAATGTCTGAGACAAACTGAGATCTCAGCCTGAACAGAAGTCAGCTCCAAATCAGAGAGGTACTCTGTTAATGATCAATAAAGAAACACTAGCAAACACTAGCTAAAGTCAAATTTGTGAACAGCTGTGGTCAGGAAGAATCAGGGAGTGAAAAACAGCTCAGCAGAAGCAATTTTAGAATAATAATAAAAAAATTTTGGAAATGAAAAATGAATCCCCATAAAAAGTCAACTGGAAATATCTTTCCATTTTGAATAAACTCCTCTCATAGCCAGTATTTTCTTAGTTTTAGCCAGTTTACAATAAAATGAGCCAGTTTTCAATGAGAATACACTTTTTCCATGATTCTACAATTTAGATAACTGCCAGCATAAAATCCCCAAGTGGCAAGATATTCCAAGCAGGCATTCAAACACAGCTTGAATTAGTTCCAAATTAGGACAAATGTTGCCCGAGCCCTGACAGTATTCCACTGTTTGACATCCATGGCACTACACACAGAAGTGAAATCTGTACCAGCTGTGAACAAGCTTGCAGGAGTACTCCACATATGTTTGGAGTATTGTGCCATGGAAGGTCTATCATCCAAGTCTGCTACAGCAAGAAAAGTGATTTATTAAAAATGTGTTTGGTAATAATGTAAGATCCTGGAGGAGTTAAAGGCCCTCCTTAGTTGAGGCCCCACAGAAGTGTGGTGAGAACCAGGTATCCTCGAATCATTGAAATGGATATGAGAGAGAAAAGGGGGACAGTTAGTGACAGTCCTCCAGCCAACCCCCTCTTCTGTTAGAGCAATAAGTATTGCTGGTTCAGCTCTACCTGCAGTCCATTATAACCCTCTTAGGAGATAGAGGAATACAACAATTCACAGTCAGTCTCAGAGAAGTGCAGTGCTTTTATTTAGATGCTCTTGTGGGCCTTCAAGCTGTAATTATTTCCTAAGCCATATGATATTTGTAATTCCTCTGAAGTGGTTTGGAAAGGGATTTGGATAAAACTGGTGGCATGAGAATATTCATAGCAACTCACATTTTCTTGGTGTATGGGGAGGCCGTGTGATAGTGAAGCAGACATGTTTCCCATTTAGTTCATGTAATTTGTTATGATAGCACAAACCACAACTCTTACAGGGCTAAACTAGCTACAAACAGATGTTTGTGCCTAAAGTTATCCTTATACTTAAAAAAAAAAAAAAAAAAAGCTAGTGGAGTCTCTATGTAGAACTTCTTAATTTTAAAATTTGTAAATAAAGAAAGATCATAACATATTCTCCTTAAAAAATCCTTTCTAATCTGAACTAATGTTCATTGCAATTTTGCCACTAATGACTGAAGGGTGAATGTCCAAGAGAACAGGGGTGTCACCACTTAGACTAGAACAAGAGACAGCTGAGTTTTGTTCTGTGTCTCTTTGTCCCTAATCTGCTGTTTGCTCTACAGAAAGTCTCTCATGCTGAAATCTTAAGATTTCGCTAAGAAGTGTTTGTCTTCTGCTGCAATATTACTACAACACATGTACTCTTTTTATTTGCTCTTTTCATAAGATGCAGATGTTAAATTAATAGTTTGGAGTGTTTCAAACTGGCCCTCCATTCCCTAGCAATTATTAAAACATTTGTACTACATTTAATACCACATTTAAATGGCCTCAAACCTCATATGAGTTGGGAAAGTTTGTTGGTTTTTATGACCTCTGAAATTTTTCTTCTCCATCTCTTTTCAAAACCCATGATGAGCATGCTTGTAAACTTGCTGATTGTCATCCCTCGCCTGATTTTTTTCTGTGTTTGTCTTGTTCTTCAGAAAAATGCTAAACAGGAACATGTCCACAGTGGTGTAAGACATTTTTTCAGTGAATACAATGTCTCAAGTTTTAATTAAATCACCACTGCTCAACTGTATTTACACATTTAAAACACTGTGAATTTAGCACGTTCCTCTTTAGGAGACTTCAAGCCAGTTTAACCAGTGAAAATTATGAATTTGAGATGCCTCTATATCCAGTGAGCTAGGGCAGTACTTTGTGCTTCCAAGAGGCACGTGGCTGTGGACACCCTGGTGTTTCCCAGGAGAAGGCCCACAAAATCACTCCTGAAATGAGATCAGGGGCTTGGAGGCAGTTAAAAGCATAAATTCCTCTTGTGTCTCATAGGCTCAGTTCTTATCACTTTTGAGGAGGGGGAAAAAGGATTTATGTTATCGTTTCAGATTTAGTAAAACTTGGACCAGAAAGGTGAGTTAAGTGATAGGGCTATAAGAAGCATTTACAGAATAAAATTGTCTCCTGATTGACCTGTTTTGACAGCACCAGTTTTATAAATAGGTTTCAGGCATTCTTTATAAACATTATATTGCTTTAAAGCCAGGACAGCACTTGCTTTTAATCTGCAATAGTAATTTAGATTAAATAAATCGGTGTTGCAAAGCATCAGCTGACATTTCCAATCTCTCCTGAGACAAGAAAGCACTTTGCTCCATCTTCTCCTTTAAAGGAAAACAAAGGCTTTTCCCAAGGTACTTTAATGTGACAGCAGTCAAGACTGGGCTGTTCAACCACCTTTTGAACAAACAAAAATTTGGACTACTAGAAAGAGGTTTAAATTTGTACACAAGGAAACTAAAATAATCTCTTTAGTCATCCTGGCGTGTGAAGTCCCATCTTCAACCATTCTTTAAGTCCCATGTAACAAGCAGAAACCAGAATTTTTCCCTCAACAGGACATCAATAGATCATCATCAACCTTAATAGGATTTACTTATCTACTGCAGCAGGAGAATCAAAGCCCTGGTGTGCAGGAACAGATTCCCATTTCCAGTTCCCATCCACAGGACTTGGGCAGATTGAGAACAGCAACACAAATGCATGAAAAAATGATCTGCTTCTAAACCTAAGGGACACACACATTTCTGCATCAACACACACATTCAAGTGTTTCATGTAATTGAAAAACCAAGTTACATGATCTCTATACTAACATCACCCAGCTCTGTGGCAATATTTATTCCTGTTTCTTTTGATTTTCTGTTTTCCAGATGAGGAGTTGAGTGATGGAAGTTAAAGGTAAAAAAAAAAAAAGGTAATTTAATAGGTCATGGAAGAAACTAATGGAAAAGGAGAGATCATTTCTGTAGCCTCCTTTAATTAAATTAACATTAACTTCATTTTTTTTAAGTCCCCGCTGTTCCTGATTTACTGTTTTTCTTTCTACCTGATTTATTTTCCAGACTGTAGAAGGCAGACAACTTTTCAGCATGGTATCTTATTTCCTGCTGGGTTATTTTGTCTGCCCAAGGAGTTCTTAGAGAAGAGAACAGAAAAATGGATTTATGTTGCTGTAGCTGAAGAAGTCACATATAGCCATGCATGAGCATTTTTCAAAAGCTTTCACTGAAGATTTCACAGGAGACATTGTGCTTTACAACTATATTAATACCAGGCATTGCCTGCAGCAGTGTATGACAAAGTATTTCTATTTTCCTCCTTCTTTCCTCCACTCCTACACTTTTTTTTCCTTTTTTTTTTTTTTTAATTGAAAACCACCAAGTGCTCACCAAGGAACATTTTGCAACTTGCCTGGGAGGGCATCTTACACACACACATACACATTTCACACCTTTATTTATTTATGATGATCCTGACAACTTCATCTGTAATACTCAGAGTTTAAAGCAGCAGCAGTGATTTAAAATAACCCCAGTGAAAGGCATAGCAAGTAGTTCCATAAAGTATAGGTCACACCTCTTCCTTTTTTAGTGACGTTGCCCTAAAACTTATTAACCTTCCAAAAAGAAAAAAACCACCTAGATCAAGACCCTGTAAATTCTATAAGCATCCAAACAGCCCTCTATTTTTTACTATACCCTGCCCTGCATCACATACTCTGTATGTGATTTAAATCACAACCTCTGTTATGACGTGCTCTTGACTTGATCCACCTTCTGTTTTGCCTTACAAATGGCTCCACACAAATTACATGTATTCCCAAAAATGACATATGCACACTCACCCTCACAAGGGATCCTCTGTGGAAATGCTTTTGCCCAGAGAAGTTGTGGATGCCCCATTCATGGAAGTGTTCAAGGCCAGGCTGGACAGGGCTTTGAGAAACCTGTGTTAGTGGAAAATGTCCATGGCAGAGGGTTGGAACGAGATGATCTTTAGGGTCCCCCCAATCCAAACCATTCTGTGATTCTAAGGCTGTACTTGAATATAACTGTGCAATTACATTCAGAAGTGAAGCCCTGCCCCTGTGAGAAATAGCACTAGCCCTTTTCCCCAGAGAACTTACAACTTTTACAAAGGTAAAGAAAAGAGTGGAGACCAGAAGGAGGAGAAACAGGAGATACAATGAAGTGGTAGGAGAATAAAGACATAAGAATGTCACAAGGTGTAGAACCTTCCTCATGTGCCCCAAAGACTTCCTATCTTTTGATCACGGATTTTCCTCACCAGCATGAGATTGAATACCAGGAGTTTCATCCACTGAAGAATTAAAACACACCACATAATATATGAAAAATACCACAAAATAATATATAGCAGATGTGATATGTGTAAGTTGAGCATGAGAAAAGCATGCATTCATGTATGCTGCAAAATCATCGTCAAAGTGTGGTTGACACCACCACCAGCTTGCTTCCGTGGGCAATGCCACTGACTTTTTGGCAATTTATATGGTAAAAATTGAGAGAAATAGTCAATTTGTAGGTTACTTATATAGAGAGGACTGTGTAATTAATTAAAATACCATTGTCTATGAATCAAAGTAATGTATCGTGGCAGTTACTGTGGCACTGGGTCCATGGAATTAAAAAGCAATTGCATTATTTTCAAGATGTTTCCTACTGATTTACACAGGAGTTAAATGAAAGCTGAATTTGAACTACAGCTGTGAGGACTTTATGATATTGGGTAAGGTTTGATGTGAAGAGATTTATGAGATTGGGCAGCAGTATCTCATTTTGAGGTAGCTCGAGGATAATGTGTTCCCAGTTTTTTCAAACTGTGATGCTATAGAAAATGAATATATGCAATTCTTTATTTCCTCCAAACATTATCTAAGATTGTCTTTGGAAATAATTTTTCTTTCATTTCACTTCTTCATGTGGCAAATCCAATAGCTAATTCCCTACCAGAAAAGCAATCTCTTGACATATTCTGATTTCAATCCAACAGCGTGGGTGAAGGGGTAGGAAGGGGGGCATTGCCTGCCCTCTTCCAGGAAATTTCATACAGAACAGCAACAACCACATAGAATCTTTCACTGGGTATCAAAAGCATGTTTTACTCTAGTGTTACCTTAGGAATGACTTTAATACTAGGACAGCTTCCCGTATTTCATTCTTGGACGAAATCCTGACTACTGCTTACAAAAATCTGAATTAATTTTGCTTTTCTAAGTTAAATGTTTAAATTCAAATAGCTGATTGATTCTCCTTAATAGTGTGGGAAGTTGCTGAATTTGCCATATGACTTCTGCCTACCTTGTATTATTCCAAATGACAGAGGAACCAATATCAAAGCTTGATGTGGTTTTGAGTTCAGTATTTTCTATTTAGCTATTATTTTGACACCATCTAAACACACACAAAGCCCAGAAACAATGCTCACTGGAACACAAACAGCAAAATATTGTTGGTATAGGAGTTTTACCCCAATTATAAAGGTATAAATTACATATAGTTCTCATGTCTTTCTTCTAGATTAGTCAACTTCTAAAAAAAATTATGACGCAAACATGACAGTGAAGTGCAAGAGTGGTACTTTACTTTACTGCTACTCATTTGTAAGCAAGACGCTTAATCACACTGCCTGTGTCTCCATCAGAACAATATAAAAGCAGTCTCACAAATTTCACTCATATCTCCAAGGGGAAAAAACTCATTCCAAGCCACTTGTTTCCAAAACAGTGTTAGTCCAAGCCTTCTATACAGGTGTGTTCTAATTTCTATATTATCATTTCCAGATTACTTGTTTCTCCTCCAGTGGTGTCAGTTCTCAGACAGTGCTGTGTCATGGAGCTGTGCCTAGTCATCACACCCTAGGAAGAAAAATGATAAGGAATTATGCACATTGCAAAATGAATTCACAAATGTTTAAGGTACACAGCAGTATTTAGGAGGAACAGTCCTCTGATTGCCCCTTTAAATTATGAGATTAGATAGCATTCGAAGAACAAAGTGTCCTACAGTTATAAATCAAAGATTTACAGCCTGTAAAGAGTATTTAGGTCATAACTACAAATGCCTGTCAAAATGTATTTATGGAGCTGAAAAAAGGAGTAGAGATACCGCAACATAAATATTTTTGCATTGGGAGTGGGACCTGGACCCATCTGAAAGTGTTTCCCCATGCAGCACCACTAGATTTAGGAACCTTTGGCTACCTGTTAAAAAGCTGATTAGCCATGCCTTTTCAGACAGCTCAAGTGCAGCATCTGGTCTGTTTTATTTTTCTTTCCTGTGGAGAAGGAAGATAAAAGAGTGAATTACTAATCCAGACTCATGCAGCCAGTTGGCAGGAGTTAGGCATGGGATCAGAAGTCCTGTTTCCAAGCCTTCACCCACAGACAAACTCCACTCAAAAAGTAAATCTAAAAAAGACTGCTGCCTCTCAGTTTTCCCTTCTCTCCTCTAAATTGAAAGCAATCGTTAATGTTCCACAGATGTTACAGGGCAAAACAACATCAAAAATAAAACAACAAAGATGTTAATTAAAAAAAATAAAAACAAGATAAAAAGCCCCAAACCAAAACAAGCAGACTTTAAAAACAAACAGGGAAAACCCCACAGCAGTAGTAAACAGATTATCCAAAAATTCTGCAGGCTACTACCCTGCACTGGGTGCCATATGTACAAGAAGGAGAAGCAAGAAGATGAGTTGCAAAAACCAATTCCTGTCATCCCCATGTTCAAAATTCTTTCACGGTGAAGTTTTCAGGCTCCCAACAGAAAGTGACTTACCCTGAATTTTTTGGTTTACCTGTCAGAGATTCAAGGAAAAAAACCCTCATCTCTTCTGAACTATCTCTCTGCATTAAAACTTCAGCCTTTCCACCACAGGCCTTCATATATAGCAAACATGTAGGTTTAGAATTTATTGCTGAACCTAAGTATATTTCCAATGTCACATTCTACTATTGTAATATTTTTCCTTTCCATGCTTCATTTCAGGGGTCAGCTTTCCAAAACTGTTCAACATGTGTGCTCAGAGTCAAGATTCCAAATGAGCAAAAGATTGAATAAAAACAACATCCAACTCCCTGCAGCTTAAACTGAGAACCACCCCAAAGTATTCTCATATACACGACAAAAAGCAAAATCCCAAGCAAAACCAACATGAATAATGGAAAAAGTAACATACACCAAACCTCCATGGCCCCTCTACTTCACAAACATACGTATCTACTTCTTATACATAGATATGTGCACACATGTGCACACACAAAGCCACAAAATGAATGGACATGCAGGTCGTCATGAGGCAATCACATTTTATGTAGTAGGATACAGACACAATCACACAAAACCTGATACTTCACAGTATCATAGAATCATTAAGGTTGAAAAAGATCATCAAGTCCAACCGTTAACCCAGCACTGCCAAGTCCATCACTAAACTATGTCCCCAGCTGCCACATCCAGATGCTTTTTGAACGTGCCAAGGATGGTGATTCCATCACTTCCCTGGGCAGCCTATTACAGTGCCTTACTACCCTTTCAGTGAAGAAATTTGTCATGATTTAACAAACTTTCTGCAAATAAACAATAGACCAAAACTTCTGTAATCTAAGCTGCCACTTAGGCATCGACACAATTTATCTCCTTTTTCTATCACCTGCAAGAGAAAAGCTTCAGCAGGCAGCAAGCAGGAAAGCTAACAGCACAGTGGAAATTTAAATTTTGCTGTAACTGGCTTTAATTTAAATTAGGATATTTCACATACTGTGTGATCCCAGCCCAAACCCTCACTGGTGGGATTTGGAGCTCCCAAGGCAAGCCCCTGCTGAGCCCATGTGTCAGTGCCTGTTGGTTGTGTGAGAGGCAGCTGATGGTGGGCGAGTCGCAGTGCCCTGCAAATGCTTCTTCTGGGCATAGGGAAGACATCTGCTTTTGAGCAGAAAGCAGTTGTTTACATCCTCCTAAAGGAAATAAAAAGGGCTGTTGATGTGTGCCTCCAGCTGATGTTTTGTATTCCTCAATATGATTCCTGATAGTTGGTGTGACCCCCAGATATTCCTTTGGCTTATCATGCCAAAATCAGAAGGTGCTGCTGAGGGCTGGAGTCCTTGTGGTATCTGTTCAGAGATCCTCTCTTGAATCTGTGTCCAAAATGTAATCTCCTTCCCCTACCTGTCCCCAGGCAAGAAGGGCACAAGTTTCCTTTAGTAATGCTGAAGTTACACCCCTGCTTTCCCAAAGCAAGTAAGACAAAAGTGTCCCTGCTATCCTGGAGTCAACAGCACGTGAAAAGCTGATCAATTTATCAAACAGAACCAACAGATATGGGAGTGAGAGTTCACATAAGCAAACTCCAGAGAATTTTTTACAGTCATTCCCACTGCTATGACATCCCTTGTCCTGATTTCTAAGCAATTACTGTGGCAGCATGTCATATGTCCAGCTTCACACAAGGTGCAGAGCGCAGGCTCAGCTCTCATGAAACAGGCTGATGTGGCATTGCACGTGCACCCCTCGCCACCCATTGTCTAGTGGCAAAGGCTGTTTTCCATTCAGCCAAATATACTTTCTCCAATTCCTAATATTCACTTTATGTAATAATATTTCTTTGGTACCCTTCACTTGCCCTTGTTAAGCTTTATACAGTTGGTGGCTGCCCAGATCTCTAATTTGTCGAGGTTTCTCTCTACGGGGCCTCTCTGCTTTCTGCAGCCTTAAAGGCAGCCCAAGGAAAGGTCCAAACTAAAGCTCATATACCTAAATTTAAATTAATGATGAGATTTTAGCAAAGCATCAAGAACTTAAGTCCCTCAGATGCATGACAGATGAAAACGTCTGTCAGGGCAAAGACCTATGGAAAAGCCATGGCCCAACCCCTTTCCTCCTCACCTCATGCCCCCTGGAACATGTTAGAGGCAAGATTAGAGAAGGCCAGCTCTTCCATCTGATTCTTTCAAGTAAAAGGTATTGTGCAGTTGCTGGCAAAATCCTATTTATTTATTTATTTTGATGGATTACTTTAACTATGACTAGCTCTTCATCTTTGCTCATTTTAATCTATTTTAAGCTTGGGGGAAAAAAGAGCAGATAATATTTGGAGGAATGCAATGATAACTGGCAATATCTGAGTCATTAAACAGTTCAAGAGAAGCTATTCTCTTCGCAGAAAAATGCACAAAAATTTTTGCAGTGTGGTAATATTGCACTCTATATCAAGATAAGGATGTGGGTACAAAAGGGGAGTGAAGTTATATAGGCAGAACAGGACGAAGAGATCCCTTTTGAAGGACGTTAAGAATGAAAAGTGAAAGTGATAAAATAAATAAGTCAATAAAAAAGAATAGTTAAAGATGATCGATCTGCAAATCATACTTAAAAGGTCTTTTTTGTTTTGGATTTTCTGTGATGTGGAAAAATGTAGTTTTTATACCACAGCTTCATGGGAGTGCATGAACCATATAATCTGGGGGAACACGTCAGGCCTGTTTAGTACTAAACAGCTTCATTCGTCAGGGAGCACCTGAACATCCCCTTTACTAGTGCTGGGTAATACACAGGTGAGTGAAGGGTTGTGATCCTCAGCTTTATTGTAACTAAGGATGCTAATTAAAGCTGCCCACAGCCTGCACAGGCTTCTGTATGCACCCTTAACAATCCTGTGAAATACACATCATCTCTCTGTTCTTAATATTGCTGCCAGACTGCTTCCAAATGCTTCTTTTGCAGGGTTGAGGCAGTATTTCTACTACTTATTAACAACTGAAGACTAAATCAGATGACTTGTTTTCTGGAGCTTTTAACAGCACAGAAATAGTGAAGCACACATTGCTTTTTCATCCTCTTAAAGTACACTCCATTTCTTTATCCTTAAATCACCTGCAGTGAGATCTCAACTCCCTATTTCCTTCCCAGGTGCTACATACTCCCCAAAGTGCTTTTTGATGTACATATAAAGTGCCTTACTTTTGCTGTTCCTTATTCTCACTTTAAAACAAAGTGGAATGTAATGCTGCTGTTTTGTTCAGTCCTTGACTGCTGTCTGCTGAGACACACTGGGATCAGGATGGCTCATCCTTTTGCCAGTCCACAAGTTTTACAACCTCTTAACTTGTTCAGCAAACAAAAAGAAAAACCCAATTTAACAGCTTTGGTCTGCAAAGCTGTAAGCCAAACAGAAATAAGTCCTGTTTTCAGAGAAATTAGTTATGTTTTCTCAGACTATTAGCACTCTACTCTTCCCTGCAAGGATCTGAAATAGCCAATGTGGTATGAATTTCCCCAGCACAGCCCAGTCCTGCCTTCCTTTCAGTCTCCTTCCCTTCTCTCTGTCATGCTCACCCTCGTGCATGCTCCCTCTCTCTCCCACAGAGTCTTACGTTGTCAAAATCAGCTAAAAAAGTAGGACATCTGATTCTGGAAGCTTCCTCTGAAACCCATGAACTTGCATCAGTGGACAGACATCAGAGCAGAGCAAGTATGAGACCCACCACAGCTAAAATTATCCTGATGTGATAACCAGGGAGTGCTCCAAAACAGGGTGGGACATTCTCCAGTCCCACCTTTCAAGAAGTGTTTGCCACAGTGTCTAAGTGGAAAATAGAGACGTTCCAAAGGACAGCCTTAACTCCTTGGTGTCCAAACCAAGAGCACAGCAGCCTTTCCAACTTGTTCTGTTTTGCAAGCAGGTCTGCAGCAGCTGTTTCACACCTCCACCCCACTCCAATCTGCTACAGGAGCTATTGCATGGGCTATGCAACTTGTGATCTGACTGCAATAGTTATGATTTATTTTGACTGATATTTGGATTAAAACATCTTTCATACCTGTGCCATTCCTGGAAAATGAATCGTTATCCCGGATAGATAAGCAGCTGACTCCTCTCTTATATGCTGCTTTTCCCTCTATAATAAAATTCCAGGGAACTGAAGGACCAGAGCCAGCCAGGTGCCTAGCATGAACCTGTGGAGGGGCCCATGGGAGAGGCAGCTGGGAAGCTGTGAGGATGGCTTGGAGCCTTGGAAAACTGAAGCTGCACAGCAGAGAGGGGCCCTCATTCCCTGCACTATCATTTTGGAGGGGTAAATGATAACTGACATTATTTTAAGATGCTTCTTTTTCTTGATAATATGACTATCCAAAATCCAGTGTATCAGATTGACAGTGTTTCTCCTCACAAAGTTCCCCAGCTCGCTGTCTTTGTAGAAAAAAATCCAATTCTCAGTGCAAACCATACATTTTTCTCCTGAAAAATGTTCACGAAGTGAGCAAATGGGTTGGCAAGTGACTCCACTAAGTTTGCATCCTACAATGCAAAACAGAGGGAAGTAGAAGTCACTACTGGCCACAGTCCCCACTGGGTGTCCTGACGTGACCTGGTGCCACCAGGGAAGAGCGATCCCATGGGGAGGACTCTGTGTCCCCAGAGAATGATCTATTTTGCAACTCTAAGCAATACCTCCAGTTGCCCATACTACTGGACTATAATGATCTTTTTATAGTCAAATGAGCATGTCGTGCTGAGGAAACAGTAATCATTAAAGAGGAGCCTCTTGAGAATGGCCAAAGTCCACTGTCAAGGGAAGATAATAACCCCTAAGTGTAACAGGACTTCTGGATGACACACTATTGATTTTACAGAGCATTTTTTGCTCCAGAAATTTACTTTTTCTCCATAAACTAGTTACTATTTCTTTTTCAGCCGTCCAGTTAAATGTGATGTTAGTCCTCCAGTGCCTATTTCTATGATTTTTTCACAGCTTAATTTTGAAAATTATTGAAAAGGAATAAGAAAATAATTCAGTCATGCATCAGGGTACAGTAAACCCCTTGTCTTTTATATAGCAAAATAAACCATTCACAGACTTGATTCTAGTATTTGCATTATTAGGAGGAAAAAATAGTATTCTTCAGTACTGCACAGGTATTTACCCAATAGCTGCACTTTAAATGCTTTTTACAGAATCACGGAATATGTTGAGCTGGAAGGGACTCCCAAGGATCATTGAGTCCAACCCTTAGCCCTGCACAGGACCACTCCCAAGAGTCACACCCTGTGCCTAAAAGTATTGACCAAACACTTCTTGAACTCTGTCAGGCTTGGTGCTGTGACCACTGCCCTGGGGAGCTTGTTCAGTGCCCAACCATCCTCTAGGGGAAGAACCTTCTGCTAATATCCAACCTAAACCTCCCCTGACACAACTTCAGGCCGTTCCCTTGGGTTCTGTCACTGGTCACCACAGAAACCAGTGCCTGCCCCTCCTCTGCCCCTCACAAGGAAGTTGTAACTGCAATGAGGTCTCCCCTCAGTCTCCTCCAGGCTGAACACACCAAGTGCCCTCAGCTGCTCCTCACACGGCTTCCCCTCAAGGCCCTTCACCATCTTCATTGTACTCCTTTGGACACTCTCCAATAGCTTAATATCTTCCTTGTATTGCAGACACCAAAACTGCCACAATATTCAAGGTGAGGCCACCCCAGGTCAGAGCAGAGCAGGACAATCCCCTCCCTTGCCCCGCTGGTGATGCTTTGCCTGATGCCCCCCAGGACACGGTTGGCCCTCCTGGCTGCCAGGGCACTGATGACTCATAATCAATTTGCCATCAATCAGGATCCTCAGGTCCCTTTCCTGGCACTGCTCTCCAGCATCTCATTCCCCAGTCTGTCCATACATCCAGGGTTCCCCCATCCCAGGTGCAGAATTTGGCACTTCCCCTTGTTGAACTTCACACATTTGCTGATTGCCCAGCCCTCTCATTTGTCCAGGTCCCTCTGAGGGCCTCTCTGCCTGCCGGGGAGTCAACAGCTCCTCCCAGTTCCGTGTCATATGAAAACTTGCTCAGTGTCCCTTCCAGTCCTGCACCCAAGTCATTTATGAGGATGTTGAGGAGCTCAGGGCCTGAGATGGAGCCCTGAGAACCCCACTAGTGACAGGTCACCAGTCTGATGTTGCCCCAGTCACTGTTACCCTCTGTGCTCAACCTGTGAGCCAACTGCTCCCCCACCCCCTGATGTGTTTATCCAGCTGTGAGCTGGACATTTTGTCCAGAAGGATCCTGTGAGAGACAATATTGAAAGCTTCACTGAAAGCTAAAAAGATTCCATCACCTGGCTTCCCTCGATCCGCTAGGTGGGTTGCCTTGCCATAAAAGAAAATCAGGTTTGAGAAGCAGGAACTTTCCTCTCCTGAAGCCATGCTGGCTGTGACCAATGACTGTGTTGTCTTTCAGGTGTTTTTCAGTACTTCCCAGAATAATCTTCTCCATAACTTCACCAGGCACTGAAATAAGACTGACAGGCCTGCAGTTTCCAGGGTCCTTCTTCTTACCCTTCTTGAAAATCAGGAGCTCTTTGAGGATTCTTGGATGAATCCCATCAGGCCCCATTGGTTTGTAGGGCGATATACTAAATAGAGGACCTTTCAAATCTAGGGGCTAGAAAAGATTTGCCTAGAGAAATATATGTAATAGTTATTTTTTATAATAATATTGAGAGGCTGTTTATGGAAACTATGCAAAGTATGCACCCAAAGGAAAAAAGGGTGCACAATGTGCACCAGCTGTGGTGGTGAGAGGAGCAGACAGAGGCTTCAGCTTCCCTTTATTCCTCCTAGGGAACAAAATTCAAGATGTGATACATGGAGCATCATTTTTTGGAGATTAGGATAAAGCAGGTGCATCTGGCAAGCGTTAGAAGATAACCCTCAGGCTAATGTAATGCTGAATTGAGGTTTGACTTTTTCCTAGTCTCATACTGAAAGATGTAATGATAGATAGTCATTCATTCAAGATATCTCTCCTCTCCCACTTAAAGGGCTGTTCTTAATGTTCCCAAAAATCAAGGGCAAAAAGGTACAGCAGTTCATGGAAAAGAGCATTCCTTGCAGGTTTTCCTGCCTGACTGCAGGAAGCCAGCCTGCAGCCCATTAGAAACACCTTTACCTTTACCGTCTCAGATGCCAAAATTGGGCCTGAAATAGAACCTCAGATGCAAACAGCCTTGAGTGGAAAATTGAAACACTTAAATTGGAATTTGTTGTCAGCTTCTTGGTTCACAGTCAGATGCTGAAAGAGGTATTGAAGCTTCAAAGAGTCAAGCTTCTTCTTTGGCTTACTCTGGCTAAAAATTTGTTTCACATGAGTTTGCACAAATAAAATATGAAACTATTCTTGTTATTTCAGGGAAATAAAAATATCAATTATTCCCACGTACAGAATATAATCCTGACAGAATAACAAGTGTTTACGCATTATTTTGAAATATTTCTTCTTTAGAAATTTTATTTCTATTTTATATTATTTTTATCTATGTGAGATTTTGCCAAAACTGTTATTCTGAACAACCCCATGAAGTGATGCTGAAAATGTGTCAGAGGGCTATGGCATCATAAATAAAAAAATTTACATTTCTAACTTGATTTTCAGTTCGATATTCCATTAGTTTTTTTCTACTTTGTGCAAATTACTATCACTGAAAGAACCCCACTTTTCTGCTAGAAAACCCATTCATAATAAAAAAAAAAAAAAAATCACCACAGGCTTACATTTATGCCAATAGGAATTTTTTACACTACCCTTATTTTCCTAGAACGGATGTTACAGGTATCTTCCACTTAGAGTCTCTTTGGTAACATGACTGGCAGACAAACCTTCTGAGCCAGATGATTTTTTTTTTTTTTAATTTACTTTGTATTTTCATTTGTTATCCCAGGCCCCACAAACAGTTCTGGAATGTCTGGCAAGTGAAAGTTGCTGCTTTTTTGGGAGTGTAACACCTTAAGGCATTTGTTCTGCACAGAAGAGAAATATTAACTAGCGATGGGTGTACACTTGGACACAGTTGTATGAAAATTCTCAGAACACTACCTGTACTGACTCACTCCCACACTCCACAATAATGCAAAGTGATTCACTGGTGTCTCATCTGGTCCCTCCATGTAACAAACTGCAGGTTACAGCACATAAGACAGTGCTATGGCAACAGATGGAGCTTTAATCCATGACCTGGCTTTCACAGGGGGCTGGGTCAGACATCACAAATATGCACTTCATATTTTTAACTTCTGGACACTCAAAGTGTCTCAGCTATAGATGGAGCAGTGCCTTTTAAGAAGGACCTTTGCGTGTTGGTTCAGGGTTTTTTGTTTGTTTGGCTTTCTTAGTTCACATTCAGCAGTAGAAAGAGGTCTTTCAACCTCCCCTTTTACACTCAGTCTCACCAAAATCAGCCACGAAAATTGCACAGCTACTCTCCTGTACATGTGGACAGAAGCCAATTCCAGCTGGGGGCTGTCCTGGAGTTTCTTTGGCTCTGCACTAAGCAATGAAGGTTGCTGTGCACGTACTCCCCTTTCTCCTGAGCAATGGATGGGAACAGTCGAGGCTTCAGGTCTGGACACACACTAATTTGCAAGGTACAACTGACACAGCAAAACCACCTGCATTTACTGGTGACTTAAGAAGGAGAAATGAGGATCCATCCCCAGCCAAGATAAGGCTGAAGAAAACGACTTCTGCTATTAAAAGCTCTCCCAGGGTACTTCATTTCTTTCTTGATTTTCTCCAAAACATGTCCTCTACCCTTCCTTCAGGGCTGCAACTACCACACACTACCTCTTTGTAAAAGTTAATCCTTCAGGATGACAGGTCATTTCCTACTTCTTTGGAAAAGGTATTGTTATGGCATTGATGGAGATAAAATGAATATTTATTTAAAACAAAACAAAAACATACAAGGAAAACCTAATTAATTGAATTCAACAAATTATGCCAAAGACATAGTTAAGAGAAGTGTTACTGTTTAATCTGCTTTTCTTAGGTCCTCTTGTCCTATAAGTATGCCCAAGGTGCAGGCGGGCAGGTCTGTACACTGAGCTTTCCTTCATTTTGCTCTCCTTTATTTATTTCTCTATTGTCTCACTTTATTATTTAAAAATGCTGAGAGGTTAGACAAGAGTCAGATCGAGTCAATGTGTCAGGCTAATGTTTAACCCTAAATTTATACCTCATAGATAAAAAGGGATTGTACTACAGATTTCACAGCTAGAGTCCCTCGCTTCAGCCTGCCTGGCAGAAGCACTAGTAGCTGTAGAGTCAAAGTGCATTCAGCACCTTCCTAACTCATCCTTAGCTACGTTTTTTTTCCCCTCCTTAGAACTGAACTGGATTAAAAAACACCTTCTGGTTGTTTATTATTTGTCATCGATGAGCTACAGATAAGCTTCAGCTTGGCTGTCAACAGAGTTAATCTGTTCAGAGCACCAGTCACAGTAAACCAGAATCCTCCATCAGAGAATTGTACAACTGGTGCAATGCCAAACTTTGAAGCTCCGGAAGTCAAAAAATTTGTGGCTTGGGACTATGTTGTTTTTGCCGCGCTGTTTTTGGTCAGCGCCAGCATTGGAGTCTTTTTTGCAGTTAAAGAGAGGAAAAAAAAAACTTCAAAGGAGTTTTTGGTGGGCGGTAAGCAGATGACATGTGGACCCATAGCTTTTTCTCTCACAACAAGCTTCATGTCAGCAGTAACAGTCCTGGGGACACCCTCCGAAGTTTATCGCCACGGGGCATCCTTTGTGCTGTTCTTTCTTTCATACGCGCTTGTCATCATTTTTACTGCTGAACTTTTTCTACCTGTCTTTTACAGATCTGGCATAACGAGCACTTATGAGGTAAGTGAAAGTCCTAAAATCAAGGCACTGTTCTAGCATAAGTCAGTATCATGCATGTATTTTTAGATAAAAATCTCTGACAGAAAACTTTCTGCGGTGTTTTACAGAACAATCGCATCGATATATCAATTATTTTTAGAAACTGGTTGCATTATCCAGACTAGTTGTTTATGTTGCATAGTCGAAAGCACAAAATAAGGGTCAGAGATCCTGTTATGCACATATAGCACAGACAGGGTATGGGTTTACACACCAGTACCAAATTAAATTATGGTTGGAAAATATTTCAGTGTATCCAAATGCTTGTGATGTTACAAATATTCCCCTCTGGTTTAGAGAGCAGGTATTAAAGACAGAGTTTAAGAACAACATTCAACACTATCCAATTCAAACTTAGTCTAGATATGGCAATTTGATCCAATTTACTATAAAAGTGGACTATTGGATATCGAAAAATCTGAGACGGGAGGAAGAGAAAGAAGATGACAGGCCTGTTCCAGAAATAAAAAAGAAAGAAGAAAAAAAGACAGGGTTGGAAAACAAATTCTCTAGGAAACTAAATTAACGACTTATGAATTTTGTAAAGTTTTTGCCTGGCATTCTTTCTGGAAGACATTATTTTCTTCATAATGCAGTTCAGCAGCAGCCTTTATCACCTGCACACCCACAGGGCAGCTACTGACCATTTGGGATAGCCTCTTACTTACTTTAATCAGCTGCTGCAAATTTAGTTGCTCTTGTTTGTGGGCAGTTTCAACTAAGCAAGAATCGGATGAAGAAAGTTGGGTTAGTTCACAAGGAGCTTCCTGAAAACAGAAAGGCTGCTCATGTTCTCTGAGCCCGAGCCCAAGGAAGGGTTTTGGTCAGGCAGATCTGCCTGGGTATTTGGAAATCTTTTCAGGTTGGAAAAGAGTCAAATTGACCATTGCTGCAAGTGGTTGCATTTTCTGGGTGATTTTCATCCAAGATCAGAGAATTAATTACTTTTGTCATCTGAAACACCAAAGGTGTCGTTGTAGTAAGAGAGACCCTTCAAGTAGGCTGGAAAGATGATTTTGCTGGCTTCATGAAATAGTTTTAGAAACAGGTCAAGTTACATAAACTAATTATGTATTTGTATGGGAGACCATAGGGTTTATTATACAAGAAACACAAGACAAGCACAAACAAAATTAGTAAGAAAGAAGATGCTTTGGCAATAATACATAGTGCATAGCCTGGAGACTTGTAAAAGAGAGAAGACTTGTACAGTCCATGCCAGGTATCTGCTGGGGATAGGGGACTATGGCCCAAGGAGAAACCCAGCCCAGGGCAGGCTGCATGTCACAGGGGCAGAGAGATTTTACAGAGACTCCACAGAGAGATACCAGGTGGTGATTCAGGCTTAAAATCTGGGCTTTTGGGTCCAGACATCTGCTCACCTCTGCAGCTGTGTGGTAGTTGGGAACACCTCTCTACATCCACCTGGAAGTCCGTAAGATCCCCTCTCTTGTCTTTTCACATTGGTGATGTGCAGATTTGGCTTTAGGCTGAGGCAGAGCAAGTGAGAAAGCCAGCTTAGCTCATGCACTAGGAAACTCCACGTTGCTGCTTCACCATCTGCTCCACCTCCACTTTTGCCAGTACTGGAGTCAAACAATGCTATTCCTGCTAGAGATGAGCTTAAGTTTCCTCATTGTATAGTTGGAACATACTTTCATTTGAAGTTTAAATTTCCCTCCTTTGTAGCCCTTGGGCTCTTCCAGTTATTCCTGATACAAAGAAGGTACTGCAACCCAGCTAGAACTTCAAGTACATGGTACAGATGAGAAGACTTCTTAAATGCAATTATCCCTATGTGTAAGGACAGTCCTGCTCTCCTTATCACTTGTAACAGCAGTGCCAGCTGCCAGTGATTTTACTTGCATGGCAAGGTGTTACTTGGGGCAAACAGAAGAGTAGCATCTGTGTCACAGATGCTACATGTGCAATTTACTGAGATTACTCTTTTTCTTAGTATTTGGAGTTAAGATTTAACAAGATTGTCCGCCTTGCTGCAACGTTGATCTACATCCTGCAGACGGTAAGAAAACATTGACTCATTTTAATGCTAATTTCACTCAACATTGATTTTCACAGAGTAGTCTCAGAGGGCACATTTTTTAGAATGAGATGTTTTAATGAAATTACTCTTTTTTTCTTAGTTTTTTTCACTTGGACTATGAATGCTAAAATGGTTGTGTTGTGGAATATTGGGAGACATTTCTTTTTGCATGATTTCCATTTTATTAATTTCCAAACCTTCAGCAATAGATTTGAATGCTACTGAGCTTTACGTTTTGTTTCTCCATGAGTTCTGATAGAACTTACATGTGAAGGGCATTAAGTCAGTTACTTGAAAGGATTGAAGGCAAAAATTAAAATTTAATTTCTGAGATCCATGCGACTTATTTCTGTATCACTCTTCATGTTTTCTGCAGATACTCTCTTTCTATTTGGTGACAATATTTTGTCATCTAGTCATCTTAGTAATAGGTGAAATAAGTAATATCAAGACAGGTAATTGTCCTTCCCTCAGGAAGGAATTAAACCAAAGATTTTTATTTTGTAAGGGCTGAAACAGAAAGACATATACAATACAGGCAGACCTAAAGAACATCCTAGATCCAGTGTTTTGCTCAGAGCCCCACTCTAAATAGAAGCCTTATCACTGAGCATTCAAATACATGACTTTTTAATGGACTTTTTCTCCTTCAGATCCTCTACACAGGAATAGTGGTCTATGCTCCATCACTGGCACTCAACCAAGGTGAGTTCCCATCCTGCACTACACTGCCACCCCAAATAACCACACCACAAGGCAATCAGAGTAAATGAAGGGAGGAAAATTGATAAATAACACAAAAACCCAACTCTCCTCAAAAGTTCTGTGAGCAGGTTTTGCCTCCACCTCACATCTCTGCCTTTCTGACCCCCCAGACCCCTCTCACACCCGTACATTAGCAGGAGCCTCGCTGTTGCTGCTCTGCTGTCCTTTCCACTCAGTAACCACCTGAAGAGGTTCGCAGCAAACAGTTTCCCAACACCCTGACAAAGTTCACAGTACAAGCTGATGATCCAAGACCATGTTCTGTACTTTGACTCCCCCCTTCGCTGTCTCCTGTGTTCCGATTTCCGTGGGAGTAACTCCTTTCCATGTAGCCGGAGCTCAATGCTGTGCTGCTTTCTGTCTGCAGACTTATTCAAATCATGTTTGCAAGCTAGGCATACAGCACCCATCACCACAGGTGGGATCAGTGATTTTACTGCCATAGGGCACAAGGAATCAAAATGACCCAAATCCTGATTTCACCCAAACTGACTGGGAAGAGATTGTGAGGCTGCTTTCATTGTTCATCATCTGAGTTGCAGCCGGTTTGTCCAATCCCTCCTCTCATACAGCACCAAACTTCCTTCCTCTGGTGTGCAAAGGAATTCCATGTGAGAGTTCAAATTCTTTATTATGCCATACTAACTTTGCTAATAAGAGAACCTTTAAAAATATATTTGCTCTCATAAACTGTGCCTTGTGGGAGAGAATTCAAGATCAGCCAACCCAAAATTTGTATGTCTTGTGTAAAGGAACTTTATGAGGCAAAAGGAACAAAAAAATTCGTTTTACTGAAGCACATTTTAGCATCAAACTGTTCCTAGTTGCAGGGAATGGAATTTACTTAGGGGTTGGGTGTTTTTGTCTTAGGATTCTTTGGGATTCTCTGAACAACTTGGTTTCTCAGAAAAAGTTCCGGTCTGGGGAACAGAAGGGAAGCATTGCTTATAATGCTGTGTCCCATCAGAATGACACTTTTGCTTTATGCAAGTATTCTTCTTACATGTTACTTTTGCTTGAAAGTTAGTTAATTCCAATTTGAAAGAGGACAACAATGCATAACAGTATCCAGAAGTTCTAAGAAACCTGAACAATCCAGCAAAGCTCCTAGTAGACACAAAAGATTAAAATTAATAATTACTCCTATCCTTCTAAAGCTAAAGGATTACAGCTCTACTGTTACTATTCAGATTTCTCTAATGATTTGGTTTTCTTTGGTTTTGCAGTCACTGGATTTGATCTCTGGGGCTCTGTAGCTGCAACAGGAATTGTCTGCACTTTCTATTGCACTCTGGTATGTAACAGGCCTTACTGAACAGATGGAACACAAATGGTTAATTCAACCACCCTTTAAACATGACAGACTATGGCAGAAGGGTGTCTGCCACATACAGTCTGACTGAAGTTTAAAGTTGGAGCACACAGAGATAAATTTCTTCTACACTATGTGGTATAAATAAGTCTATTTGGAGAAAAAAAAATCCTGTCTAATCCTCTGCTGTATGTTGCAAGGTTTAAACAAGACAGCTTGAGGCAGAGTCCAGATAAGGAGGTGATAACCTTCCCCTGTCATACTAAATCTTTTGATAAGACTTGATTCTTATCTTTTACAAGTTATAGGCTGAAAAACTCTGTAATGAAAAATGTGCCTCTGGTGTTACCCCAGATCAAGAACAGAGCAGTAAAACCTAGGAAGGACAACCAACAGGTCATGGAAAGCTTTGCTTCTGAGTGGAAGCAACATGAGACTCCAAATTCCAAAATAGATAAACATGGCAGTGAAGTAGCAGAGTCCTGGGGCTCAGGATACAACCTAGTTCCTGTTCTCATTACCACTAATGAATTTTTTCAATATTTCAGTCCACTCTTTTTGAAATCACTTATTATGTTGCTATAGTACACATTTGATCAAATATGAAAGTAGCTATGGAAGAAAGCTGAATGGCAAACTTTTCTGGGGCTATTTTCCTGTGTGAGGCTAACTGTGCACCAGTGGGCTCTGAGAACACACGGAGTGAGACAGGATGTATGAGCAGGTCAGAACTCCCTAATTTTTGCCCTGTGATACGTTCTTCAAATGCATATAAAGAAGGCATAAAAAAAGCATTTAACTGGAAGTCAGGTATTCTCATTTAACTATTTAGGCTGTGGAATTTTCCGACCTGCAAAAATACAGCCTTCACAGGAGAATGCAAAGAGTCCTGATTTGCTGGGTGCTGTGCATACAGCTCGTGAGCTGTTGAAATAAGGAGTCTTTCTACATTTTGCAGTACTCAAGCAACAGGAAAGAAGACTGGGGGCATACAGTTTCTCTTCGTTTTAGGGAGGATTAAAAGCTGTTGTCTGGACAGATGCATTTCAAATGATTGTCATGGTGGCTGGCTTTCTGACGGTTTTGATTCGAGGAACTAGTCTGAATGGTGGATCAACCAAAGTCTGGGAAGATGCCCATGAAGGATCACGACTAAACATATTCGAGTAAGAAACAAGTGGTGCAATACTTCCCCTTTTTGAATATTTAATGTTTAGAAACCCTACCCTCACTAAGCCAAAAACATGGTGTAACTCTTGGGGATGGTCCTGTGCAGGGCTAAGGGTTGGACTCAATGATCCCTGTGGGTCCCTTGCAACTCAGCATATTCTGTGATTCTGTGAACCTGGGTGATTCAGAGACATCCATTCCTCATTTCTTCAGCTCTTGGCAATGCAGTTGGCCCTCAGGAGAGCTTAACTCTTTCAAGAAATCAAAGCTCTGCTGAACTGAAGGAGAACTGCAGGGGGTTTTTTTTGTGTGTAGCTACAAATGAAGCCAAATTATTCCTTCCATCTGTATACATCTTTCATTTTCTTTCTTAAAATTAGCACTTTGTTTTACATGCACTCACCACAGCAGCTAGCAATGGTGCACTGGCATAGAAATCTGACCTTCTTTTGGCTGTTTGGGGCATTGACTAAAAAGTTCATTAATCAAGGCAAGTCACTGACAGAATCCAGCAGCAAGGTCAAATGTTATCTGCTGTACCTACCAAGATAAGGAGAACTGCAAAGATGACAGATTTAAGACAGAAAGATATGCTTGTACCAGTTAGATTTACTGAGTAATGGAATTTCATTGTACAAAAGATAACACTGCAGCTGAAGCAATTTCTGTACGGGAATTTAAGTCATCATGATGTGTTATTAAGGGTTTGCTGGATTTTTTTAGAGTTTGCTAAGTGACCTTGTTCCTAGCAGAGGACAGTGTTCCAGGCAGGATGGCTTGTAGGTCTGTTGCTTCAATATGATGCAGATCTGATATTTGGGCATAAGCAGCCTCATAAATGTGATTGATTTAATTAATTGGTCCTCTGACTGAATCTGAATAATATTTGTTTATCCTGATGTGAAAAAAATGTGTTCCAATATAAAAGTAATAAAACTTCCAGACCTAAACACATCAGATGTTGTCTGTGCTGGAGGACAGTATTGCCAGTGCAGAATTTCTGATTCAGATGGTAGGACATGCCAGATAATCGTGAAAAAAATCACCTCTTGCTAATAAATGTTTAAATAAGCAAACTAAATTGCTTCTTTCTTTCTTCTAGCTTTGATGCTGATCCTTTGAGACGACACACCGTCTGGACAATAGTTATTGGGGGAACATTTACATGGCTAGGGATCTACGGAGTCAATCAGTCCACGATACAGAGATGCATTTCTTGCAAATCGGAAAAGCACGCTAAACTGTAAGCTGCCTGTCATTAACCTATTCCTGCCATCAAGCACACTGATGTGGAATTACACTAAGTTTCTCAGCTATGCTAAGTAAAAACTTGGGATCCCATTAGGTGGTAGCAAGCTAATTTTGCTCTGACAGTCTTACTACCCCTTGCTCTAATTGACTTAAGTAAATGCAGAAAGAAAAAGAGATAGCTATCTATCTGTTGCAGTTTATCAATTTGGGGTCAGCCAAATTAATCCCCAGAAGCAGAGTATGGCAAAGATGCCCACACAGAAATTGTGCTATCTACAGCTTAATTGTAAAAGTGTATTTATTGCAATTGTGTTAAAATTGTATTAAAAGTGGTTATTGATTTTGTGGAGCACTACAGCACAAGGTATTATCTAAATAAAATAAAATCAATAATTTATTAAAATTCTACGGTATAAAAATAATCAGAATCAACTTCAGCAGTAGCATGTTTTACTAAACAACCAGATTTTTTTCACACACCTAGCACTAATTGCTTGCACACATGTCTAAAGCATAAAGGTTCTTACTTTTTTCCTTCTTCAAACAGTTAGCCTTTTTGCTGGCTGCAAACATACTAATTTTTCTTGAGGTTGTGTGTGTCTATATGAATTTATCCTGCAGAAAATTCATTGTCTGAAAAACATTTATAAGTCACACCAGTGAGACACATCACTAGTAAGAAGTTGGGAAAGTATTTTGGGTCCCAGGTCTGAACTGGCCTTAGCAAGAGACCTTGCATAAGGTGATGTTCAAACAGCTCTTACAGGGGACAGGAGTGAAGACCCAGTGCTCAGTGCAGCCCATTCTGCATAGAGGATACTGGTCTCTTCCAGTTGTACAAAGTTACCTGGAAACATTATCCTTGCCCTATAGCATAATGATGCTGTAATTCTCCATGTTTTTTTAAACTCTTGCTTTGAATTATACAGCCAGCTTTGAATTAGATAACCAGCTGTAATTAAGGCATCTCCCTAAAAGGTTTGGAATAAATAACTTGTAACAGTTTTGTTGTTATTTTGCATTAAACAGTTTCTCGCCTTTGCTCTAGGGCACTTTACCTGAATTTATTGGGACTTTGGACAGTCCTAGCGTGTGCAGTATTTTGTGGATTGGTGATGTATTCTCATTACAAGAGTTGTGACCCTTGGACTGCTGATTTCATTTCAGCTCCTGATCAGGTACAGATGTCCATTACTGTAATTAGGAGCTGCTTTGGGCCCAGATATAGCATATACCAGGACAGTTTAAATTTTGTGTAATGCTTTATGTCCTTTCAGCACTCAGGCTGGTTGCCAAATCAGGGCTACAATAATACCTATTCTGGCGCTTCTGCAGTGCTAATCCAAATGGGCATTTTTACCAAAAGACATCCCCTTTGCTCAAAATCTGACACCATGTTATTTGAGATAATGCCAGAATTTAGCAACATGCCCAGAAACAGCTACTTTTCTTCCATTACCCAGGAAAACCTTAATTAATTTCTTGTGTTGCTCTCATGCTCCTTCTACCCCAGCTCATGCCCTACTTTGTCATGGACATTTTTTCTTCGATGCCAGGAGTCCCGGGACTGTTTGTTGCCTGTGCATTCAGTGGAACACTAAGGTCTGTGAATTTGAAATGACATTTTAGCTGTGTAGGATGATTTCTAAGAAGAATGAGGTTAAAACATGAAACCCTAACAAAAAGCCCGGCTGTTTTTCTTAGAACATTCTAGGAAGCAGCACTAGTGCTTTACTGAATTACATTACATCCCTGGGGGTATTTGAAAAGGGGGGTATTTAAAAGACATGTAGACATTAGGGAAATGGTTTGTGGTGGACTTGGCAGTGCTGGGTTAATGGTTGGACTCCATGATCTTAGAGATCTTTTCCAACCTAAAAGATTCTGTGATTACATTTATGACACAGTCTATCTCCACTTCGCCAGTATCTTTATATCCCAAATAGGTTTTAGAATAATGTTATCAATGCAGACAAAATAAAACTGAGCTGCTCATGGCGAAATTGTCTTTACCTAAGCTAACTGCCACAATATCACAGTCAGGATATAAATCTTCTCAGCAAGTCTATCTGTGACTGTATTCACCAAATATGGGTTCATTCCCCTAGCTTAAAGCCAGGTCATTCATGAAGGACCAGGGTAGCACTAGTGGTAACTGCACATATTTCAGTTCATAAGAGAGTAAAGTTTTAATTCTGGAACATCTATATTTTGAAGGTCTTTAAGATTTGTAAATAGGATGAGTTTCTGTCTTGTTCCATGCCAGCATGAAGCAGACCCCTCCACAATTGCAGAGGTAAAAGAAACCTCCCCAGCTACAGCAGCACACATGAAAAACACCACAAAATATACAGTTCTTGAGGAGCATTAGTGCTGAACAAGAGGAAGCATTTCTCTATATATACAGTTGGATTTCAGATTACACTGCTTTCTATTTACTTACCATCCTTCTCCCTTTCTACAGCACTGTAGCAGCCAGCATCAATGCTTTAGCAACTGTTACCTTTGAAGACTTGGTCAAGAAAGGTTTCCCAAACCTCTCTGAGAAGATGAGCACGTGGATCAGCAAAGGCTTATGTAGGTACCCTAGAGGGGTTCCATTTTTCAGCAGCAAAGGGCACTGTGTAAAGACATTCCCTGAGAAACACTTGTGCTTTGGTAACCTCCACAGGAATGCAACCCTTTAGAAACTCCCAAGGTGAATGTCAGCCTGATTCTTCAACAGCATGAAGTACCAGCACTGTATGGTACTGGAACAAACATAGACTAGCATCAACAACTACTCAAAATCCTTGGAAAAGTTTGGTCTACTGAAAATTTTAGAAAACACTCTTTATGACACAGAAAGAATATCAATGTAGTTATTACCACATTAATCTATAGTAGTATTGCATATCCTTTTAGAGCAATACAATAAGTAATTTCTATTCAAGCTTAGAGTTACTGTATAAGCAGGTTATTCAGCTGTTCAGAGAAAAAAATACGTACAAAAAATTTAAAAAACCCAGATCATCAACATAGCAAGCATCCAAAGTGACTTGAATTTTTAGGTTACTTTTTAGAATTATTGCATTCATATCATAACCCTTTTATGAATACCATAATATCATAAGCATTTTATTAATGTTCATAAACCTCACGGAAGGGCCAAGCCAATATCTTTAGTATCTCTGCAACTGTTTCTAGCCTTCTCCATTTCTGTTTTTCCACTTACTACTTAGTTTTTTTCACTCTGTACCTAGAATTTTTACCAAGGTGTGCTAGACCATTTTAGTTGGCTTTACTTGAGAGTTCTGCCTACCACAAAGTTAAAATTGGTGTCAAAGGAAGAAAACCATCATTTCTCAACTCATTACTAGATTATTTTAAAAGTGATATTTAAAGGCAATAGAAATATTTCTACATGAGGCATAACTCCTAAATTAATTTCATTGCCATTGCTCTGTTTTGTAAGAAAAATCAATCAGCCAAAAACCCAACAAGACTTCACACAAGACACTGCTGGGTGCTTAATGGTCCACTCTAAACATCAAACCCAAAGTGCAAATTCCCCCAATGCTGCCTGGGGACACTACTAATTCAGACACTACTAATTCAGACACTACTGAATTAGAAACTGTCCCCACTATTGTCCAGCACTGAGAACCTCATTACCTGATCTTTTCCAGGTGTTTTATACGGCGTCCTGTGCACTTCCATGGCTGCAGCAGCGTCGCTGATGGGAGGAGTCGTGCAGGTATTTCTTGCTTCAGAAATGCAATGAACAGAACAGGAGAGAACAGAAATGCAGTGAACTGAACAAATAATGCTGCCAGCTCTGAAGGCTGCTACATTACCTAAACCGTTTCAGTGGACCCTCTGATAAGAGGAATAACTAGGAAAAAAAGAAAAAGATCATAAATCCCCTAACTCCTTCATAATTTTGTCACTGCTAGGAAATGCTACTGAGTGTGATTCTCTTTAACTGTGCCTTGAAATCACTGCTTATCCCTTCTCCTTCACCATTTTCCCACTCAAAATTACAGATAGAAATCAGAACTGTGCATGCTCTGCTCAGCTGCTGCCCTGAACTCCCCTCTCTTCTCTGCACCCACAGGCTTCCCTCTCCATCCACGGGATGTGTGGGGGGCCCATGCTGGGATTATTTACACTGGGAATTGTGTTTCCTTGTGCTAACTGGAAGGTAAGGTTAAAAAAAATCCTGATCTAAAAGAAAATCTCTTGGTGTTGTTTGGTTAAAACTCCATCTTGAAAATTGTTTGGGTTTTTAATCTGGGCTGCTCTTCAGATTTAGAGCCTGAGGATCTAAGATCTGTTTAGTTGTGCCTTTTCCCTGTCTGAATTTATCTTTTTCAATTTAAGTCTACTCAGCTGTGGAATAATTGGTGATTAGATCCACATGAGGGAGTTTTTTTAATTATTTTTGGTTTTAAGTTTCACTAAGAAGAAAAAAAATATTCAGCACTCACCTCAGCCTTGGGACACAAAGAATTGTGTCAGTTGCTCTGCCTTTGCTATCTCACTCAAAACACAACATGAACTCATTCCATAGTGCCCCATCAGCACTCCCATCACGGTTACCAGAAGTAAAACTAAAATCTGTATCACAGCTCTGATCACAGTTTTGCTTCAACTTTTATACCTAGAGGGCATTAAACCTCCACATTTTGTTCCTTGGTCAAGAGAACAGAATTTATTTACACTGACACAGATTAAACCACCATCACCTACTCCTGCCTAACTCATGTTCACAGAAAAGCACTTTTGGCGAATCACCTTTAACAGCATCTTTCTACACTTGCCAAGGGTGCTCTTGGAGGCCTCTTAGCTGGGATCACCTTGGCTTTTTGGGCTGGTACTGGCTCTTTCATTTACCCTGCACCACCAACGAAGTCCATCCCTCTGCAACTGTTGACCCTCAACTGCACGCTGGCGAACGGCACCGCGTCGCTGACGACAGCAGCTCCCACGGCAGCTCCAGAGAGGTATAGCTACCACCTAAGCCTGCATTTTGGCACAGAGTACAGCCCCAGCAGGGAGCAGGCTGGGCACGCAGAGTAACTGCAGTATGAGCTGCATTTTGCTGGCACAGCCAGGAGACAACTTAAATACACTCGTTGCCTGTCACGAGCTGCTTTTGTCACCTCTTCACAGGCCTTTGCTGGCAGACACCTGGTACTCCCTGTCCTACCTGTACTTCAGTGCCATTGGCTGCCTGGGATGTGCCATCATAGGGTTGTTGATAAGCTACATAACAGGTGGGTGTTCTATATAAACATATAAATATATATATTTATATAAAACAAATATGCTTTTGCACAAGAATCTGACTCAGCTGTTAAAAAAGCTTTTAAAAATCCGGCCTGTGAGACACAGACCCAGGAGGAGAGGGCAGCAGGCTCTGATCCTGCTCCCCCACCTCACAGTCTGAGGCTCCCAAGGCTCATACCTAACTATAGACTCATGTATCATTATTTATTTATTTATTTTCAGGACCTACTAAAGGAGAAGATATCCCACCAGTGTTAATTAAGCCAGTCTGCAACCTGCTTTTCTTTTGGTCTGAAAGACTCAAAACTCTCCTCTGGTGTGGCGTGCAGCACGACAGCCTGGAGGTGAGTACCTGAACCAACCAGCTCAGCCCTGCTGTGGCCCGGGAGCAGCAGGAACACGTGCAGGTACCTACACGAGGGCATGTGCTAAGCAGAGAACCAAACAGCTCCCAGCAATCGCTTTTGAACTTACAAAAAGGGTGCTGCTTAGGCACTGCAGACTGGAAATGAGATCAGCCAAAGCCTGGTCAGTAATAAGTTACTTATTTTTCCTGTTTGCATCACACATGGGGACCCAGGTTCTCCAGAGACAAACAGCCCATGAAATGGGGTCTGACCTCCCTCTCCCTGCCCTCCCTGCTCCAGCAGCCAAGCGGGGACAAAACCGCACTTTAAACCATAGAGAGGAGTTCACCAAGCTATCACCTCCTCCGAGCACAGAGGGGAAGACTTAAGCACTTATATGACTTCTTGTTGCTGCCAGCTCCACCTTCGGAGCCTCTGGGGCTTCTCCTCTCCAGAGCAGCACCAAAGAGTAGCAACCAGGTAGGGCTCCAACCATCAGCACCTGGGCTGCTCCTTCCCATCTTCACCTCCTCCTCCTCCGCAGCAACAGCACTGGCTGTTCTTCAGGTGTCTCGAGTCTTTGTAGCTCGTTAAAAAGGCATACAGAACGAATATCTTGTCTTCTTGCACTGTTCTAACAATTTTCCTTCAATCAAAGGGAAAAAAAAGCAGTGAATACAGGCTTCAAACTACAGGGGCATTTTCTTTCTTTTTTTTCAGATTGACTTTGAGAAAAAACTGCCTAAAGTTACTGCAAATAAAGCCTTCAAGAATAGTATCAACAAAGAAACCCATTGCCAGATCTCTGGTTACAATCCCGAGGAAAAATCCTACACAAATATGAGCAGAGAATCTCGCCTCTAGAAGGCGAGGGACAGGGGACATTTAACCCAACTTTAGTTCTCCAGCTTCAGAAATTACGAACTTTTTTTATTGCATTTACTGGCTTGTAGGTGACCAAGAGGGAACAATTGCTCTCTAGAGCAATAAAGGCCAGATTTTTATTTATTAATTTCTTGGCAGACCTGGGAAATGATCGGATAATGGGATTTTGGAAGTGCTGCTGTTTTGGAAGAAACGTTTAATAAATCTGGTTGTGGGAGCTCCCTCCTTGAAGCAGCTGCACTACATCTATATCACATGCTCTGTTCAGTAACCTTTCATTGAGGGCAAATGTGCAAAGGTGAATTTGAGATAAAATAAGACTTTGGAGAAAGTTTCTGAAGTCTCTCACTAAGGTGAGACTGTGAATTGCCCTCTGATGGAGGGAGAGGAGGGGGGTCAGGTTAATCCTATTCCCAGGTATCACAGAAAGCCTCCTCACACATCATTTACATCTCATGGCCACACACACATGATTGACTAGGTTGTATTAAGAAAGCCTAACTATCATGCATAAGGGCATAAAATAATTCCTGAGTAGAAGTGTTTCCAAACACCAATATGAAGCTATATAGTCAGATGGAGGAGGATAAAACCCTCTCTACTGGTAGCTGGAGGATATCTGATTCGACGACCTGTAACTGTGAAGATAACAAAGTCTGCTCTGAATACTTAAGGCACTTGCTCAGTGCAGTATTATTATGTTCTGCATGCATTTCACAAGTTTAGCAACATTGGATTCACTACAGACTTAGTATATTTTCAAGTTGTTTGCCACAAAAGAGAATCTTAATTCTTCCATTTATTGTCAAAAACCGTGATTTATGTCGGCTAGAATTTCATTCTCTCCAAATGCTGTTGAAGAAATATCATGAAAAATTTTTCTTCATATTTACAAATTAGTTTTGTTTCGGCTAAAGCTGCTCATTAAGCCCAAGTGTTTTCTGTATTTGTAATGGAGCCAGGCACAGGGTTTAATAAGTCCAACATGTGCACTTACAAATGATGGCTAGAATTGTTAACCAGTAGTTCATTATTCAGTCTTTTAGCAAGATTTAAGAATAAGTCCTAGCAAGACTGGAATTCAGAGAAATTACCATTCTGATCAAGTATTCATGTCAGTATTTTTTACAGTTATCTTCTCATTTCCTTTATATCCTGAGCCACTGACCCTTCCAGGGAAGAGCTAGCCTGTCCACTTTGGTTGAAAAACTGAGAATTAGAACAGGTAAATTCTAAAGGAGCTTAAATTTAAGAACTTGTTAGTCACTGGTGAAAGCAGGAGATCATAGATGGCTAAAAATTTGAAAACTGATTCTATCTGTGCCTTGAGATCAAAGTAATTGAGTATTTAATTGCTATAAGTGCCCGAGCCAACCCTGAAATTACTTCCTTGCAATAGTATGGTTTGAAGGCTCATTAGCACTCATAATTTTTAAGTATACGATTTTTTTTAAATTAACTTTGAATATTTGGAATAATAAAGATCAAAGCCGCTTTCAAAGATATCCAAGTTTATTACTGAAAAAAATGCAATATTCAAATGTGTATGATACAGTAAGTAGTTGCATTTGTACATGTAAACCTTGATAAAGTAAACAGCATCTCAAAGACAAACTTATGCCAAAAGTGTCTTACAGTAGTTAATCAGATCTACAACTTTTTCCTCAGTGAATTCTTTTAGTTCTGGGGTACATACTGGCTTGTAAAAGTGATATTAAAAAGAAACCGAAAGCTGACACGCCAGAGGAACTTCAAGGTTTTGCACAGAAAAGTGAATTTGTCTGAAACGCTCTATGGTACTGTAAACTTATTTTAAATATTCCTTACAAAGTGTGGATTTACGAATAGAAAAAATAGCTGAAATTTTATTTTTACTCCTTACTTAGAAATGAAGTTGTATTTAAATATTACATAAATTTCAAATATATACACATTTTAAGAAATCTTGTACGATCATGATATTGCAAGTTAGCCAGGACTATCAGAGTAAAAAATGACTGAACTATCTTATTCAGTTAGATTTTACATGAGATTATTTCCAAGAACTGAAATTTCACTGATACTACTCTAGGTAAAAATTAGAGCCAACAGTTTGGAAGATTTTTCAATACAAAACTCTGAGTCATTTAAATAGAACACAAAATAAAAATGTGATCTGAATTTTTTCCATTATTAACAGAAAAATTGTCATGTTCTCAGCAGTTAGAATCTCATTATCTTTAGACTCTATTGAGTTTAATCCTGATTTCTCACCCAGTAGCATTCTACTAAGTAGCTCAAGTCAATTAGAATGCAAACTACAAAGAACATCTAACATTACAGAGGTTATATCAAGAAGTTAGAATGAGCCAACAGAACCAAAACAAGGTAACTTCCAGTGCAGTGAGGAGGGAATACACCATTAGCATTTCAAGACTAAACCGAAGTCCTGGATTTAAAAAGATCCCATATAACATGGAATAGCAAAGTGATTTCTCCACAGTTTCTTGTTGTGCCATTAGAACTTTGTGCTGTTGTGGTAACATTGTGCTATCATGGTTATGCCAAAATCATGTCAATCCAAATTTCTGGCAAATGTGATTGCAGTGGCAATATCAGACAAACATTGTCAATATTAGGCTGTTCTATAAATTTAAAAATTATAAGATTGTGGCGAGTATTTAGGATTGTGCGTGCGTGTGTGTAGGAAGGGACACAGGGAGAACCAAGTGTGGTGCTTGGGGAAGGGACTGAAAGGACAGATCCAGAAACAGTTACACCTGCAGGCACCTCGTGCTGCCCAGCACTGCTTCGTCCAACGCGTACTGATTTGTGAGAAGCACCAGACAAACTAGTACTTGTGCACTTCCCGCTTTGGCTTCTCAGTAAAGAACATCCAAAACCAGCCCGTAAATAAATCTGCAGTCACAGAATTGCCCTGGAAATTGGACTGTCAGACAGAAGGCAGCGTGTAATAAATCACCGAGGGTAAGTAAAGAATGAGCCAGAGGAGAAAAGGAGAAAGATCAGGAGGGCTGACCCAACACTCCATGCTCAAATCCTTGTTTTTCAGAGCCTGTTGCAATTCTGGAGCAAAACCTGCTGAAGTGAAGATGATCCCTTTGCTTCCTCTGCCTATCCTCAGCCTGCCTCCACATGCTGGTTGTTGTATTTTACCCCAGAAGAACATGGGCATTGCAAGCATAAGGTTGAGTATGAACACACTTAAGGAACTTTTTAAGCTGCTAAATTTTCCACTACAGGAACTTAAGTTTGCAATTCACTTAAACACTTTCAAAAAGTGTCACCGTATGCATTTTAGGTAGACAAAATATGCTTCGCAACAAAATAAAAGGTCTGCCTAGATGTGGAGTTCTGTTTGAATTCTAGTGTTAGCCTTAACACCAAATAAACACTATTATGAAAGGCTGGCCTTATATTTGTTTCAACCTTTGCCCCAAAATAAGCAACATCAGCACTTTATGAGGACTACAAAAAAATAAAATTATTCTGGAAGTACTACTGTGTTGTAAGTGATTGCTGATACCACTATTTTTATCTCTGTCCCTTTTCTTAATAGAAACTTAATAGAAAATGTGATTTTTATTTTATTTTCCATTATCTTTATTGCATTCATAGGTAGCTGTTTCTATAAAGTGAGTTTTATTGGTATGGCAATTGCCCATTCAATTTATGGACATGGATGGGCTTCAATTAACCAAAATGAGATGATGCTTCGAAATATGCATGTGCTAATTTGTCTCTTAATGAACTGTGGCATAATGCAAAAGATTACAAAGTCCCACAGTGCCATGTAGGGCTTTGCAGGTAACTCCACTGGATCCCATGGCTCCAGAAATTCTCTCTGGTAACACTCCCAATTGGAGTCTGCAGTGGAAGAAGATGCAGCAAGGAAACAGCAGATGTGCACTGTGTACATTATTAGACTGATCATCTTAATGGCACATTAAGAATAAAGTATCACAAAAATTCTTGCCTTTCACCCTAAAACTGTGTTTCCCAAGATATTTTTCCTTCTGCAGAGCTTTCTATGAAGGAAACTTCTGGAAATTTATAAATTTTTGCATTAAGGTATTTACCTATTAACCTATTTTCACTAGTGTCTCTAGGTATTTTCCTTTTGAGCTTTCCATAGGACACAATTGAGCCAAACTGTTTCTCAGAACCCATTTTATGACAAGTCGTTGTTGGAAAAGGACATAGCTACAGCTGATGTGTATTTTGTAGCAAGAAACACATGGACTTTCTAAGAAACATGTAACAAAAACCCCCTTAACCTCCATCACCACTACTGAAACTTTAGCCTTGTCATCATCAATACTAACTTCAATGTTCATCGAAATTTTCCCTATAAATCCTTTAGCAAAAAGGGGTAGGAAAGAAAGATAACAGAAATAGCCATTGAATCATAGAATCATCAGGGTTGGAAAAGACCTCCAAGATCATCAAGTTCTAATTTTTGACCGACCATCACCACCACAACTAAACCACAGCACGAAGTGCCATGTCCCGTTGTTTCTTGAACACTTCCAGGGATGGGGACTTAACCACCTCCCTGGGTAGCCCATTCCAATGCTTTCAATGAAAAAATTCTTCCTGATGTCCAACCTGAACCTCCTCTGGTGCAGCCTGAGGCTATGTCATCTCTCCTGTCACCAGTTAACTGGAGAAGAGGCCAAACCTCGTTTTCCTACAACATCTTTTCGGGGAGTTGTAGAGAGTGATAAGGTCTATCCTGAGCCTTCTCTTCTCCACACTAAACAGCCCCAGCTCCCTCAGCTGCTCCTCATATGACTTAATCTCTAAACCCTTCACCAGCCTAGTTGCCCTTCTCTGGACCTGCTCCAGCCCCTCAATGTCCTTCCTGAACTGAGGGGCCCAGAGCTGGACACAGAACTCCAGGGGTGGCCTCACCAGCGCTGAGTACAGGGGGACAATCACTTCCCTGGTCCTGCTGGCCACACTATCCCTGATAAAGGCCAGGATTCCCCTGGCCTTCCTGGCCACACTGCTGGCTCACGTTCAGCTGCTGTTGACCAGCACCCCCAGGTCCTTTTTCAGCCACTCTGTCCCCAGCCTGTAGCACTGCAGGGGGTTGTTGTGACCCAAGTGCTGGACTCGGCACTTTGCTGTGTTGAACCTCATACAGTTGGCCTTGGCCCATCGATCCAGTCTGTCCAGATCCCTCTGCAGAGCCTTCCTACCCTCCACCACATCAACAGTCCCACCCAACTTAGTGTTGTCTGCAGACTTACTGCAAGTGCACTTGATTCCTTTGTCCACTGATAAAGGTATTAAACAGGACTGGCCCCAACACTGAGCCCTGGGGAGCCCCTCCAGTGACCAGCCAACAACTGGATGCAACACCACTCCCTGGGCACGGCCATCCAGCCACTTTTTAACCCAGCAAAGACTGCACCTGATCAAGCCATGGGCTGCCAGCTTCTCCAGGAGAGTGCTGAAGTAGACAGTTTCAAAGGCTTTGCTGAAGGCTTTGATGAGTTTTACCTTGTTTCCAAACACTAGTACTCCATCAGGATGCTCAACCACTGTGCTGTGTGAGCCTGGGCTCAACATTCAGGCTCACAACTGTTAGCACTCAGTTGTGAATGCTGAGCTCTTACTGCCTCCCTCTACACGGAGACAGACTTTGAGCTATTATTAGGATGGCTAATGAAACAGAATTCTTATTTTCCCTTTTTTTTATTCACCAAAATTCAGATCTCACATATTAAGCGCAAATTTAGAATAAAAAGTCATAAGAAATGAGATGTGTATCACGTATCTGGACTTTTTGCCATTTCTGAAATGGAAATTTCTTTTGTCTGAACGAAGACGCAGAATTTGGTTAGGAATAATTAAGACATTTTGACTAATCCTTTATACATAAAAATATCTAGTTGCTCATGCAGTCTCTCCAAGGGTGCATGCATAGAGCAAAGTTGTCACAGATTAGATCTGCAACGATCTAAAGCATCTTTGCACAAATTGAGGTTCTAAAGCTTTGTCAGATTTCACAAATGCAGCCTACATGCAGTCTAGTCATACCAGTCATTTGTTTGAAAAGACAATATTTAGAATATGAAAAGATCATTCACCATTCAAAAAATACATTATTCCTGAGGACAGTGTGTGCCTTATACTTTAGGAAAATAACGTGCAGTCAATGAAAACAGTATACTAAATGAAGTCTAGCAAAAAGGTTTCTCAGCTTAAGCAAATGGCTAGATAGTGGCAAGACTTTTACACATTGCTGACATCCTCCAAAAGAAAAGGACACACAGAGTGTTTCTCCAAACTTCTTGTGCTTTTCCAGTGCATAAAATGCACCATGTCAGATCTACATACTTGCCTTTAGTAGACTCCTATATACCAGTGTTGAAAATAATTAATAGCATATATATTTAAATCTCAAATACAAAAAGATTTTCTTTTTTACATGTTTTTTTTTAAGTCCAATTGGAATTTGCCTATTGGCAAATTGGAATTTGGCAATTGGAATTGGCACTATTGACAGGTGCCAGAAACAGGAAAGTACAAAATAATCAATATTTCTGATTTTTGCCTGATTTTACCCTATATCTTTATCCCTTGGGCCAGCCAAGGCATTTTGTTTTTAGAGAAAACATTAAAAAGAGCTCATCTGTGACCCTATGAAGAACTGAAGTACGATCACTATGTGGCACAGAAACAAAAACTCTGACACAGGGTTAATGCTGTCAAACTGTGCTTGATAATCCACAGAATGAAACAGAGAGACAATCCATCAAATCAAATGCTGTGATTCTGTAAGCACCGAGGAGAGTGCACTCATTTTTTTCTGATAATGACTCCTGAGGAATTTAACACATAATCCAGAATATGAATAAACAAAACAGCCTTTCCAAAACATGGGAAACGGAGCCCTTCATCACAGAATGAGTGAGTAATATATCTGATTGGAACAGATCTTCAAATTTCTTTCCTCCTGTTATGCAATACTGTAGGTACTCCTATAGTTGCCTTGTCTGGTCACAGAGAGCAGGAATTAACTAAGAAATCTCATTAATATGGTGAAACAATTAAAGAACTTTAAAGTCTGATGCTAGGTCCTCTGGATAAAATAGATTCTATTTACCCACTCTGATGGGTCTTGATTCTTGAAATTAATTTTATTAGAATAAAATAAAATTATTGTGCTAATAGATGCAAGTGAATATTGGAATCACACTTTTTAGTTCAATAGGGTATTGTAAATAGTAAAAATTCAGGTCTTTTCATATCTGTCAGCAGTGATTTTGCTGCAACTTTATCCCTAAAAATAATGTTAAAATTTGCAGCCTTTATAGTTACTGTGCTTTGTGACCCTTTGTTTTTTTAAAATTTTCTCATCCAATACAGAGAAACATTATTTAAAATTGTACAAGAGAAATATAAGATTGTAACTCTGGGTCTCCACACCCTTCTCTGCAAGGCATCCCTGCAAACTTGTTTAAACTGTTTAAGTGCTTTCCCCTATTATGAAATGCTAGTAATAGACAATTTCATCACCAAAATTTGACTATAACCACAAACAACACTGCAGTATGCTGTTTGCACATAAAAACTGAAATTTGATTCTTACATGAACATCTACTTTTTATAGTGATTTTATGCAAAAAGCCCCCCCAAACTGTAAGAAGGCATAGTAATAATAATAATAATAGTAATAATAATAATAATAAAAGTAACCACTGTATGTGTATGCATTTATGTACAATCTGTATATATATTTGCCTGTATCTATCTCCCATGTTTTGATATATTTAGGCCAATAAAAGAAGTGTATGTTACTGGAACATTTACTACTACAGTAAGAAGAGCATTGTTATAAACTGTTTCTCCTTCCCTGAACAAGCAAGTCACGATGTTATACTGTACATCTGATATATATCTGCAGAAGCTTGCATACTATAAAAAAGTTAATTGTATTTTGAAGACTAAGTAATTTGCACAGCATGGGAATTTTTCAAGTTAGCATTTTGTGAAGTCATGGAATCATTGCCCAGACAGGCCAAAAGGAACAGTAACACAGATACCTGCATGCTACATCAGAGCAGGAAAATGACAGTTCTTTCATCCTGGAAGCGTGTGGAGGTGGCCTTTCCACACACACAGGTGGAAAGACAACTCAACAGCTGTGTCATTTTCAAACAGAGCTGCAACGTGGGCAATGTGATGCATTCTGCTAGTGCTGCTGTTTTCTTTTTGAATTTGGAATTTTTGGTTTGCAACTAGAAGGATAAATTAATGACACTGATGTGCAAATCTTAAACTGCATAGTATATATATTAAGCAGCCACAGACCCCTTTTTTTAGGGTAGGACCACATCCACAATCTCAGCAAGAGACTAGGACAAACCTGACAAAACAGTAAGCCTGAAAGATCAAGTTATGGCCACAAAGGCAACAATTGCTCTTTTCTTTAGAGGCATTACAGATGGAACTGAGCAATCAGAAGCTGTAGAAGTAGTGGATATCATATAAGTTGGTTTTAGTCATGCCCTTACTCTTTAAGTTCACAGGTAATTTTTTTGTTTTCATTGCGCTGGTAATTCACAATTTCATTATGCTGAAGGTTCATGCTGTACCTTCACGAACAGCATGAACGTTCCTGGCCTTTTTTTCAAACCAGTGTCCAAGCTTTTAGGCTGACTGCACGTTCCTGAGTGCCAGTTCTCCTCGGAGCTCACCACGGACCAGATACAGGTAAGGCTTTTCATTGCCATCGTTGGAAACATTTGTTTGCCAGTGCCCACCAAAGTCTGCAACTGCACTGCCCAGCAAGAACATATGTACACCACGAGAGGATCTCACACGCCGACGCCCGACTCTGACTTCGTTTTGTAACCGCACTCTTCCATTTCAAACAGTGTTTTTGTTGCAGCACAGTAGTGACTAAGGCCATTCATGGTGATACTGTTTCCCGTTCTTTTTCCTTTCTCTTTGCAAATGCTCCAGTTCAGCCTCATACATCATTTCCTGGACTAAGTATTTCTCTCTCCTCATTCTGTCGCACAAGTCTTTGGGCATGTCTGGAATCAGGTAGGCAATGAAGGACTTTATTCCAAAAACAAGGTGCTGAAAAGAAGAACAAAAATAATTGCTTAAAAAATGGATAATTATTCATTTGTAGGTCCACATTTTAAAGCCTAAAGAGTCTGTAGTAAAACTGGACCTGAGGTTCAATTCGTGACTGAATGGCAACTGCTTTGTTTTTTTTTAATAAAAACACACACTGATATGGGAATAAATGAGTGGTCTAATGCAAATGGGGAAACGCTGAAGTCTTCTGAAAAGTAAAATTAAGGGTACAGTTAGTGACTTAAATGAAGGTGTGACTACAGGATATGCTAGTTTGATTAACAAATGCAGGCATTAACTACAAGCAGTCTTTGTTAAGAGCTTATAATGGAAATAGGAACCAGATTCCTGAATAGCATGCAATACATTCTTCAAACATATTTCTACTTTTACATTAGGTTAGAATCATGTATCATTTTCCTAACACATATTTTATCTTGTAATAACTGAGCCTAATGTACTCAAAACTTGCATTGCTTCTTTTTCAATAAAATGTAAAAGATTTGGTTGGGAACCAACATGACATATAAGATGACTGTTAAGGAAATATGATTTTAGAGGGACTCTAAAATAAGTGCATGCTCTGTCAATTCTGTTTGAAGCAGCTGATAGACAACACTTTGGGGAAGACAATTTCTTTTTCCTCTCTCTTGACCATAATGAACAAGCAAGCGATGAAAATGGCAATTTACTTATAGAACTACTGTAAAGAATCAAGTCAGACTTTAGAGAGGAAGAAAGGAATTGTTCCTTTCCACAACTAACCTCAAATACTATGATGAAGGCCAGTCGTGCTGCCAGGACATGCCAAAACTGCAAAGTGAATTCATATGGAGTTGAACTCCATGGTGGGGCTCTGTAGTCTCTATACCTGCAAAGCAAAGAGAAACCAAATACGTTAGCCTGTGCTGAAAAACCTGAACATGGTCAAGTGATCTCTAGTTCATCCCAGATCTGTCTAAAAGGAGAGAAACTGAAGTGAAAGCAGACTTCAAGAGGAATGAAACAGAAAAGGAGAACAGTCCACAATACAGGGTATTAAATATTGTTATTTATGAGATGGTACTTTTTGCTTCCAAGAATCCAGAGCAAACAATTTTTTTTATTGTTACAATAAAACAATAAAAGTTTTAACACTGAAGTGTTAAGTTCAAATGTGTTGACTCTCAATTTGTTCTTGTCTTTGCTTATAAGCACTTAAGGTTCTCCAGACAAAGCTGGCATAAATGTAACACGATTCTAATTTAAACTAATGCTCACTGCAAAACTAAATCTGAAACCAGGAGTTCGTGCATGCAACATCATATTTCATTTTTATGCTGAATTTCCTGTATTCATTTTGCATAACTGTTTGCAATCACAACCTAGGTCAGAGCCACAAAAACTTTAATTGTGTATTTTAATGAACAGACTTCAGAATGCTTAACAAAACTGAAATGAGAACTTTTATCCTTCTTGGCAGGTGGTGAAACTTTGAAATTAAATAATTCGTAGAGGCACAAAAGATAATGGTTTGCAAGAGTCCTGGAAAAACTCAGAACATAGGTTTTCAATGTGTTAGTGCTGTGTCCTACCACACACTGTTTGCACCCGAAACTTCATGTTGAACAAACATGAACTCCAATGCTTTTTACAGGGAAAAAAGGAAACTTTTATATTATACCAGCGATTTAAACACTAACTTTAAATCTACTGTCTGATTTCATGTCCATTCCAGCACTACAAGAAGGGAGACATACCGACAGTATCCTGAGTATCCCATCCCAAGTTCACTCAAATCAAATACTGATAAACTGCTGTTGACATATCCTTTTAAGCATCTGAAAGGAAAAGCCAAAGGGTCAGGACCTTCTTCATAAAGCAGTTATACAGCATAGATCCTGTACATAAGCATATTCTGCTATCACACACTGTGATCACACTATTTTATTTGAGAAATACATCTGTTATATGTTAAGTACGTTATCACAGAAATACAGCAGCAAAAGTGCGCTTCCACTGAAATATATATATGTATATATAAAGAATATCTTAATTACTTTTCCTGTCTGTACCCTTGATCTGTACAGGGACCATATTTGTATGCATAGACAAAACGTGGAATGTAATCAGAAGTAATGGCAATAACAAAGGCATTGGTGATGACAGCCAGAACTCCAATTCCTTCCAGAATTCCATACCAGATACCTAGAAACAAGAGAAATGAAAGCAACCTTGTCAGGTTTTTATGACCATATTAAGTCATATAAAGTCATACCGTGATAATAAAGTCATTATTAGACATACAGTTTTCCTTTCTTATTGGGAGAGAATTATGAGTCAGAAAAACTAGTCAAGATTCAGTTTTAAACCAAAAGTGAATTTAGTCCTTATATTTAATTTCTAAATTCATTTGATTTTAAACCTAGAGTTCCACAAATCAGAAGCCTGAAATACTGTTTAGCCTGTTTTCAATATTCAAACTATTACGGTTGGCAATGAAAAACAAATTTGATGAGTCCTCTTTCTTTTGCTTAACAGCAGAGTGGTCACCGAGATCTGCAGGTTATAGTATGTCTTGACATGTGAAATATTTCAGGAGTTGAGCTGCTTTAAAGAAGAAAACACAAAGAGATGGTACTGACAGCGACAGCCACCAGGTTCTCTCACCTATATCTGTTGCTCTCGCAGGCATGGGTCTGCGCCACTGCGTGACGAACTTGTACGCATCCAACCTGATTTCTATGATGTTGTTCAGCAGTGCCAGGAGAGGTGCCAATGGGAAGGCAGCAACAAAGATGGTGGTAAAGCCAAACTGTAAAACTAGACAGGCATTTCTACGGTTAGAAATGGGACACGCGAAAGATCTTTCCGCGTGCAACACAGGTCCTCTTTCTGAGGAAAACCGACACCTCCCCGAAATTTGCTCACCCATCTCTAAATATTCGTCCATTAAACCATGGAGATTCATAGGCTGCAGATTCCAATCTTTTTCCCACTGAGGTAGAGAAATTTTATTCTCCATTGATTGCCCTCTTCTCTTCATTTTGCGTCGTGACCACCAATTCTGTAATAAACTTTATTAGATAAAGAGAGTATTATTGGCTGTATCTGCCCAGTAATTTAAAATATTTTCTGGTATTGTTTTGAAGTAAGTAGGCCTATTTTGAATGCTTACTTACATATTTTTTGGAAATATTTACAATATCATCTAAGATATAATTCAAAGAACTTATAAAAGTTCTCAAAATTCCGCATTATGATTTTAATTATATCTTTAATGCAGCATGTTCAGCATTGTACAAATAAGCTTTTCAGAACATGGAACATGCTTGCATAGACTCTTTTTTTGTACCATTTACCTGAATGACTAAATTAAAAAAAAAAAAAAGAAAAAGAAAAAAAATAATGCATAGCAAGAGCATTAAAAAAATAAATAATTTAATTTTCAGTTCTGTAAAAGACAAACCAAGTGAAGTAAGAACTAGTAGAATACAGTAATAGTAGAAGTAAGAACTTACTAGAATAAGTAGAAGTAAAAACTTACTAGAATACAGTGAATTGTAGAATATATCTATTTTTGAACAAACCTAAAGATCTACATGCCCTACAGAATATCTTTTTTCTTGAAGTAGGAAAAAGGGTTTTAAAAATGTGTTGCTGAACGATGAAGCTACAAATATTTAAGACAATTTTTCATAAAGCTGGGCAGATATCTCTTCACAAAGTAGTTATAAATATTAAGTAGATAACAGCTCACAAATTAAAGTGTTATACAAATGAAAAATATTATCCAGTACTGACACAGGGGGCAATTCAAGACTACTGTTTGTTTCTAGATATTAAAGAAAAGAGACTGAAGATGGAAAACTTTCTTATTAGTATTTTTATAAACTGCTACTATTTTTTCTCAAGCTAATTTAGTGTTTGGCTCTTGATCTCTCTTGTTAGTGAAAGAGCAACTGTTGCCAAAGTTGCAAGCAACGGTTCTGTCAAAACAAAACGCTTCCTCCCATTACAGAATGCAAGCATGTTTTAAAATAATAATAATTCTAAAATAAATTCTAGACACAGCTAAGATCCTGCTAGGCTGAGAAGACAGGAAGACTAGTAGTTCAAGTAGGTTTCTCCTTTCCAAAAATCCATGTTTCACAACATACAGTACACTGCCCCTCGTTTGCAGAATGATTGCATGTTGTGAGCATAACCCTTTCTGACATATTGTCACGGTTGAGACTTCAATTAAATTAAATTTATATTTGATGATCAATCTTTTCCTGAAAACATATTCCTCCAGTTTCAAGAGAACTGTAAGACTCTTACCCCCATTACTCTCTTCAGAAGTTGAACAGCTCTGTTTGTGTTATGGAAAATGAAATTATAATAAACAATTTAGACAGTTAACATACCCCAAGAAGCTTTGTCTTAGAGCAGCAGTTAATGCTTTCCTTGGGAATAAAATTACAGTATGTGAGATGCAAAAAGTGAAAACAGTCTCCAAATCTAAAAATACTTCTTCCTATCACTGACTCACCCTAAAATGTATTCACTATTTGTAAACAATTAACTTTAACATCTGAACTTACGGATAGCCTAGTTCCATGAAGTTGTTCCACATTTGTTTTAAAACCATAATAACTCCCATTTGCAAGCACAGATCTATCAAGCAGCCACTAGGATGACACTGAAATGAAGTGGAAAAAGATAAATAGCTAAAATAAGAGAATTCTTTTATTTTTATTTGTTCAGAGGGTAAATGAAAAATATTAAATATGTTTGGTGAAAAACACTAATCTGTATCTACAGAAATATTAAAAAAATATTTATAAGAGAAATATTAGCACAGACTTCAGCTGAGCAACCTTATTATTTCTTGGAGAACTAGACCATATTACCTAAGTTAAAGGTATGTGTACTAGATATATGACAAATGATATAGACCATTTCACTTAGATCAATACATACTTATTCATTTCAAAAGAATGGAAAATTGGCAATATTCTAAGTCCAAAGAGAGACCAAATTTCTGGTACTGGATTGCCATATTAAAATGTTTAGTAATTACAGAACCATTTTTTCAGACCATGGACTACAAAGTTATGATGTTTTACTCTGTGGATATCAAGGTTCAATAGAAGAAAACTGTTTTTCAGATATAAGAGATAACTTCAGCATGCTGTTGAGCTGCAATCCTAACATATTCTCAGGTTAAATTTTCAAAATAGTATCTTCCTTCTTTTAAATCATAGAATTATAGATTAGTTTGGGTTGGAAAGGACATCCTAAGATCATCTAGTCCAAACTTCTGCAATAAGCATGGCCACTTCCAACTAGATGAGGTTGTTCAAAGCCCCATCCAACCTGACCTTAAGTGTTTCCAGGGATAGGATATCCACTGCCTCTCCAGGTAACCTGTTCCAGTGCTTCACCATCCTGACATTTAAAAAAAATAATCTCTTCCTTATACCTAGCCTGAATCTAGCCTCTCTTAGTTTAAAACCATTACCCCTTGTCCTGCCTCAACAGGCCCTACTAAAAGTTTGTCCCCATCTTTCTTATCAGCCCCTTTAATAAGTACTGAAAGGCAGCAATAATGTCTCCTTGGAGCCTTCTCTTCTCCAGGCTGAACAACCCCAACTCTCTCAGCCTGTCTTCACAGTAGAGGTGCTCCAGCTCTCTGACTCCTTTTGTGTCCCTTGTCTGGACCCATTCCAACATATCTGTGTCTTTCCTGTGTTGACAGAAATTTAAGAAGCTGATAAAAAAAGCTGATGGTTTTATATTTATGTCCACCATTCAAAAATCCCACATACTCAGGAGATTCCAAACTTGTAGGACTTAGTAGAGCTTGTGAGGTAAGGGACTATCCCTGTTTAATTTTCCCAGACAGAGGCAGAAAGAACTGTGTCTCTTGGGCAGAGTCACTCAGCACAGTGGAGAACACAGAAGGAAAAACACATCTCCTGTTTCTTATCCTTTGCTATAAATAAGAGTTTACCATTTGCTGCACATAGATGGAATAATAAATCTTTCAAACTGGGCATTCACGTCCTTCATCCATTTCCTTTTTACTCATGGAAATACCACAGGAACACAAAGCAGGATTGCTTACCTCTTCCAGTCTCCATCTGTTAAAAAGCTTGTTGTACTTTCCCGGGCGGCCTGCAAATCTGGAAAATAAGATTTCTGTTTCTCAGTGGACATTCCAAGAACACCCTCTATCAGCAGCTATTTCACAACATCCACTGGACAAACTCAGGAAATATCAAAAGATTAAATCACACAGGCTTAAATCTGGTATCTGTAGGATATGGAAGTCTCAGAATGCAAACAAGGACCATCATTTTGCAAATGACCCTAAGCTTTTATTATGTCCTGAACAAAAATACTAGCTTCAGAGGTTTTAGATGTTAGCTATTCAGACCTAATCTACTTCTAAAATGATAAGCCATTGCAATACATAGGAATTTACTGCAGCACAGGGATCTGCTTGTCCCCGTGAAGTGTACATTTGATTTGTATAACGAATTGAATCAAAATTCTTGATGACCTCAGTGAAAGTTATAAATGATACAGAAAGAAACCCATGCCTGGTCCTACTAGACACAAGAGAGAGCTAGACACAAAGAAGTTTAGATACTGTATGGCAAATACACCAGTGGATGTAACAAACAGGTATCACTAACAGATTTTACAAAAAGGTTTTTTGCTTTTCTTCTTGTTTGGTTTTGCTGTTGTTTTCTTCCAACCAATCTTGAACTGAAATTCTACTGTAACACTTTATAGAAGGTACTCTGAAATATTCTGTAGGTTCTGGAGGAATGGTGTGGCCATAACAAAACTGAACTGAAGAGGAAGGAAGGTTAGACCTGTACTGTATCTCATGCTTTGAGCTACAGATACACACAAAAATTGGAGCCAGAATTTCTGCTTCCTACTCTTGCACAAGACTTGCCAGACAATATTTACTGCATTTGTAGAAATGCATCCTGGGAAATGTAAGTCATAGGGAATTAAAAGAAAATAATTAATAAAGCCTATTAGCACAGGACTAAGTACAGACCCACATTTAGGCAGTGGCTGTATTTTTAAAAGCTCTGAATTCTCATTTTGTAGGAAAGTCACATATGCAGACCCACTTAAAAAGTAAAATTTTTACTCTCTAGTTTCATGGATAAACATTTCAAGGGCCCAACCCGCACATACAGTTAAAAACATTAATTTAGTGTTACTAATTATCCCCAGAAACCAATTAGCACCTAAATCTTACAGTCCAAACTGTCACTGTATTGTCTTCAAACCCTTAAAATTAATAAGGATTTTGAGTTCTGTGCAAGTTTTCCTGTATGTGCAGTGAGAAAAGGTAACTTACCTGCCAAGAAAAAAGGCAATGTAGAAGATAGAGCTGTTCAAGTTGACGAACTGGAAGAGGAACATTTTCAAGGCAAAGCTGTTTTCCCATTCAGATTCTGTTCTAGGGTGCTCTTCAGAAAGACACAATATACATTATATAAACAAAAATGAAACTGAGTTATGTGTAACTCTGCTCACACAGAAATCAACACTAACAAAACGAGCAATGGTTTCAAGCCACGTTGCCCCATTATTTTTTCTCCCTTAAAGTGTTCAGTCTACAGACCACAAAACCATTGCCCCAGCTCAGACTATGCCATTTGTATGTGGAAACAGGAGATGCAGTACAAGATAGAATCAGCACAGAATAGATCACACTTCTGTGGGAAGACACCTGTTCCATTTCCACAAAAAAAATCTGAATTCAGTGTGAATCTTTAAAGGTATCTCGATTCAAAGAAAAAAACCCAACACAAGAGAAACCAAAACCAAACAAAAACCAAAAATACTCCCCAAACAAAACAAAAAACCCAACACAAACCAACAACAACAAAAGATCAAAAATCAAAGGAAAGGACGGAGGTTCTTTTTTGGCTTCTTTTGGAAAGAAACGTAGAAATGCTTGTAGGACTATAAATGTTGTGTGTGGGTCTGCACTGCCTTGGATGTTTTTCCTTAAGGTTTGCAGAGCATTATTTATGTCTGAATTAGAGATCTTGGTGATAGGGATTCAAAATTAATTTTTACAAAATCCATCTTTGACGGATGTATCAAACTTGGAATACTCTACACCGAAAACTACATTAAAACACATACTGAGTCTTAAGTCTACACTGCCTGGATTTGTCAGTTAAAATTTGTACTACTTAATTACTCTGGTCTAATGATGACTAAATTTGGACACAAACATACAGGATATGGACACTTGTTCCCAGAAGTTAGTGTCCTTCTCTGATGCAAAACACCTTAGAAAGAGTAATGAATTACCTAGCTTGAACACCTAATGCTCCATCACATTTAATTCAAGAAACTCCTTTTTTTTTTTTTTTTAATTCTTCCATATATTCTGGGAAAAAACAGCTTGTGCACTTAAACAATTATTTTCTTTCCTATTCCCTGGTCTGTAACAACATAATATATTCTAAAAGGAATAGAAATAAGTCTGATCTGAGAAAGTACTTTAAAATATTTTACTACTTTGAGTAAGTTGACTATACATTCTAAATCTTTCTAACCTGTTCAACTGCCTGTTACCTGAAGCACTATAAAGCTTCGAGCCCCTTGTTTAATACTTTAACCAGAAGAGGGAGCTGTTGAATTTTAGCAGCCAGCTTGTGTTTAACCAAGACAAGATGACTTGCATATTTTGACATGGGCTAAAAGTGAGTATGTAAAAAAACTAAACGGTAACACATTGAAACAGTCGGAGATCATAAATTCTGTCTTTGCTTTCTTGTTTCCTATAAGCTAGAAAGCTTTTTCTCTGCAACTGAATCATGACTAGAGGCTTCAGTATAAAACCTTAATGTGACAGAATTAGAGCCACTTTAAAATTCTTAACATTTTTATCTTGGACAACATAATTTTACCTTAACCCATTTTTTTTCCATATGAAAGTTCAAATTAAAAATTAGTAAAAAATAAACAAGGATTTGGAGAAAATGGAAAAAACCTTTCAGCATTCCAAGAAGGAATGTTTTGAGTTTTGCTCCAAAGTAAGACGACACTTTTTCAGTGTATATGTATATGAATATATGAAACATTAAAAGAAGCAGAAGAATAAATTCCTTACTTTTCTATTATTATTTCCCCAGTGAAATAATAATTTCTTTTCTTTCTTTGATATTTCTCACTTGCTTAGGGAAATGCTGGAAATGTGCCATGCAGAGATGAAGTTTTCAAAACTCTACTTCATGGGACTATAAAGGTATATGCCACAGCCAGCAAGAATCATACCATTAGTGAAAACCTACATACCTAAGTCTGTCAGGAGATAGGCAACCTTCTCATACACCTAAAACAGAAATAAGAGATGCAGTTTTCCTTTGCATGAATGTGCATACTGGCTGAGGATATCAGCTTTCTAGTGAAAACTTCCTTATTTCTCAATATATTGACTATCCCCAGTCTTTATCTTAAATGACACAGCCCAAGGCAGTTACCAACTCTGAAAAATATTTCCTTGAGTATTTACTATAAATAGCAAGTTATTTTTGGTAGCTTTGCTTGGTCACTTGAATGTACTTTTCATGACTCAGAGTGATCATATATAATAACAGAAACAAATACACAACTCTGACTGAATCATTTCTTACTGAAATGACTGCACAGTCTCCTTAAGAGATTTAAAAGCCATTGTTTGCTGTGTTGTTATTCCTTTTTACCTGATTGTGCTTGCATGGGAACAGAAAGATGATAAATAATATTGCAGCTGGAAGAATAGAGTTTCTATCCATGTACATGGTGCTACAATGGCAAATGATTAAACTCCTGCTGTCATAGGACAGAAAAAACTTACACCAACATCATATATCAAAGTAATTCTAGGAATGTGCAACACTGATACCACAGCTGCATTTTAAATGAAAGGGAAAAACTGAAAGTCATCCATTAAAAACAACTTAAAAAATAAATTCTCAGACAAAGAAATAATGTAGCTCTGTTTAGAGATGTACTGTAAAAGGTAATAAACGCCCCCCCCCAAATGCAAATGTAGAAAGCAGGGAGTTTGCACCCCTGTGACTTGGTGACATAAGCAAAGATGTGCATTGACAAATCAAAGAGGAATCAGAGAAAAACCTTAACGACCTCCTGAAATACCAGCTTCAGACACTGCCCCATGCATAAGCACAAACATGTATATACAAGTGATATACGCTAAACTCAGTAAGCTTGTAAAAATTACTCTTTTAAATTAATCCCTCCTTTATAAGAGCAGAAGACTTACAACATTGAGTGACATGATGATCATAAAATTGATACAGACTCCAGTGCCAGACGTTGCAAACTGCCAATACTTCTTGATGAAATACCACTTGAAAGAAGCAAACTGCTCCATGGCCACCAGTCGATACACCACCACTGCAAACACTGCAGTGAGGACCAGTGAGATCTGCAAGGGGGGATTTACAAGCAGAAATATTAGACCAAAAGGTAGATATGATATCTAAAATAATATCCCGCAGAAATAATAAATCAACAAGTGTTTTAAGGATCCCCATTTGTTTTGGAGAGAACAAAAATACTAGATGAGTTAAAAAAAAAATTTTACTGCTCTTTTACAATATAACTACATTCCATCTTTTGAAAGAATGAAATCCCTAAGCAAGCAGTAAGACTGAGACAATCAGTTTTGCCTATATAATCTTAATGAATGCACTCATGAGGAGTTACTGTTTACATCAGAGTAAAATGAATTACAGTACAAGAATTCTAATATTATTAAACATCACCATGAAGAATATTCCTGAGACAGACACCATCAGTCGACTGAGCTTATCAGGGAAAGGTTGAAAAGGTTCAGGTTTTCCTGTAATGGGATTTACTCTTTCCACTTGGGAATATTTAGCTTCAAACTGGGGACGAAGCTCTTCCTGGAATGACAGGATGGATTCCATTTGTTGTATTACTTAGTTCTCTCATGAATCAGACATATATATGCTATAAAGTAGAAAATTATACTGACACAATTATTTTTTATAATGCTTCAACTAAAATACCCAAATAATTTGTTCTTTTGAAAACCCTTGGAAACAGTGCCAGAGAGCAGCAAAGAACAGAGATCATAAGAGCCTTCCCCACTATGTGAGGGTATTAAAAAGAAGGCATTACTGATTTAGACACTAGATTGTCTGCAGAAATTGATAAGAAAAATAATGTCAGTTATAATGGTGTTTTTTGTGATACGAAACCATTTATTAAAAGCCACCAGCTTGTATCTACCCATCTATGGAAAGCTATAAAACAAGTAAAGTCTATCGACTTAAACTGTAATTAAATCATCAATATAGTTAAATTACAGTTACGTTAACTAATGATTTATGAAATAATAAAATCATTTTATTACTGTTGATGCTGATAGCAGAATGTTCAAAGGATAATCTATGCCTCTCAGAAGGATATAAAATCTAGTTTCTGTCCCTTTGCTTGTCTTGATCCCATTTTTAGGCAGGATCATGAATTTCTACTACAAGAAACCACAGAACTGAAAGGCATCTGTGCTGACATCAGTAGTAGCTCCTGTCCTCTGTATGGAAAGTATTTCCATTCAGTTTTTCAAAGGATGCTTTTGATAAATGTGGAATTATATTTGGAATAATAATGCCAGTTGCAGAGGGTAAAGTATCCTTGTGTAGTCTCAAATATACCTGTTTATTCTGCAACTAATGTTACTAATAGAAATATAATCTGAATGGCAAACTCAGATGACAACACACAATATGGATTCATATTTACACTTAGATCATGCTTCACATGTTTTCTTCTGTTTCTTACCTCTTCATCTTCCCAGTCTATGAGGTCCCAGTCATAGGTTAATACAGCTCTCCGTCTTTTCCAAAACTCTAGAAAGACTGTTGCTGTGGAAAACAACTGCAGGTTAATTATAGCAAAAAACAAACAAAAAAAGGGCGATGCAGATCTCACGAAAATCAGCAATGTAATGTGATAACTGTCATTAGCCATTTTCTGACAGTTTTCCCCATAGAAACTGAAAATTGTAAGTAACTTCAGGATAATCACTGTTAAAATTGAAACACTATTTTCAGTGTTAAAGAATCTTTTTTGTTGTTGTTGTCTGCTATATCTGTACAGAGAGGGGTACCTGGCACTATAAAACAGTGCCATCCCCTTTAATTTTGCTTTTAATTTTACTCAAAATATAAAATCTTTCCTTGAAGAAACGAGGATACACATACACAACGGTAACAATAAAGAGCTAAAGTATGATCTCATTTTATTCAGTTCTAATGAAGACAACCTCACTGCTTTCCCAGCTATATCAGTTTTATACTGCAGCAGTTTTACTACCAAAATAATTCTTTAAACAATTATTTCTAATCTAGGTGTGAGACCATAATCAGATTCTCCCAGTTTTATTTAGCTGGACTCCTCTACGGCAGCAAAACTATGCAATCAAAACAGTCCTACAGGTTTTTTGCCACACCTCCTATTGAGAAATACTCTTCAGAATTGAAACTAGCACTTAGAAAAGTATCAGCTATAGCTGAAGGATAGCTTAGTCTCCTCTCACCCTCCTGGAGTACTCTGAACCACTTTGCCTCCATACGGTCACAGCTCTGAATCTGATCACACCTGGAGGTTCTTCCCCTCCAGGAACAGCGGGTCAGCACTCAGCACTCTGGCACCACACTGCAGATGTACAACACTTAGCCAAGAATTGAGTCACAAACATCTTCCATCAGGTGTTATGTCACTCAGGGAAACAGTTTTTACTTTTCCTAACAGATGAATTAAACTGCTAACAAACAAAAGAGAGAGCGAGCACACCCTCCCAAGGCCAAAGCTGAGGTCCAGGACAGTGCTACAGGGGTATGACTTTTGTACCACTGCAATAGATATACTTCAACAGAATTTCAGACTACGTATTTAAGGTATTGATATTTGCAAATATTATACATCCATTCAAATAACCTTTCATCTTAAAAGCTCTCAGAAAGGCACACTATAACGTGTGCACACTGGTGTGAAGAATACTGTTGACCTCAGTATATCACTTGTGATTTGGTTAATGCTGTGTAAGATTTGGACACAAATTCATGGTGCTTGTTTTCAGATCTCATGGTCAATCTGTTACATGCCTGTCCACCCAGGCACAGCAGTAAATGTGAGTTGGAAGCTTGCTGATACACTCTGCAGAGAATGCTAGATTCCAAAGAAATAAAACCAAAAACCAGAAAACCAAAACAACAGTATCAGACTCTGTCCTCCCTCCTCTCATAGACCACTCCATCTCATGCCACATAAACAATTTACTTCCCCTAAAAGGGATATTAGAAAGGGTAGAACTTGATCCATCTAACAGAGTAACTTCCACTTGTCCCCGCAGTACTTTCAAGAAAACACCACCAGTTGCTTCCATACAAACACTTCCTGTAGATACCACATCCTCAATGCTTATCTCAAGGATAAGTTATGAAACAGTACTTGCACTTGATTCCTTAAAAATTTAAAGTGGAAACAGATGACAATGTCCTGGCATTCCACTCAAACGGTCACACAATACTGAAACATTTTTCAGTCTCTCTTCACCACATACCAGCCTAGAATAAACATACATAAAGGATTAAAGAATAAAAAAAGTCACAGGTTGACTGGGTGAGCATATGAAGTTCTATATTACATACCTGACTTTTTCATTCCTACCTTAATCCAGTATTTTTTATATAAAACCTAAAGGGAGGAGTAACAGTTGTAACCTTCAGATCCCGAGCTGGTTATGTAAAAATTAATGATGTCTGATAAATTCAGAAAATTTGGATTTACATTGTTCTCTTAAATTATTTCAACTACAAACCTATTTGGAGACAGGAACAGATCCATTTCTAGCAGCATGCTTTTCTTAACAGAACTCATATTGCTGCTTTATTTTGTAGAAGACAGGCCTTTGCCAGTTCTCATCTCACCAAGTGCAGGAAACTGCGATAAGGAGCAAGCTATCTTTTGTTAAACTAACAGTTGCATAGTACACAGAGTTTCTACAGCTCACAGAAAGCAGTCACTCCTGTGAAATACTAGCTCAAAGACTCTGAAATTATTAAGCAATATGCACTGTCTGCCCACTCTACCATAAGCACTGCCATTTCTGTGGACTCTGCAATGACAGAGCAGGGTCAGGACAGCAGAGTTGGTGGGGCTGGTTCCCGGAGGCTGGGGAAGGGCTGCCCCACCCGGCCTCGCCCCACGGGCACAGCGTGTTCCTGACCGCTGTCACACGGCTGCCCCTCCCGGACCTGCACTCCCCCTCCCCGCCAGAATAACTGTGCTCGGGGCCACAGCAGTATTTCAACAGCTTCTTCCACGTTTTGCAGCGCTCAAAGGTAAGTCTGAGGCTTTTTTTAATGCTTATTAGTGGATGCGATTAATGATCACAGTACTCAGTTATATCGCGTTCAGGCAGGTGACTGGTGGTGTTGTAGTCAAATTCTACTTAAAAGTGTAGTTCTGAGAAAATAATTGAAAGTAAAAAGCATTTTGTGATTCAAACACTTAAGCAGAGAAGTAGCAATCATAAGCAATGACACTATTTCCCTCAAACTCACACTTTTCTTCTGTGGTTATTTATGCTCCTTATCAAGGAAGTGTAGGATTTCTCTCAAAGGAAGTTCAGAGCCCATTTGAAATGCTGGGGAGGGTTGATGGTGGTGGTGAAGTATTCCCTGTATGTCACTTTATAGCAAACTTCTGCTACAAACTACATTGCTCTCTTGAGTTTAGTTCTACCGAAAATGAACAGGAAACACACACTTGGGAAATTTGGCCAGTGCACTTAATACTTGTCAAGTTGCTAGACAGTAACTGAGGTTATAAATTGAATTAATTATAGACTACAATTCATATTTACATTCCTCTTCATAGTTCACTAAAAACTTAAAACGTTATTTTCTCGGAACAAAAAATACATTTAAGCTTAACAATGTAACATTAATTGCTCATTAAATTTAGAAGTATCTCATTCTTGGAGAGCAATCTGAATTTTAGAGCAAAGAGCCACATGAGCAAACATCCAGTATGTTTCTGGGACCATCATTTGCAATTATTTCTTTCTGAATTCTAGAAGATAAATTCTCTACCTCTCATTTTATATGTTCCATCTATTTTTGGTTCACTGATGCAAAGGTAAAAAATGTGTGAAAATTCTGCAGATATGAACATTACCTCAGATCAAAAGAGTGCCATTAACAATTTGTTAATCACATCACCACTTACACCATAAATTAAATTACTTTCTAATAACTAATGTAAGGTGGGGAAATGGTGAAAGGTTCACTTTAATGACATGCAAAACAATGTAATTTGAATTTATAGTTCTGAAGACTCTATTATCTATCCATAAGAAGTTGAAATTATTATTTTCTTGACAATAGCAGAGGTTTTGCAGACATTACACCTACCACTGGTAGGTGCTGGGTTGTAGTCAGGAAATATATGTTGCAATCACTTTATCACGCCGAAAATCTATTTTTGCACACTAAGGTTCACATTGGAGGGCCATTTTTATGGGATATTACATTCATATCCTGGTGAATTCCTCAAACAAGGGCCACTACATCTCTTCATAAAGCCTCACACTGAATGAGAAATTTTAACCTTCCCCCTTCTAGAACTGACTTTTATTCTTACTCAGCTGTCACAGGCCTTGGATGCAATTTGACTCCAGCAGCACAGACACAAATGCAGAGTGCAAAATCCACTAAGAAACATGATGGTGACCATCCTGCATAAAAAAATCCTCCTTTTTTATGCTAAAAAAACAAAGGTAGAGCTAATCTAGGTAACTGAACTGCAGCTTAATCCCATACTGATGGCAGTTCCACTCACTTCAGGCTACGCCTGTTGCACTGATTGCCACTGAGCTGGTACCTGAGGAATGTGAATACCAGTGAACCAAAACTCACAATCGTTTTTTTTCCAATTAATAATCTGTTCATTGCTTCCTTAAACACTTACTTGACCTGCTAATGTAAGGTTTGGGCTCTTCTGCAAGTTTGGCTAATCTATAGCTCTGCTGTTTTACTACAAGAGCACTGTTTGCATATTAATCCCTAAAGGCAATGAGTGTCTTTGAAGAACTTCAGTGTTTTTCTAAATTGTGTGAACATTGATATTACACTAGAAAAAAGAAGAATTAAGTATTACACACAAAAGAAAGCAGTTCAACACAGCCTGAGATCTACAACTTTCAAAGCAAGGAGGTTTCTTCTCCATGGTCTCCCGTAAAGATTGCACAAGTAAGACAATCACAAAAATGACAAAGAATTTGTTCAGCAAGGATACTGACTCCTTTTTTCACTCCTTTAGGAATTAAAATTACAGTCAAATTGAATTAAGTATAATTTTGCTCAGTAGTTTAGTTGAAGTGCATGGATAATAAGGAATTTGACCAAACACAATTTGTTCACTTAATCTGACTAATATGATACAAGGAAGGAAAGAACATGTCACTGAATTAAAACAATAATACTGTTAAAATGAAAGCATATGTTTGAAAACCTTGGGGTTTTTCTTGAGGTTTGTTTGGGTTTTTTGGCAGTTATTACTGCTAACAAATCAAAATCTAAGATTCAGACAGCACATTTCGTAGCCATCTGAAGGCCTACTGTTCTTACTGTAAACACAACTGTAGCTGATAATTTAACTTCAAAAGGGTTTTCCTTGGCTTGCTTGTTTGGGAACAATGTGGTCATCCTGAATTTCACGGATACTTGAGCAGAAGTTATCTTTTTTATTTTTGTTGAGAAAGTTACCAATGTTTTCCAAGCATAGGTCCCTCCCACCATAGAGCTGATCTTAACTTGGAAAATAAGCAGTATGGAGAAATGGAATACACATTAAAAAGTAGATTAAATGGCATTTTATAAAGACACATGTTATGAGTAATGGTGGGACCTTCAAACCACAAAATAAATAAGAATAAAGCCAAAACGAGATACCTTGATGTAATATTTATATAATTAAATCAAAAAAACAATAAAAGAAATTAATAAAACCAGCCCTTATTCCCTACTCCCCAAAAAACCCCCAACAAAACACAAACCCTCAAATCAAACACCCACAGGAAAAAGCATAAGAAAGTAGAAGTAGAGGCTGAAGACAAAAGAAATAATTACTTTTTCCAGGTATAAATCTCCTTTATTCAGATGGTAAAGTACCCACATACATGGGCATGCAAATAATTAATGATGATGAAGAATAACTTATTATACAATTGACTGTGCTGTCACATGGGAGCTTACATGTGGGAGTTAAAAACTCATGATGTTAAAAACTCGTGATCTCAATCTGTCTCATACATAGAAAAAACACCTGCCACCAAAACCCCACAGATATACTGAACAGCAAACCTACCACAATCATGTGACTTCAAGAGGAGTTTTTCTCATTCTTTTAAATCTAACATTTGGAAATGTATATTAATGTGCAATATACAGTTTCCAGCTCCCTATAGGAAAAGAGGTCTCCATACAACTTAAGCATCATTCATAACCCCTGGGCAGATTTAGTTTTCAATTTCAATGCTGCTCCTGGTAGCCTTCATATGACACTCCCTGCTCAGGGTCACAAAACACCATCCATCAACTTTCAGGGCTAATTGTTAACAATGCTAATTCTTCACAATGGAGCATAACTCCTTAGCATGCTCTTGGAATTGCTGTCTGCCCAGAAAACCTTGCCTCGAGAATGCCTTCCATATATGTTTCATTACCTCACTCTATAGCAAAGTGGTTTTGAATTATTCCCTTCTGAGTATGAGGTCTGTTTACAGAACCATGGAATTTTCTTACACAAAAAAGCTTTTGTTCATAGAATCACAGATTGGTTAAGGTTAGAAGAGACCACAGCGGGTCATCTGGTCCAACCTCCCCACTCAAGCAGGGTCATTCCAGAGCACATAGCACAGGATTGCATCCAGATGGTTCTTGACTATCTCCAATAAGGGAGACTCCACATCCTCTCTGGGCAACCTGTTCCAGTGTGCACAGTAAAGAAGTTCTTCTTCACATTCAAGTGGAACTTCCTGTGCATCAGTTTCTGCCCATTGCCTCTGGTCCTATTGTTTGGCACCACTGAGCAGAGCCTGGTCCATCCTCTGACACCCTCCCTTCAGATACTTGGATATCCTGATGAGGTTCCCTCTCAGTCATCTCTTCTTGAGGATGAACAGACCAAACTCTCTCAGCCTTTCCTCATAAGAGAGATGCTCCAGTCCCTTAATCATCTTTGTGGCTCTTCGCTGGACCTGCTCAGCAGCTCCAAGTCTCCCTTGTACTGAGGAGCCCAGAGCTGGACACAGCACTCCAGATGTGGCCTCACCAGGGCTGAGCAGAGGGGCAGGATCACCTCCCTGCTGGCAATGCTCTTCCTCACGGACCCAGGATACCTTTGGCCTTGGCCACAAGGGCACTGCTGGCTCATGGACAGCTTGTTATCCACCAGGACCCCCAGGTCCTTCTCCACAGAGCTGCTTCCCAGCAGGTCAGCCCCCAACCTGTACTGGTGCATGGGGTTATTCTTCCCCAGGTGCAGGACCTTGGCTGAATTTGAGACAGTTCTCTGCCCATCTCTCCAACCTGTCGAGGTCCTTCTGAAGAGCTGCACAGCTCTCTGGGGTATCAGCCACTCCTCCCACCTTTGTGTCCTCAGCAAACTTGCTGAGGGAGCTTTTGCCCCTTCATCCAAGTCACTGATGAATAAGTTAAACAATTCTGGGACCAGTTGTGAACCTCGGGGGATGGCCTGTGCCACCAATTATGATCATCTTGGATCTGCTGTTCAGCCAGTTCTTAATCCACCTCACTGTCCCTTCATCCAGCCCACAGTTCCTGAGTTTACCTATGAGGCTGTTGTGAGAGACAGTGTTGAAAGCCTTGCTGAAGTCAAGCTAGACAATAGCCACTGCTCTCCCCACACCCATCCAGGTAGTTGTTTCATTTAGAAAACAATCAAGGTGGTCAAGCGTGATTTACTTTTACTGAATCCATGCTGACAACTACTGATCACTTCCTCGTCATCCAGCATGAAGCACTCCACCACCTTTCTAGGGATTGGGGTGAGGCTGACTGGCTGCAGTTCCTTGGGTCCTCCTTCTTTCCCTTTTTGACAACTGGGGTGACATTTGCATTCTTCCAGTCCTCAGGCACCTCTCCTGATCACCATGACCTTTCACAGATGGTTGTGAACAGCCTAGCTGTGGTGTCTGCCAGCTCTCTCAGCACTCGTGGATGCATCCTGTCAGGGCCCATGGATTTGTGGAGGTCAAGTTTGTTTTAAGTGTTCTCTAACCCAATCCTCCTTGAACAAGGGAAAGTCTTCCTTCTGATCCTTCTTTACCCTGGGCACCTGGGACAGAAATTCCTGAGGGCTGGTCTTGTCAGTCAAGACCAATGCAAAGGTGGCATTCAATAACTCTGCCTTCTCCATGTCCTCAGCTACCAGGGGCCCCTTCCATTTAGTAATGGGCATATTATCCTTGGTTTTCCTTTTGTTATTGATGCATTTGAATAAGCCTTGTTGTCCTTGACATTCTTGGCCAGATTTAATTCCAGACGGGCCTTGGCTTTCCTTGTCTCATTTCCACTTACTCTGACAATCTTTCTATATTTATTCCAAGTGGCCTGACAGTGCTTCCACGTTCTGTGTATTTCCTGCTTACACTTGAGTAATGACAGGAATTCTGTATTCATTCATACAGGTCTCTTGCCTCCTTTGTCTGATTCCTTGCTTATTGGGATGCATTGTTCTTGAACCTGGAGTAAGTGAAGCTTGAATATCAGCCAGCTATCTTGGACCCCTCTTCCCTGCAGGGCCTGTTTCCATGGGATTCTTCCAAGAGAGCCCTAAAAAGGATAAAGTTACCTCTCCTGAAGATCATGGTTTAATCTTACTTGCTGCCCTGCTTCCTCTTTGCCCAATACTGAACTCTACAATCACACAGTCACTGCAGCCAAGGCTGGCCCCAACCTTCACTCTCCAAGAAGGCCTTCCCTGTTTGTTAGCATGAGGTGGAGCACATTTCTTGTGGGTTCCTCTACTATCTGTTCCAGAAAGTTGCCATCACTGCTTTCCAAGAACCTTGTGGACTGCTTGTCCTTCACTGTGTTGCTTCTCCAGCAGATGTCAGGGTAGTTAAAGTCCCTCACAAGAACCAGTGCCTGTGACTTTAAGGCTGCTTCAAGTTGTCTGCAGAAAACCTAGTCCACTTTCTCCTCCTGACCAGACACTGTAGCAAACACCCACAACAGTGTCACACTTACTAATCCATCCTTTAACCCTAACCCATAAGCTCTCCAGGCACTCATCATCCACCTGAAGACAGAACTCCACACATTCCAAGTGTTGCCTCACACACAGGGCAACTCCTAAAAAGAGTATAGCCCTTCATGGCAACATTCCAGTCATGTGAGCTATCCCATAACACGTCCGTAAGCACACCGAGATCAATACTGTGATTCATATTGATCAATATGAGAATAATTCTGTTGATTAACAATATAGTTTTAGGTCAGTCTTAACTCTTAGGGTTATAAAATTTTCAGCATCAACACATGGTAAAGTAGTGAGATTTGTATTGTATAACACTAACTTTTACAATCTTATTTGGGTCTTAACTGAGTAGCTTTGTTTTGTGAAATAAAATCATAGACAAAAGTGAATTTCTTGCAGGTTCTGTATATAACAAACTTGAAACTCAACACCATGCAACCCTCTCATGGAATGATTCTCATTTTTCTGCTTGCAAGACTGCAATGGAATAGAAGCAATACTGAGGCTGGAGAAGTAAAAGAAGAAAGTAAACAAAATAGCTCAATTAGAGATAACCATCAGTCTGCAGTGAAACCAACTTCACAGAGATCTGTTCCACATAGGACTACTGCTGTAAATCCTTCTGTCATCAGTGATGCTGCAGCAACAGCTGCCAATGCCAATGAAAATATAATGAAAAGAACAGAAATGATCAGTGGGGCAAACAGCACATCCCCGAGGTTCTCTGATGGCACCACTTTATCTTCAAATGTGCCAAAAGATGGAACAAATAACTCTACCACAAACTTCCACAGAAGCCCGACAACTTTAGCAACTTTTAGAACAATGGGTGACTTTTCTGGAGTGACCAAAAGTCTTGCAGCTACACCTACTTCCACAGTGACACCAAGCAACTCCACAGTCACCTATATTACTCCTGGGGATTTGGAGCTTCCAAGTGATAATTCTTCAATCAACCCCACCACGTCATTCCCCATCAGTGTCACTCTGACATCACCCACAGTGAAGCAGGACAGTCCTACCCCAAATTTCAACCCCATTCAGCAGACAACAAAGATGAATTATAATGCCAGCAACCCTTTTACTGCATCACCTAATCCAAAAGATGCCAATGAAGGTAAGGATCTAACTAAAGTCCAACTAGTTTAATAAAATAATAATGCTGAAATAAAACCTTTGTTTAATTGAACTGGAGGCTTTATAAGATGTGTGGATTCATAAGTGACCTAGTACAGACTAAATCTAAAGCTCCTCAAAATAAAAAATATGCTTTTAAAATTTACTGTTTATTCCTTTATTTAACACTTCCAAGAGTGGGGGAACCTAATGATCAGATACAGCCTATTCACACTGGAGTGGACCTTCAAAGCAGATGTGTAGAAATTACATTTAAAATGTATAACACATCAACTTACTTAAGTTCAGAAACTTTTGTGACCAAAGATGACTTCTTATAAACACTTCCAAAGGAATTACTCATTGTGCATTTAATTACCAAGTTAAGTATGCGTGGGAAAACAACAGAGCATAAAACTGTCATGGCACTTCTCTATCCTGCTGCTCTGAATCAGGTCTTCAGGAAAAGAAAAGATTAGAAGGCACAGTAATTTTTTGCCATTAATTAGCTTTCAAGCTTTTAACACAGGACTGAAAGGTTTATCCATCATAACCAGTACAGTACAGTTTGTACTCAGAACTGAAGGAGCATCAGACTTTCATGTTTCCCATCATAGTTCTAATAATTACAATGTACCTGATTCTTTAGACAATATAGATTGAAAAGGAAGGGGAGTGGGAGAACAAGTTCAGTTCCAAGAAAAACTGAGTACCTTGAAGAAAAGTTTTATGAAATCTGAGGAAAACCTTGAAGGAACACAGTTATTCTGCTAACTGAACAGGTGCCAAAAGCATTACTGGATTTCTCACCTTGCGTATGCAAAAATTTGTACTCTAAAATTTAATCATTTGAAATTCAGAGGCTGCAATTTTAACTGCTGGCCTAAATGCTTATGAATAATTGCATTCGAAGAGTGATTACTGCTTATTTCTTTAAATAAAGGATAGTGGTTGATTCAGCAATTAAACCTGGAACCTTTTTATTTGACTAAAAACTCATTTAGCCACCTTTTTTTTTTTTTTCCCTAAACTCCAGATTTTACCCTGAAACTCAAGGATGGAGATGTCTCTTTTCTTTTACAAAGGCAGAAAGTTTCTGCAGAGAGGCTGGTCTAGTCACAGTTAGCAAAGTGCTTCAGATCCTCAGTGAAAAGCCTCACTCCACAAAGCCTCAACTGCTATAAAGCCAGAATGAAGTATCTAGTTTTATAGATTTTTAATTCCCATTCAACTGTCTTGTCTTTCTCTCTTTCTCTCCCAGACAAAACCAACAAAGAAGGAGTAGTAGCTGGTGTCATTGTAGGAGCCATTTTGGGATTTATATTAATTGGCCTGATTGGATATTTTATATGTGGTAAGAAAAGATCTGACTCATTTTCCCACAGACGGCTTTATGATGATACAAGGAGTGAACCAGGTAAGGAACAGCACAAGTGCTTTGCATAAGAACATTTATTTCTCCACAGGGCTGCTTAAATAGTCTGGTCTTACTGAATTATTAGGGTATCATCAACTCCAGTCAAACTAGTTTTCAAAGGACATTAATTTATTGGTTTTAAATTTTAGCTTAACCAATACTCCCCTTAACTCTATGTCTCCTCTTTACATGTAATTTTTTTAACCTCTGAAATATCAGGAAAATCATATCTAGTATCAGTGAACTCATTCAAAGGATTGTGGGCAAGTTCAAAACTATAGCTCAAAAACTCTCCCAAACTGATTAACTGAAAAAAAGCTAGACTCTCTACTCATCCAACATCAACAACAGAATGAAGGATGAAGATATATCTGTTTCTATGAGTAAAAATATTTTTAAGAGGTTTAAAACTTAAAAAAAAAATGCTTTTGTCTTCTCTATGAGTATATATAAAGTTGTATTAATGTGTAATCCCACCCCAAATATTTGTATCATGTTCCTGGACTTAATTTTTAAATGTTTAAACAAACAGTGAGAGGCTAAACACACCTTTTTTTTTCTCATATAAAATAAAATCTGGCAATACATCTTTTCTGCCTTAAATGCAAGAGCTGAAAGCTGCCAGAATGTCAGATTAGGAAGTAGCTTTAAAGTCCACCATGTGGGTGCTGAATGGGTGTTGCTGGGAGTACAGGAGTTATCTGCAGAAGATCATGATGAATCAGGGCCTTTATCTTTTGCTCTCCTGTATGTCAGAAAGAGGTTTAACTGTGAGGGGCTGATGAGGTGTCCAGTGTATGGGGATAAAAATCTTTCAAGCAATATATATAAAAAAAAAAAATAAAATATATTATCCCTTCAGTTCTCCACTTAGACAACTCCCTTGGACCATATGACACGAGTTTCGGAGGTGCATCAGACGACAAAACCAGCACAGCAGGCAAGACAGAGGAAGACAGTGCAGGGCACCCATCTGATGGCATTCCCATGGCTGACATCACACCATCCCACCCTTCACCATAATGTTTGTTTCAGATTATATTCTTGCCTGTTCTCTACAGCCTTTCATTTTTTCCCAAAACAACCTGGCAGCTGTTATCTTAGAGCCATTACCGTGCAAACAGGGCTTTGAAAACTAAGGGAAAAATCACAGGATACACTCATATGCGACAGGCAGGGTCCAGCAGCAGAGCATGAGTACTCTCCTTTGTAATTAAATGATCAACCTATGGTTTTCCTGGAAGGATATTATAGTTGTTTTCTTAGAAATAATATAGACAAACAGCATCCAGGCAAGATTCTGCCTTGTCAACAATTGTAACATAAGAAGACATTGCAACATAAAAATTTTACTAGGAACTGCAATGATATTTTAATATCAATAAAAAAAAAAAACACCTCAGTTTAACTACCTTGAAGTGAAACTACTGTGTTCAAATATAATGTCTACCTGATAAATGACTCACGGCCCCACTTTACATTCGTACCTTCCTCCATGAATGTGACAAAATTAATTAGATTTACTTGGATTACTCAGTTTTGATTACTTGAAGTTTGCTGCAGAGAATGGAACTACCAAGTAACACAAACTACATCTAACTTTTGACTAGGATGACACAGAATTAAAACCACTATCGATGGGAAAGAAAGAAGATAAGCTTCTACTCCTCTGTCAAACTGATCTGTTGTTTGAATTGCAGGCCAGATCTGCAGAAATTATGTAAAATGTGTCAGTACAGGTTAGATAGAAGAAATACTAAACATGAGAGGAAAGGAATCTCTGCTGTGTATATAGATACCCTAAAAAGCATGGTCCAGTTCTGTCCAGTTAAAGCATAAAATATGGCAGTATAATGCAAATAACTGCATAGTTTATCTCTTTGCAACTACCAGACAGGCCTAAAGAAAAAGGCATAGAATAAACAAAACAAAATGCAGAGAAAACAATGCTCATGGGACATGCTTGTGTTAACTGTGCTCTGCCAAAATGCTTTATCTGGTGTGGGGGCTGTGGATCGTGTCAATGGAGTTATCTCACAAACTGCCCGTGAAGGCTGCAGTGAGGTTCCATTTGATATGTGAGTAAATTACATGCACACACACACACACCAGAGAGAAACTGCTCAGTCACACTGAATATGGGTTAAACAGGTATTTGTTTAAAAGGTTAGAGATCTGATGTGCAGCGTTGCCATCCCAATCGGGTTCAATCATAAAAACAGCACGCGAGCCATCAAAGCCAGAACCTGATTTCTAACACTGTGTCCAGCATGCTGGGCAGCAGACTGGAAATCTGAGACACATCCCCCTATATTACGTGAGAATATCACCCTGCTGCTTGAAATGAAGAAAAATGTAATGCTCAGCTTTCACCTTCCTTAGCACAGACCTTACCATTTTCCTGACAAAGCAGTGTCATATAAGCAAATTCCTCCTTACACTTGAACCTCGGCCTCAGCCGAAAACAGAAAGAGCTCTCTCTAAGGAGAACTTGAGGATAGAGATGAAGAGATGTTAAGAAGCTACCAGTGTTGCCTGCACTGGTAACCATAAAACTAACTGCAATGTATTTTAGGAATTTATGAAAGCAATAATTAATAATTGCAATGCCATAATAGGAAGATTAGGAGTAAATGAAGAAATATCACTGAGGCAAACAAAGTGTGCCCTTCAATTATATCATATTAATTTTTAACCATCCAATTCTGATTTTTGCATGTGCTTCTGTTTTCTATGTAACTCTTTGATGTTTTGCTTTTGTTTGTATATTGGTTTTCGATTTTACCATAGCAGCCTTCAAAATGCATGACACTTGTTTGTCCTTCACTTAAAGTTAGAATCATTAATGCTTACTCATATATATTACATAAATAAAGTTGTTGTGTCCCATTTTATTTAAAACTTGAAAACTCTGGCTTGAATTCAGACAGCTGTATGTATGTGAACTGGTGTTATTTTTTTAGGGTTTACACTGACAAACATTTATATTGGTAAAATTAATTATCTCTTGTTCTATTCCTCTTGCCTGTTTCCCAGCATGAAAATATTATTAGCTTCAGTGAAAGCTAATTCCACCAAGCATTTCATGCCGGAACCATCAGATCTGTCTTTTATGGCACAATTACACTGACCTATTACAAGAGGTGTTCTGGGTTACAGAATGACTCTGGTATCCACCTTTTCTTTCCTCTTTTCCCCAAATATGCCTACTAATTTAGACTGTGGGGAGGGACTTAAGATAAAGGTGGTAGTCTATTATCCTAGGAGAAGAATGTATCCACCAGTGTAAAAATACTGGAAGGCTGACTAACCTATATGTTTGCCTCTGAAAAGACTCTGGCCTGAATAATATAAAATTCAGGCTTAAAGACACTAAAGACAGTCATTATATTAGCAATAAAAGGCATTATTTTCACCCACTATTGGCATAGAAACTGAAGTGAATGAAAACAGGAAAAAAATATGTTTGTATGATAAAATCCTTCTTTAGACTTTATCAAGAGCTATAACCTCCCTTTATCAAGTAATGATATAAAAGAGTTGGGTAAACTAAAAAAGGAAAAAAAAATAAAGTAAAAATGTACTTACCCCAAATTGCCATGAAAATAGCAAAGAAGACAGTCCCTCCATTATCAAACAAATGTGTAACCTAAACAGAAAAACAATACATCAGGACAAATTAATATTGCCACATTCTCTTTCGCCCCCAAAATCCCAGAGTACAACACTGGTGGCAGAAGCTGAAAGCTAAGCTTTGTAATAAGTAATCCTACTTGCACGTTTCTTCTACCAAGGTTTGTCACACTCTGTCTTTTAGTAAGGTTGAAATCTGCTGTTCCAGACTATCACTTCATGCATCAGCAGATACTAGGAGCTGTTCTGTCCATGTCCAGGCAGGCTAAAATTTCATCCAGAATTCCTGTCACATGGTGGGTCAGATTTAACCTCAACCTTTTCTATTTTACGGGTTTTATGAGCTTAAATAACTCTTCGCTTTTCTTCCTCTACTTAATGTCTCCTTTGATTCCATTTTATTCTTATCCTGAGCTGTTTTGCAATTTCTCTACAGGTAAGAATAGCATGTATTCCTTTGTATCCAGGAATTATATTCAGCCCCTCAACTTGTTGACATAATCTCGTTTTTAAAAGGCTTGTGCACTTTAACTCTAACAAACATTAAATAATTTCTAAATATCACCCTCTAGAAGCCCTCATAATTCTAAACTGTGAACTTAATTTCTTCTTATGAATACTCTTCTTTTAGTTGGATTTATTCCTTATCTTACTCTTTGTCAAAAGATTTTTTTAAAGCAGAACAGCTATTTGGCTGCAAAGTCTAAGGCTTATGGATTGAATATATGTCTTGAAACAGAAAATATTTATTTATATATATTGACTTATATTTATTTATTTATACTTACTGAAAATAAGTACTGATTGAAAATCAGGTTTTGCATGCCTATGGATCATTCTAAACGTCTTGAGTGGGTGAATTTGATTCTTACAAAACTTACGAAAACACTTATGAAAACACCATAATTTATATTACAAAAATCTGCAATTTCTAGTATTCAATCCACAATATGAAACCGTTTTTAGGAAGTTGATATTAAGATTAATACAATTTCAGTAAAGTTAAAGTTGCCAATTTATAGCAATGTAATTTATCCAAGGATATTGGGCCTACACTTCTAATGAAGGGTGGTTTAAGATGTTGATGACAATTATTAAGCAAAGCAGAGACTTCAAATTCCTATTTGAAAAAAAAAGCATAAATCACTATAAAATACTAGAGCAAACCAACTTATCATCGACAGGCCTATATTAAAAGAGGATCTGAAGAAGGAGGAAAAAGGAAAGAAGAAGCTTTACAAATGGTTTTGATATCTATTGCCCTAAAACACTCTTTGAAATAAGAAGAGAATGTCTTGAAATGGAATATTATTGAAAAAAACTTTCATTGGTGCTGACTGTTGCTGACTTAAGAACCAATTTTTAAGCTTTTATCATGAAAATAAACCTGTCCTTATGCCAATGGAAGGGCACAGGTAACCAGACTGACTTTTGCTGTACTGTGACCTCCTCTTAAACCTGAAGTTACTCTGGCCAACAGGAATGCTGTCCAGGAGGTGTGCCAGGATGCTGGGACTGACAGCCTGCCTCAGGCAGGTTACCCAACCTGCTCCTGTGAGAACTGCCTGCTGCAAGGAGAACTTATCCTGCAGACAGATTTTCATTCTTCTAGAAAAGTCTGGCATTACTGCTTCTGCCTCAGAATACAAGAAAACTAACTAATGAAAGCAGAAAATGTTAATAGAAACTGTGTTTCTTGCCTCTGTTTTATTTCTTATTGAGTAAAATTAAAATGTTGTGAGAATTTATTATAAACATATATTTTATCTGTATGTCAGTTCTGGTTTTCTTTTTTTTTTTTTTTTTTTTTGAGGTTTGGAAATGGGAATTGACCATTTGGTATTGGACACCAATAAATCCAGTATGTTCCTTGCCAGGATCGTACAGTGGGATCAACTGTCAATCAAATATGTATTTTGCTTTGTTTTTCTTTTGCTTCCATAAAGGAAAACACAAACATAATGTGTATGAGACCGAACATGTGAGAAGTGAACAAAAGCAGCACAATAACTCTGATGAACATTATTGGTTCTAAGTGTAGATCTGTGTGATGATACGACTTTGGATATTCTGCTCAGTAAACAGCACATCTTTCCAAGAAAACACAAAATTAACCAACCAACCAACCAAACCTAAGCCAGCAGAATTAATGTAGCTAAGAGTAGAAAATAGATACTGGGTTCCTGATTTGGCTTTGTCTTCATAAAGAGTGTTTGGGCAAAAGTTTTTCAGGACCACACTCAAAATTAAGACTTGACAGTCTTAAAGGCTAAAGACAGAGTCTGATTCTGATCTGTTGATCAGAAGGCCTCTAAGCAGAGGTGACATTGGAGGACTCTGTGCTGGTCTGTCAGCATACCTGATTGATGTTGTCATCATCAGACACAACTTGAGGCATTTCAAATCCACCCTGAAACAACACCCTGCCCCAAGGCCAAGGTCAAGGTGTGCTGGGTGCAGGACCCAGGCAAATCACAGATCAAAGAGTCCATTTGATGTGGATCAGAATGACAGCCTGGTCATTCAGCATTTCAGATACTACCTGCCTTTCCTTTAAACAATAAACCTCACTTCAGTGTGGCATTTTTGAATGGAAGAGGGAAGGGATGAAAGAAATGGGCAGGAACAAGAAGGAAAAAGGCTTCTTTTGTATTCTGTCTCTAGCTTTGGCCGAAAAAGCATTTGAAGTATATTATTTTTCTGGCATTAATCTGTTCAGTCCGAAGTGCTCCTCTGCAGGGAAACATGGCAGATATTTAAGAAAGAACCCCTGGCAGCAGTTTTAATAATCTGAAACATGAGCACAGGCCTTACATAAATGAGGCAGGTCCTATGACATAAGCAGGTTCGAGGAAATGAACTTTAATCACTTAAAGGAACTCACTGTTCCTAATTAACTCATAATTTATGTACTCTACAATGAGCTACTTGAATGGCTAAGGATTAAAACACTTGCTCCAGAATAAGGGTACTGATGTTTGGAATGAATCAGGAATAGCTTCCCTTGCCTATCAGCTCTTTGGTTATGTAGAAGGTAGACAGAGAAGCAAGTTATGTTCCCACAATGACATAACCAGAGGAAAACGTTGACAAGCTCCATCTCTGGAAAGAAAGAAGCAGGAAATGCCATTTTCTTTTCCCAGAGAGCAGATCCAATGACTTATTTTTAAATACATTACTTATATTACTAACAGTGCTTCAGAAAGTACAAAGGACCATTTGATTTGGAATCAGACTATAGTTTTCTGACATTACAGACTGTTTTCATTCACTAATTTGGGTGCAAACACAGTGGAAGTGGTGACCCATGTTTAGATATTTGCTGCTCAACTTCAGCAAGACAGTGGCAACCAGCGGGATCACAATCCCTGCTGGAAACCAGACAGTCCGTACCAAGAGGTAATGAGTGAAGGTGCTGTGAACTTTTTCTTTAGAGACACCACAGTGAATGAAGGCATTACAGTTATAACCTTTATAAAAAGCTTCATTGAGCTTTTATTTATTTTTTTTTGCCCCTCGATTGGCCAGATGGTAATCCTATTCCTTCCCAAAGGGAGTTCTCTCTCTCCCACGCTTGGGGGAGATTCAGAACACACAAATCTTGAAAGGAGACAATTTTTGTTTGTTTTCTGTGTTCTAATCCAAGGTTGATCGGTTTTTCAGAGCAAGAGCATTGGCAGGAAAAGCTGGGAGCTTACATCAATTTCTATAATTGCAGACATGAGAAACGAGTGCCTGTGACTGTGGAATATGAGTGGTAACTGCTTGTCTTCCCTGGTTGTCAGCCGAATTTTTCTTCAAAAGGATTGATTTGAAAATAAATGAAGTATGGATGGACTGCCACATTTTTTCTATGACAATGAATTATTCAGAATGTGACATTAAATGTGAAATTTACATGATTTAAGCAGATGATGTCAGTGTAAATATAAATATGACAAAAAGCTGCTTCTTATTAACTGGAGATGTTAACATAACAGGATCTAAAGTGTATCAACTTCCTGTTAAACTGCAGTGAACTGCTGAAGAGGCACTTACCATCTTCTAAAAAAAGGATTTCTAGGATGGGTTGTATAGCTTGCATAATGCTATTTCAATTAAGAAAGCTTTTACTTTCAGTGCACATTAAAAAAAAAAAAGAAATTAGTAACATAAAAGTTACAAAAAACCCTCATGGAGCCGTTTTCTGCTATATAGTTACTCTTGTCTTAAGTACAACATTTTCAGTAATATTTCAGTGATATCAGCATTATAAAATAGAAAATTAAATTTGGAAATTGTAAACATTAATAATTTTTTAAAATACCTTTGCAGATATACTTCAAGTGTTCAGTTTTACTCAACACTGGTCCTATCTATAAAAAATCTTGAAACCTAATACAAAATTCATTTTCCCTTTCACACTGCTGCAGCTTTGTTGTAATGCCATGGAGCAGAGACCATCACGTTTTATAAATACAGTCTTCTGAGAAAGGATTTATCTTATGGGGGAAAGAATTCCAGGAAAAATGCCAACACTGCTTTTCCAGCATTATGAACATATCACACAGCAAAATATTTTGCTCACTTGCAAACACTGCACATATACTGAGGTCCCTGTGAGTATTTATGTTTGAAGAACAGCTTCTTGCAGCAAAATATTTAATTGTGTGAAATCTTTGCATTAGTTCGACAAAGAACATCACAGGCACATTATGCTACAGAATTCCTTTAGGAGAAGCAAAAATTCAATTACAAAGTAAGCAAGGGAAAGAAGTTAGCTACAGGGGAAAGCAGGAGAAACCACACAAAAAAAATTTATTACGGGGGACTTAAGTTGATGAAAATAATAATTTATTAATAAGGAAATGCTCACAGAATTTTAGAATAATCTCTGGTCATTTCAGGTTATTTCCTTATTGGAAAGATGAATTAGAAAGGCTGAAAAAAATCCCTGTAGAGAAACAACACATTTTTCAGGCATCTTTGATGAAACAAGGGCAGCCATTACACATCACACAATGAAAGGGATAATTTTTTCAGACAAAAATTATCTTGATAGCAATAATATAATAATTACCTTGGCATAGATGCAGCTTTCATTGAGTTTTTGTAGTGTGCAATTGCGTTCACACATAGGGCACATGATGGTTTCATTTGCCTCGCAGATCTCTTTGCTTTAGTATGAGACAGGAAAATAAAGATTATAAAAAGATTTGTAGCATTCTCAAAATTTTCTGAGGTTATGCCGTTTGTGCTCCCTGTTTGTTGAGAGTGCCTACACCACAAAACTAGACCAATAAAATAAACCAAAAGTGAATGTTTGGCTTTAAAAGCCTAATCCCAAAACAGGAACCTGAAAACTATGGGTCCTAGGGTGGTATGCAGTATTTTTAGGCATCATGTTACACTTCTCACACTAGTGAATTCTCTCCCAAATATCACAAACAGAAGAATGAAAAATTGCTCCCTACCTTCCAAGCCATTTGCTGCCTATTTTTCTAAGTGATGTAGAAGATACTAAATATTGAGAGGATGAACATCACTGGTATAACTACATTGATTTCAACCAAATTATCCCAGTCATATCAGCTGAAGGTCTGTTCCACAGGATGATGATATACACACTTAGATCAGTAAAAACCCACTGACAGGATTTCTGGCAGTAGTATTTCAAGTATTTACATTTTTATTTTCTACAAAAGAACTTATGCATAGGACTAATAAAAAAACTCCCACTTTAATATCCTATTTTGGGGATCACTATCTTCAAGCCACATTCTGATGTTTAAGAATCCTAAGATTTAGGAAGATGAAGTCACTGTCTTCACTAAGACCATTCATATTCAAAGCACAGTACATAACTAATTGCCTTTCCCAGCAATGATGACATGCCTGAACTGATCCTATGACGCACCAGGGCAGTAGCAGTATAAAATCCCTACTAATTTGTTTTAATAAACCTTGCACTTTCACTCTCCTTCTTCTGAAAGCTGAATTTACGCTTTTAACACTGTTTGGGAGATTATGCTTATTTCCAAATGAGTGGTTCTATTAAATACTGACACAACAGTAAATATAGAGAAAAGATTAAATATAAATCGCAATCTTTGGTCATATTTCACATAACATAACAATCACTAATTCACTGAAACCCTAAAAATAATGTGGACCTGACAAAGAAATCATCCTGGATAGCTCTTAAGCCAGAATGAGCAAAGCCAGTCATTTCAGAGTTGCAGAGTAACAGAAATTTTAGTGTGTGTCACATCGGTGAATTTTCTTGCTTACATTTGAAATCAAATTATTAAGCACAGAAAAATCACATTTTAATCACATGCTATAATGGTTTGGCAATAATGCAAACTGTTGTCAGATATAAGGCCAAAATGTACTGTACTTTGAATTTAAATTCAGATGATAAATGTTACATTTGCTGTATTATATATCTTGAGTTAAAATGTTGATTTGTTTTTAATAACACAAGAATTTTCACAAAATTATACTGACAGTGATAGGTCATATGCTCTCATACTACTCTGCAAAGGCAATAACATTTGTTTTGCAAGTGTTTGTGACAGGTGCTATGTTAATTGTTATTCAATTGCAACTCAAAATCTTCAGTATAACAGAGCAAAATAAGCTGCTTTGTACTGTTCTCATCTATATATCTGAAATCTGACTGCAGCACATGGAGCAAAGACAGCTCAAGCTATGCTGCGTTCATGCCTGGCGTTTCTGTTTGACTGACAATAAAGGGACAATTTGCAACAGTGAAAATTAATATCTACAAACACATCAAAACCGAACTCTTTAAAACCATCAGATTTATTTTTATATGGACTAATCGACTTGACATGCAACTTGGAATAAAGACAGGTAATAGATATGGCACATAATTTGTTGAGAGAACCCAAATGAAGGGAGTGCTATAGGGCTATTTAAGCCCTTCCATTTGACTACCACTTTGCATTCCCTCCAATTCAGCTCAGGGAGGACACTTGGATCAAAATCTATTTAAAAGGGTATGAAACAACAAATACAAGTTCATGTTCTGCATTTTTGGTTCTGCATGTCTGAGTCCTATGAACACAATCCAAATATCCTGGAAGCTACTATGGAGTTTCTTCAACAGAGATTCTCTGGATATTTCTCTTGGTTACCTTCTTCTCATAATGGTATCCTGCAATGAGCTGCCAACAATGTATTCTCAGTACCCTAGAGGACTTCAGTGCTGGCTTATGGCAACCACAGTATTACTAAGCTTGATTTGAAATTCATGCAAGACAAAGAACATTTCAGTAACACTGCGCAAACAAACTAGATCTTAGGTGTGACAATATTCTGCATCATCCTCGAATTATTGATCCACAAAACTTATGGCTGGCATGCCAAGCTATTTTCAGTTCTGTGGCAATACATACTTGTCTATTTGCTTATCCCTTCTCTGCTGAAACTGTGCTGGATGTTTGGAAAAAGAAGTAACGATTGTTTCCTGCCTGAAGCCACTAGAGGGGGGTTGATGGCAGCTCCCTGCACCTGAGCGGTGAAGGAACATCACTGAGGAAATCATCCTTCTGCAAAAATGATTTGATCAGTTGCTAAATTCAGAATTTTTTGGTACACAAGACAAATAAACTGGTTTTTTTGACAGAATTTATCATACTCTAAATCACCGCTTCCTAATGTCCACAGATTCCACATAACTGGTGTAATAAACCTGTTTCACACGAAATAGTGTTCACCAAATAATACTGAATTTGGGGCAATGTGCCAGTTCTGACATTGCCATAATGCCCTAGCACTACTTTTAAATTCTTAATTGCCACTGGGTTTCCTGTGCCTGGATTTTTCAGAATATTGTACCCAACTCTGTTTCTTCCTGATCACTGCTGAACACTGCACTTTTGCACACTGTAGTAGCTGCAGTGCTTAAAATCAAGTGATAGATTTTAAAACTCTTACAGTTGCTTAGCTAGAAGTTTTCTTTAAATGACTGCAGAAACACTAGACAAATAATCTCACAGTCCCAGACTCTGGCAAGAAGAAGAAGAGGTGTGCAGTCTGTCTCTGCATGTCTCCTGTCTGCTCTAGGTAGGAGGTTTCTCTCTAATCCTCACTAACACCTTCCAGGCTAAGTAAACAAATATGGCAAGGAGTAGCATCTGTTATCAGTGGCCTTTTGAATTGCCTAAGCACACAAGATGGTACAGAAAACATCTACACACATTTTATCAGACCAGGCATAATCAGCTTGAGTTAGTTAAAATCTGTTCTTGAATCCACATTTCACAGCTGTTCTTACTAACCTGCTCAGAGCAATGCCCTGATGTGACAGCATTGTGTCCCAACTAAACAACTGCACAGATTCACATGATCAAATGCAGATAGGACCTTCTGCCCAGAATTAACACATCCAGATTACAGGTGTGGGGCTGACACAGAGCACACAGCTAGGCCTTCTGCAAAAACCCACCCTCCGACAGTATTTTGAAATGAATTCTGGCTAATGATAGCTATAACAAATATATACTCACCTCTCCTTGTAGGTATTTAGGGCTTATATGGTGGATTACCTGACTTTCAGTCTCTTGTTTCTGCAATAGAGCCTGGAGACCCTGATGGACTCCCTGACACTCTATATAGCACAGCATGACACTGAGGTAGCTCAGGATGGGACCCAATACAACCAGCCCCCACGGGGCCAAACTCGGGTCTGTGTGTTCTGTCTGCAGCTACTCAGCAGCAGCAAAGGGAAAAAATTGAGGGCAGGAAACCTTGGAAGACAGCCTATCTCTGTGCTCATGGGATTTATATCCTGCAACCTTCAGCAAGGAAGACAACTGCATCTCTCTGTTAAAAAAACTTAACAGGAGTTGCATGTTCACGTGTTCTTGGGAGAAGTGTATGACAAACAGGAGGTGACTGTCCTGCTCTGCTCTGTGCTGGTGCATCCTCACCTTGGGTACAGTGTGCAGTTTTGGGTGCCACAATATAAGAAAGATAAAAAGCTATCAGAGAGAGTCTAAAGGAGTGCTACAAAGATGGTGAAGGGCCTAGAGGGGAAGCCATAAGTGGCTGAGGTTACTTGGCTTGTTCAGCCTGGAGAAGAGGAGACTGAGGGGAGACCTCATAGCAGTCTACAGCTCCCTCTTCTCTCTGATGACCAGTGACAGGACCAGAGGCAATGGCCTGAAGTTGTGTCAGGGGAGGTTTAGGTTGGATATTAGAAAAAGGCTCCTCAATCAGAGGGTGGTTGGGCACTGAACAGGCTCCCCCAGGGAAGTGGTCACAGCACCAAGCCTAACAGAGTTCAAGAAGCATTTGGACGATGCTCTCAGGCACGTGGTGTAATACCTGGGCCAGGAGCTGGACTTTGATGATCCTTGTGGGTCCCTTCCAATTCAGGATATTCTAAGATTCTATGATATGCAAGCATACAATAGCTCACAGTTTGAAAGAATGAAGTTATTAGAAATTTTGTTCTTTTTCTTGGGGAGTTGTCAATGCCACACCTTTCTCTTCCCCAAAGAGTGCCTGAAATACTAAGCTATACCTTGATAATAGAAGATTATGGCCCCTTGTTCCCCCTTTATTGAAACTGCCACTGTACATGCAACAAATACAAGATTTTCAGTTCAACAGCTCTAGTCCCTGTGCTCTAAGAACAGGCTGATCCTTGACTTCATATCCACTGTATTTTGCAGACATTTATGGTGATAAACAATCCTAATACAGAGAACAATATCTTAAAGATAGCGTAGTCTCCTGTCTGATACATTTATTGCATTTAACTGCATTTAATGTGGTTTGAATTTGTACAGTTTCTCATGAGTTTGCTGTAAAAAGCAAGACTAAAAAAAGGCATGCATTGCAACACTATAGAATATAACTCACTGTGAAAGTGAAATACAAGTTAAAGAAAATTCCATAAAGAAAACTTAATATAGCCTTGCTCAAAGCCCAAGAAACAACACTTTCTGTGAAATCTGACTCCAAGTATACTTACAGCCTAAGCTCCCAAACTGCTTGGAGGAACAGTTGCAATTGTAAGAGGACTGACAGTGATGTGTCTGATAACATCTAATGGAAAACTTTGTAATGAGGGTGCATCCTCTGAAACAGTCCCTAAAAGTACAGTCAGCCCTTAACTTAAGCACACTCATCACAGCTTCTCAATTGACATAAACCCTTCTCAGAGCAAAATCACAACAGTGGGAAACTTGAAAACTTGGTTCATTTCATGTGGTTGTAACCTCCCTCAAGCTGAGTCTCCTGGCTTCAAGTTACATTGACAAAGATAAGAATTTTGTTAAGATTCCAAGTTTGCCACTCTTAATGCAGGGAGACAAAAAAAAAGGCATAGGCAAAAGGAACTTGAAGTTTAGCAACTGTACTACAGCCTGAAGTTATAGGCAAGATGGAGGTAAACAGGGAATATGTCTTGGTTTTCACCCTTCAATTAGATCAACAACTATTGCAGTATCTATAACAGCAGAACTGGTCCTTAAAGACAAGTTGGTCTGTTTTTCCTTACAGACAGAAGGATTCACTGTGGATGCAGTAGTAAGAACAGTTGCTGTCAATGGTATGCATCCAGCTTGATGCAAAACAGATATGCAAAGTGTATACACTTGACTCAAGTGCATAATATTCTATTTGGTTATTTTTACGTGATTACCATATCTGGAAAACATTTAAAAGTACAACAATCTCGGTTGTGCCACACTGTCCTTAATTTTCAACAGGCTAATACATGTTATTAAATAGGATTTTACCTTACTTGGCTGGAATCCATTGTAAATAATCCATAGAGGAAAACAAAGAGCCCAACCAGAGCAGCAGGAATAAGCATTCCAGTATACCATCCCAGCCAGGCAAAATACAGGCCAATTTTTTCACCAAAATATCGCCTACATGAAAAGGAAACATATACATTGTTTAAAGTGAAAACTTATGGTGACTTCTATCTATCTCTATTATCACAGTAGCAGAATAATTCTAACAAGGAACTACCACCACAAGTTCATGGCAAAATTGTCAAATTACCAAAAGGTGGCCTTCTTTTATCAGGCTATAATAACATTCTAGTGACATTGCAGACTTATGAGGACATACAAGGATATAACTGAAGTGCCTCTGTAATTTGCATGTCCTTGCAATTGCTAAGTAGAGTTACTAGTATCAATTTTTAATTAAGAGTGAGAGAAGAGGGGGGGGGGAGAGAGAGAGAGAGAGAGAAAGAAAGAAAGAAAGAAAGAAAGAGAGAGAGATGTACACAGACACAAGAAGTTCTGGAAAGGAATAAAGTAAGTTGACCTTATAAAAGTGACCTTATAAAAGGCATTTATGATAGATAATCATGTAATATGACATATTTCAAAATATTACTAGTGAGGACAATGGTCTGAAAACACAAGCTGAAGACTGAGCCTTAATTCTTCAAAACTTGAGTATCAGTTGCTAGAACAGATGAAGTAGCAGTGATCAGAAAGTCAATCAAGGATGATACAGCACAGAATTGTCCCATGGCACATGCTTAGCTCCATGGATGACTTGTTATGACTGTCAGATCAGGAATAAAAACTGACAGCAGAGAAAATGAGTTATTAGTACTCAATGTCAGAGGAGGAAAGCATGAAACTCAAGTATCACCATTATAACACTTCAATTATACATATTTCTCTACTTTACATTTGGTAACCTATAACATTAATTCTAAGACATATAAACAGGAGTTTATTTAAGCCCATATGGAAAGGTTACAACTGAGTCGTATTTTAAGTTCACTGCATCTGGTAACATGGACTGTCCACGTGGATAAGAGTCTGCTCTCAGAGGTGCTCTCATGACAGGCAAGTGTCTCTGATCAGCAGACCACATCCCAGGTTTGTATTTTAAGTTTCACACTGCAAACGCTGGAGCAGTTGGAACTACATGTCTTTTATGCAGACTCATTTGAAATAAACAGCCCTACACAAAAGACCACCCAAAAGAAGCAATTTAGAGAATCCCAGACTTATCTGATAAGATCAAAATGTTATAGGAAAGCACCAGGAATTTAGGAGTATAGTTAGCACACTGTTGCCAGGCTGTTTGTAACACAGAAACTCTTCAAAGTACTAATACCTGATTAAATCAAGAGGTTGGTATTTGTACCACATTCCCCACCGTGCCCAACGTTCATACAAGAGGTGTCTGTGATTCTGTGCTCCATGAGTTTTGATGGGATGTCTGCTTTTGTGGCTTCCCTGAAAAAACCACAAAGAAATATAAGCACATTACTAGGCGCTATGGAAAAAATATATAAGTTTCTTAGGTATTTTTGAATATAATTTTAATAGAAATATTCCTTAATGCATAAGTCTCTTATTCTGGACACTTCTGAGATATGTCACCTGGAGCTAATATAAGCTAATATAAGAAGAGACAGGGTTACATGTGCTTCTGAAATGGCCAGTTTCTCTAATAATTAATGACAGAAACATATTAATACAAGACTATAAAGAAGTACTCAACTCTTTATATGACTTCAAGTACATTGCTTCTATTTCACTATTATATGCCTATTTGTATGCTTTCACCTATTTCAATTTTTGAAAAATTTTCAAGAGATGTTTGTGGTGTCTTTTTTTGTCTCTTCTACAAAATTTTAGACACTTCTGGTACGTCAGCTCAGTTCTCTTCTCCTAGACATTTTCTACGACTTTAATTCACTACTGTTTGAAAGTATATAAAAAATTTAGTCTTTGTGTGGTACACATTTTCTAAGATGATGGAAACAACAGGACTGGCAATATTTTGAAGCTACATAGGACTCTTGAGGCATTAAAAGCAGAACACAGAGTCAGTCTGAACCAAAAGGAGTCCTTCCCAGGCCATGTCTGACATTTACAGACCACGTGACAGACTAAAATAATAGCCTCATGCTTGGCAGTCAAAAGGTAACACACAGATTTGCTAGAACAATGCTGAGCAGAATCTCTTGTATTTGTAATTTTGCTCCAATGCTGAAGCAGGATATTTCCCTTAGTTGAACTTTTTCCCCCCAAAAACCCCCACCACTTGGCTATGGTAAAGAAAATATTCGATCAATTAACTGGAAGTGAGCCAAGTCATTTGTTGTGAGGAAGCTCCCCAGAGCAGTAGTTTAGAGTTAGTGATCAGACAGATTCTTGACCCTGGTAGATCCATCTAATTTAGCCATTTAGAATTTTATCATTTATTTGAAATCTTGAGCATTCCTCACGATTCAAAGAACGCCATTTACTTGTTGCAATCTGCTGATCCTCTGGCTTAAGAATTAGTTACAAACAAAGTTAAACACAGCAAAGAGTCCAAGTTTACTCCTTTCTCCTTACAGTCAGTAAAACAGCATACCAAAGATGTCAACTCTGAGTGTGACCTTTGCAACATCTAGGAACACCTAGGAACAGAGCATTAACTTATTCTCACAGTCAGCTGGCTGAATGACTACAATGCATACAGCATAACTCAGTGCTGCATGTTTTAAAATACTTTTTTCCCTGCTTCTTTCTGCCCTGTTTATCCATAATAGAGTTCAAGTCTCAGCATTCCCACTGGGATTGAATTTTCACTCTTATTTGCTCATGTAGCAAAGAAAAAAAATTAAAAAAAAAAAAGAACATTTAACCACTAGTCCCTAGCATCAAGTCAGGCAGCAATTAAGATAAAAGTAGCTTAAAAATATGACTTCATTAACCTTAACTGAAATGTGGAAACAGTAGCTTATGCTAAAAAAGAGGAACATATAAAATGGATGTGACAGTATAGCTTTGATGCCAGAGAAAGCTTCACAGGCTTTTCTGGTAGTACAGCCAGCTTCTCCCTGAAGTCAGTAGCACACAGCTGAAGCGTTAACAATGATGTTAAATTATTTATCTAAAATACTCCTCCTCTATATTCCCAGTATTTAATTATTAATAGCATATTAAAAAAATTACTCTCAGCCATTTGCAACACCCAGTCCTTCGAAACATGAGACCAAGTCACGATATTGAGCCCAAACAACCACAGAGTTCAGAGCTGCAATTACCACACCCCTGAGAGCATTTCAAATGACTGAAGATGTGTGGCTTTCTTTTCAATACCAAAAGATTGTCTGAAAACCCTCGTAAGTCATACACAAATTTGGGGTTTTTTTTACTTCGTAGGTTTACAGTCTTCAGTAGACTCTAACCTACTGAAAAAGATATTGTCAAGTAGAAATTATCCAGAACTGTTTGGGAAAGACTAAATGGGAAATAATTAGTTGGTCTCCCTAACTGTGATCAAATGCCCAAGCTATTAAAAAAACAAAACATTTTGTAGGTGGTAAGCAAAAACAATTTAATATAAGTGGCTGGAAAAATTTGGAACAATTGATACTCTCACTAAGAACTCCACAGGCATTGTCCAGTTCATAAAAATCAGACAGAAATTATAATATCCTAGTTCAGCAAGAAAATGCTCCAGGATGTTATTATAATACACAATGTAAGAAAAAATTTAAAAGTCAATATTAAAGTAAGAGCTACAAATGAAAAAAGTATCAACAGACTACATAGCAAAATTAAAAATTTGCAGGACAAAATTAAAGTAGGATCCCAAACCATTAGGGCAAGCTTTAATCTAAATGTAGAAATAAAAATCAAATTAACCAGGTTACCTCATGTGGTGGAAATGCTGCTTCATATGTTCCGTTATTTAGTAACCTATTAATACCTTAAAAAAAGAAAAAGCATTAGTTCTGACATCAATATTTTATACACATTTTTCCAGTAGTGTGAACTTTCAAGTCATATGGAGGACACAAATTAACATTAGATGATCAGGATGCTGCTAAAGATGACAATAATCAATAATCCCACCAATTATTTGAGCAGGTCTTGTTGATCCTTTCAGATTTCTGGCTCTGTCAAACTACAGCAACTTGCTGAGGGCCAAAGCCTGCAACTTTTCTCTCAGCATTGGGTGCTTGTGTCAGATGGAGTGTGAGAAGATAGTTACATTCCTGCTGTACTCAGCAGAGCACATGATACAGATTTGATGGGTAACCAGATGATCTGACACACACAGAGAGTGGTATGGACACACAACCCTCGAGGCAGTGAAACCCCAGCAGGGTTAAAAGCTAAACCTGGTATTTTTAAATTTAAGCCAGTTGAACTTCATATCAGAGCAGTGTTCTGCACCACACTGACTGCTGCATTTTGGTTCAGTTGCTAGAGTCTTTCTAAATCCAGATTTGTTATACTATCACAGCACATCATAAAAAATAAAAAATAAATAACCATTGATAGTTACAATAAAAAGACTCAGTTGCCTGTAAGAGCAGACCTGTAGCCAAAAGTTTCCCCAAGAAATAAGAACATGTGATGGAATTCAGATTTGACTGTTCAAATATACAAATTATGCTAAATTAATCTCATAATGAAATTTGCCATCATCAACTGCAAAGGTGTTAGATTTGAATCCTTGTTATCTATGTTTTTCTTACTACTGCTTTTCTTCAGAAAGTCAAGGAACAACCTTCTGTAATTTGTTTAATTTTCATAAGTGTAAGGTTTTAATATGCCACTACATATTAACTCTTAATTTAATTTCTGCAGAAAAAACAGGAAATCATGCATACATCCCTCCCTTGGTCATTTTAAATGAAAATTAATAGGCAGATCTTCTAAAAACTAATACTATATTAGGAGTGTTGATATAAACCAAATTTAGTCTTCAGATCAACTGCCTCTGATTTGCACAGAGACCTCAAATAAGTCAAGTGTAGCTCACATAGATTCTGCTGGACTGGAACTGCTGGATAGCAGCAGAAATATTAGGATCAGTCCTTGAAAACCCTGTCAGTTTTCTGAGGTATATATTACCTTTATTGTGGCTCTTGATAAGTAAAATTATAATAACCTCTCCACTATATTTTAAGGAATGAGTAATTAGGTGAAAAATATTGCCAATTTTCACTGAGTTATTCAGGAAGATAATGATGGGACACTGCTTCAACTCTGATCCTGAGCGAACAAAAAGATTTCAAGGAAAGAAAAAATTAAATTATTTTACTCAAATGGTATTTTTTCAGGCAAGTAAAGATATAAAATTATAAAATTTTATAGCTTCAAGTTAGGAAAAATAATACAGCATTCTCACCCATTTTGGATTTTCCATCTTCATACTTAGTTCTCTGTAGCACGTGATGCACGATTCTACTTCTTGTGGAATTGCTGAAGAAGCTATCTTTGTTGTTTATCGTAAAACTATTGAAATAATTAATGGTTTTTAATATTCAAAACAATGCACATGTGTTGAAACATAGCTGCTCAAGTGTTTCCTTCTTACAGTGATTTGGATCTTTACTTTCCTTGGTTACTGAATTAAGACATAAGATCTTACATCCCCTAGAGCAGGTCCAATAAAGTTATCCTCATCACAGATAATTTTCGGGAAAACAGAACAACTAAAAGTAAATTCTAAAATATCCTACTATCTAGGTAATTTCTGTTCTGGATATAGTTAATTAAAGATCTTCAGTAGCAGTGGTGGCCTTAAATTCAAATTACTTATGAGGTGACAGATGTCTATGGCATGGAACCACCAAAACTACTAATTAAAAAAAAAAAATAAAAAATCCATGCACTGGAAATTTGAGTAGCATCTCCAGAACCATTTGCCCTTAGAGTATCCTAGGATGGAGCCAAATAAAGCATCCTTGCACAGATGGCTCCATTCTGGATGCCAGAAATCCGACATGCAGGAGCTTTCGCCTGCTCAGCTGTGCCAAAAGTGATACTATTAACAGTTGATTACATCAGCTAAGCTGGTTGAGAAAAAACACTAAAACCAGGGGCTTGACCCATTGAATATAGGCAATTACTGAAAAAAAAAAAGAGGCTATCATGCAATTACTCTGTCTTTCAGGGGTAAAGTTAGTCCACTAGAATATAACTTCTTTACTGAAGAAATCTTGTTTAGCCTAATTCATATTTCTACTTTAAATTAAATTTTCTCTCCTAAAACAACTGTCGCAAAATAAGGACAGTCAGAAAAAAACTAAGGAACAGTCAGAATTTTCAATTCTAATTTTTTGGGTACTGAAAAGATTTATGGCACAGTTTAACTACATCAGTGTCAACATGTAGATTTGACCACATATAGTTGATAGTTGGTGTACATCTATTTGTACTTTCAGAGGCAAGAGACCTTTTAAAATGCAGATCTGATAAGACAGAAAAAAAAAATCATCCCTGGTTTTAGCTTAAAAAAAAAAATCATCCCTGGTTTTAGCTTAAAAAAAAATCATCCCTGGTTTTAGCTTAAAAAAAAATCATCCCTGGTTTTAGCTTGCCTCCAGGTGTTCCTAATATCAACAGCTGTATCAGGTTTTGCCTGAGTTAAATATGTAATTAAGCAAAGCCAACTTGAGTAAGTATTTGCATCTTGTAATGCAATGGAAAGAAAAACCGAAAAACTTCTAAACCAAAGAGGCAGCGATAATTTTTCAGTCAAATTTCTGCCTGTGCTACCGAGTGACTATCCAATAACAGGTAAGACAGAGCAGATTTTTGGCTTTAAGAGAAAAACTACCAAATACGATACTTAGGCATTTGCCAGTGACCATCTCTGGCAGAAATGAGAAAACAGAAAATCCTTGAGGTCTCTGGCGCTGCCTTTCCAGCTCCAGCACTTACTGGTGGATGCGTGCACGGCTGAAGGGTGCTGTGTAGCAATCTGTCTCCTCCAGATCAGGCAGGGCCTCCTTATCAAGCTTCATTGGGTTTCTGGGCAACCAACTTTTCAGCTCCCTCATATTCCTCTGCAAACTGAGACAGCGAGAAATCAGATTTACACACTCTCACCTCCTCGGTATTTCTATCTCCAGCATCGTATATTTAGTGACACCGTACCAGAAATGAAATGAAATCAGGAAATTTCCACATTAGGCAACTAAAAGAGAAGGATAAGGAGTTAAAAAGCAAAATGAAAAATATTTATTTGCAATCCATCTTGCACACTTTACTTGAGCACAGCTCGTCCTAAAATTAGTGGGATGTGGTTTGAGATGTGACTGCAGCACCGAAAAAATTGGAAAAAATAATTTTCCAAAGTAGTTCACCTGGCAGAACAGTGGATGCTTATGCTTTACTCAAGAACATATCTAATTACTTTCTCAAGTGGAACTCCTCCCCACTCTCTTGCCTGGCAAGACTCACGGTAAAATTCATAAATGTAAAAGTAAATATGAGAGTGCTAAGGATCAGATTATGGTTTTCTGACTGCAGAAAGCTTTTCCCTGCCAAATTTTCCTAAAAATCTAAGAACTGATATTGCCTTATGAAACAGCACACCTAATTATCAAATCATGTTACACTGAAATGGTTATGCAGTATTTAGGAAAAAAAAAAACAAACCTAGATACGGCTTCCTCCAGATTCCTAAAAATTAACACTACAAAAGACAAACGGAACATCAGTGTTGTATCCTCAATTAGATTATATACTGACAACATAAGTGTTTGGGTTTTTTTTTTTTCTACTGGCAACTAGCCTAAATAGTGTCTCAGGACATTGTTTATTCAGGGTAAATACAGTGAAGTGCACTAAATTTTCAAGCAAATGCTCGAAGTTACTTATCACTTCAGTTTTGCACTCCTTACTGACCTCACTTTTTTTCACACTCAACTGCAATGCAATATGGATATTTAAGGAGTAGATCTCATACTAAACAAGTGCTATATTGTGACACTATAAGCATATCAGAGATTCCGAAAAAGTCTAAATTTGAGAAAAACATTCCCTAAACAGTATTTTTCTCAGTAGGATTTGGGCTCTACTCAGTGAACATGTATGCATGATAGATAAAGCACATATATCTCATATCCACAAAAAGTGTAACACTTAGTAACGATTTTTTCCTCCGAGGTGAATACTTCATTGGCTGTGCTAAGCAGAAGCATAGCAACCCATTTCATAACATCCATAATAAAAAGTTATATTTCATGATGTTCATAATATCTCATAACGTTCATGAACATTATTTCATAATGTTCATAATAAAGAGTAATAAGTGATGATACAGTAAATTGCTCTCAGGCAGCAAAGTGACCCAGGTGAAGATGTACCTCTTATTATCAACATCAGCAAAAATGTTCTGCCCCTATTTGACACAGTGTCAGACAGAAATCTCAGCCAAATGTGGGAGCAGGATTTTACAGTTACATTTAAAATTCTCAACATTTTCTTCTCACTATATATTGCAAGGTATTGATTCACACTCTGTATGTAACTGCACCTTGAGAGCCACCACTTGTGTTTGACTCTAACCATTATGAGCCAAAGAAAAGAATATGTTCATGAAGTTGAAACACAGAATACAGTTCCCAGGCAGGTGCATCCCATAACAGTCTCCTTAATAACACCTTAGTGCATGAGTTGATTATCTTTATTAGTTCCAGTGCACGTTCTCTCAGTACAGTGTCTATAACTACAGTTTCCCTTTATTTTCATCTTTTTTTTTGTCATACACATGCTGATTTTTTTAGTCAAAATCCAGACTTTTCTTTAATGAGAAAAATATGCAGATGCATCAAGAAAAACAGAAAAACAGTGCATCTGATTTCAGACTCTTTTATCATGAAATTATTTTAAAATTGGTTATGTGAAAAGTCTTTCATACAAAAATCTAAAAAAAAATAGTAGATGAAAAATAAAGAAATTAAGTCGTTTAAAATTCATGTCTGCTCTTTTTAACATGAAAGACAGCATTGGAATAAATTAATACTTATGTCTCCACTACATTTGCAGTTTCTCTTCTGAGATAAAAAGGTTTTTTATCTAAGGTGTTACTGCCTCTTCATTACATCACTTATGGTTGATCATTTCAAAATTTAGTGACTTCACATAGCATAGCAACTGAAAAGAACATCACCCCCATGTATAAAAATAATCCAACAAGACACTTCTCCTGACTTATGTTATTTTACTGTAGAAGAAGAACTGAATTTTCCTGGTGCCTTCATTTAGAGACAAATTTTTACCTAAATCATAGGACTAAGTATTAGCATTTCTACTCAGAGTGGCTTTCTAGGTCCGAAGTAGCAGTTTAGACAGATTCCTGATTTAATCTATTCAATGTCATCTATTTAGTGAGAGTAAAAGCAGACAGAGCTGGTCTGGGGAAGTCAGCAGTTCAGGCAATGAGACCAGAAGTGTCCCAGTAAAAGCACAAGCCATGAGCTGCTGCTTCAGGTGTGCTCTTACTGCAACCACTCCAGTTGGTGCTCCTGGAACGCTGTGCACCTCGGACCAAGGTATTCTGAAACACCTGTGCATTTCATTCTTAGCTATAAAATTTAATATTTTAGGAAGGTGCTTGCAACGTCAGTTTTGCCCAAATTCCAACCTCGGCGGTACCGGTCTGATTTATTTGGTTGGTTAATCTTTTTTTACAGAATTAGTCCATCCAAAAATCCTTGCGGGTTACATTTATTCTACATAACTGCAATACAAAGGAACACTGTATAGGTGAGTTTAGCATTATTTGATCAAACTCATGGAATGAGATACCAGAATTAAGCAACTCCACTGGTCTTGTTAGGTAGTTTTGACAGAAATCACCACCCCGTAGTTTGCTCAGTGTTTGTGCTTCTCAAGACTGGCCAGAAATGTCACCCATGTGCCACCAAGTTACATGGGCATGGTGCTTTTCCAGGTTTTGTAACGGGAAGCATGTAATGGTTGACAGATTCAACACATGGACACAATTATCATCAAAAAAAAGGGAAAAAAAAAGATACTATACATTTGTTCCATGGAATGACATCAGCAATTTCACTTCAGAGTGCAGAATGAAATCCGTAAGATTTCACAAGTCCTTCTGCAAAGCAAACTTGCTGCAGGTCAGCTGCTAAACAGTAATTTTCAGTTCTCTGTCCTTAGAAGTATTAAGTGATTTCAACATTTCAGTGGGCAGAGGGAATCTGCACTATAAGACAACTATCTTTTCATTTTCTTTTCCCTGATGTCATTCTTTACCAGCATGAAATCAGCATGTCCAATACAGCAGATTCAAGACTGATTTATTAGATTATTTAGTCTTAAATCTGAGAGTTCAGACAATTTTTGATACCCACACTATTTACTGGCATATTCCATTCCTTTGAGAAGATTTTTTGAAGGCTTTTCAAATACTGCTCCTAATAAATACGAGAGAACTATTTCTATAGTGTGATCCTATGAACAGAAATCACATTTCATAGGATTAAGTACAATGTTAAGGACTTTTCTAAAGGTATATAAATAAAGAAATAGAGATACCACATAGATACCACATAAAAGAAAGTGTACCAGTAAGCACTACATTTATATTCTGTCCTTTCATTTGTGCACCTAAAAATCTTCTGCAGACTTTTTAAAGAACATCTGTCATATAACCATGTCAATAAAGCCAGAGAAGTGTACAGGTCACAGCAGGGTCTAATATGCTAGTGTTACTTCATATTCCTAAATTAGAAAAACTCTATAGCCTTCAAATTTTATCTCTGATATACAAGGATTTTAGTAAAGTAATTCACTGTAGCTCTTATAAACTCTATTTAATAACTTAGAAATATTAACAAGAGATTTAATAAATTACAGACAAGCAGTTTGAGTTTGAAAAGCTGTAAGATGCAAGGAAACAATGACAGCTGTAGAAGTTAAAATGATGAAATGTGTATGTCAGTAATTTTAGAGTTAGCTTTCATTCTCAGATGTAGCTTTTTGTTTTCACATTATTCCTTTGTGCACTGAATTGCACAAAGTGTGAGAAAAAATATTCAGAAAAATATTCATCTCCAAATTCTCACAAAGGACATCCTAGGTAAAAGCATTTGCCCCAAATGAAAACTCAATCTGGCATGAAAATTGCTTATCACTTGATTCACAAGTACTGTGCAACTTCAGTTGCACGTTTCAGATACCTGACTAGGGAAAACATCCTTCTAAATAAGGAAAATAAATTTATTTAATATGCAGGACTCGCCAGATGGATTACAGATGAAATGAGACAATTTTGAAGTAAAGCTTGTTGATTTTGCCCTTGCATTAAAAGCACATCACTTACATTTTTCACAATGCACGCTGAAATGGAGCAAGCATGCAAATGACCGGGAAGAGGAAAAAACGCAGTTGTAAATTTATGTTGTAGATTGCTTTATTTCAAAATATTTTATCTGCTTTTTGTTCGAGTTTTCTCCCTCTACCATTCAACAGTGCTTTGTCTGTTTTGGTTAGCAGATCATCTTGCAAACTGCTATCACGAGAGTACTTAAATTGTTCCGGAGGAATAATGAGAGCTCTTCATCATCTAAAGCAACGACAGAGAACCTAAATCCGATGTTATGTCATCTCAAGACCTATCTCCAGAAAACCCACGACAGGGAACTCTCTCAGGAGATTTCCCTCATGTAAAATATTTTCATGTATCTTTTCCATTGGTGATTATGATTTACAAGACATCATTATGTCTGACTACAGCAATGGGGAGTGATTACAGCTCACAGTATCCCCTGTCCTCACTCCTCATCACCCCCAAGCTCCTTTCACCCATCCCTGCAGCCTCTTGTACCCTTCTCCTGGCTGACAGAAGCACCACCAACAGCAGAGCTACAGGTGAGTTTTCCAAGTTATTCTGTCAGCCACCAAATAAAAGTTCAAAGCAGCCTTTGGTGTGTGGCATTGATCTGTTCCTGATCATCAGGACACACAGGAGAGAAAATATGTTTGCATGTCTAAGGAAACAGCTGACTGCCAGCATCTGAGACATACACTTAAAACTATGTCTCATGCTAAAAAGGAATGCCTTGGATTCAGCAGAGACAATGGCAGAGATAGCTCCAGTATTAAATCTTAAAGGCCAGGATAAGGCCTGCTTTTTTCCCCCTGGCATTAATATTTTTTGATTTTTAAATGCTAGCTGGCAAAGCTTCAAAGTACTGCACCTTGTTACAGATGAATATTTTAACACTTTAAGCTGATATATTTTGAGTTTTCAGGAAAATAATCCAATTTGCCAAGTTTCATGGATAAATTTACAACTGCGAATGGATTTTCTTTACCAGGGTGACTATCTGACAAAATTAGAAGCTACACATCACCCACCAACCTGCCCATGGTTTTGCTCCTCCAGTCAGTGTAATAACATTTTTTCCTGAAAGAACAGCAAAAATCAGCTGAGATTAATCAAGTAGGATACAGTTGAAAAGGGCATATACATTAAAGAAGAATGTTGGACATTCTAAAACATGCATTTTCATAGACAGAAAGGTGAAATCACTTTAAAAGTGCAACTGTAATTAAGTCATTAAAATGACGTAGTTTCACTTTTTTTAAGTTTTACATTCTTTCCTGAGTCAAAATTACATTTTAGATTTGTAGCTAATAACAATAATGATAGCTAATAAATAACTCAACAGTTCTTTTCTCTCCACCCTTCACTGCCCATAGACACTTAGAGAAACAGGACCAGGAATTCCCAGTCAAGCCTTCTGAGAACAGTTATTCTGAAACCAAATAGAGATGTATTTGCTGCACCATAATATTTTGAACACCTAGTTTCAGGTTTTCAGGCTTTTTTCTGGCCTCCTCCTATCATTTCATGTCACATTTCAACCACACAAAGGCCTCGATCTTGCAGATTCCTCAGGATTTAACAAGATCTGCAACTGCCCGTCCAGGCACTATTTGAGATTGAATAAAATACATTACTTACCTTGAAGAAACACTGAAATTAATACATTAAAAAGAGTGATGGAAAATATGTGGCCACTGCAAAATTGTTTATCCACCAATCTGCAAGCTGCTGGCAGCCTGACACTTAGCACCACTAGGCAGAATTGCAAATGAAGCAATGATTAAAGGATTTTCAGACATTTTTTAACAAAACCCTTCCTTAATTCCCTTAGCTGTTTCGCACAGATGGAGTCCAGCTAAGTTACAGATACAAATAATTTATTCATTACACATAATAATAATGTTTCATGATTTATTTGTAGACATAAATAAAATTAAACTTTCGTCTGAGTTCTGGAAATACATAATAGTTTCATTTCTACTGACAGACCATATACTTAACAAAAATATCCAGAAATTTTTTAAAAAGTTATAATTCAGTCATTACCTCACCTTGGAGCTTACAAAAATCCTGTTTGAAACCATATACATATACTTTGAAATAAAGCAGCATTGCAAAAGTCAGCCTTACATACAATAGAACAGTGATTACCACTGTCTTTTGAAATGTTAGAAAAATTTCCTTTTGCAATTGAAACACTGAGATACCATCTATCTATATTATATATATATCTGATGGATCCTATAAATCTGCCAACACATTTTTGTATAATGCCATGCTAAAAGAGTTCTGGGATGCTGGGTAGTCCCTTGAGTCAGAATAAAAGTATTTTTACCTTCCAGCAACAGAGAGAAATAACCCATGTAATAATAATTCTGCTGATTATGTTTAGATTCCTGGACTGAGCAAAATGAACCTAAAAAGTATGAATTTAATTCTTCATGTGTTATTCATGTATGATACTGATACATGGTGTATTTTAGTGACCATAACCAAAAGCCAAAATTTTGCATGACTGTGCAAGAGAACAAGGGTGTACAGCATCAAAGTGCTGCAGGGAAGGTTACCTTTCTTTTCAACTATACACTAAAACTGGACAGTCAGAAACCACTGATAAAACAAATAAAGGCTAAGAGAAATAATCTGTTTTTTACACTCACAGGATATCTCAAGTAGGAAGGGACTCACACAGATCATCAAGTCCAACTCCCTTCTCCTCTCAGGCCTACTTAAATCTATCTAAGGGTGACCTGAAACTTTTTGGGAGGAAGCTACTCTAGTTCACTGTAATTGTGTGAGAGAATTGTATGATTTGAGGTTCCTCTGCCCACCTCAGAAAAACAATATAGGCCATCCAGTTAGGAAAGGTTTGCTTTAAACAAGCAAGCTCAAGACTTAAAAACCAGTGGTTTCGACAGAACACGTAACGAAATTACAAAACGCGTGTTTACATCATGTTGTTACAGGAGTCTAGATTGTTATTTCTGCATCCATGAAAAGCCATCAGGAGCAAATATAAAGATGAAGACATGAATGACATGAACTCTGCCTCCTCAGCAAGTCTCTACACCACAAACTCTAAGCCTCTAAACCACAAACTTTACAGAAGTAAAGAGAGAAGGCATCATGGAACACTGCTCATCTCCTGTAGGGGACACTTCAGACAGGCTGCTGGCCTGTTTTAGATTGCAATTTCATTTAAATTCCTATTAAAATCTTTTTAAAGAGAAAAGCAGTGTTGACCAATTTACTGTTTCTCACAGTTCTATTACAGAGGTAGAGGTGGAAAAGTTTCTTACCAAATAAATTTATTTCATACTACAGCAAAACTCCCAACCAACATGGTGAAAATAAAAAGTTCAGCTTTTGGTGTACTGAATTGAATGGGATAAAAAGAAGCTAAAGCTCAGGAAAAAGAAACATGGATCAGACACTTCAGGGAAATAATAAAGAGAATATATTTACATGTCAGTGAATAATTTAACAAACAAATACAGCCTAGAATGCCTTGCAAATAAAGTAGCATTGCAAAAGTCAGCCTTTTTTTTTTTCTGAAGAGTACTATTGATCTGTGAAGTAACTAAAATTATGAAGAAATCAAACCATTGCTAAAACTCAATTTTGTGATTTCATGTATGGAAAGTAAGAAGGAATTATTTTTTTAATTGGAATTTAGATTATTTATGTGTGCGTACACACATACGTAAAGACTTCTATATTTAAAATATTGACAAGTATTACTCAAATTAGAGAAGCTCAAACAGCACTATAATGATATTCTTAACCATATGGAAGATGACTGTTACAGAAAACATTTTTGTTATGGAAAAGCCCTTGAAGGCTTAATGGGATGATGTGGAAACTCATTACAGAAGTGGGTATATGAAGCAGGTTTTGAGCAAAGGATGCTTCACAATGACTGTTTCTGGCTTAGGACCAATGCCAGAGAGCCACGCTGCCACAGCATGAAACACTGAGCAGTTGGCAGTTTGAGTGAGAAAGGAGTGCCGTTAGGGTATTTTCCATGAGTCACACAATTTTGGAATCTAGTTACCACTTTAACTCCTTAGGAGGTTTACAGCACACTATGTGCTCTTCTGTCTCTCTAAGAACATTATGAATCAATTTGAAAAGGCACATTTTCTCCTTTAAAAATTTCTGTGTTATTGCAGGAGATTTTAACCTGGTCCTACAAACCAATAACAAATATTTATTGCAAAAACATATGACAGAACTTGTTTAGCACACAGACAAGGAACTCAGTTCAGTTCATTATTCTGCCTAAGGAAAGCTACTGGACCTCATTTTACTCAAATTGTGATAATACGTGTTATACTGGAGACATTTTTGTGTCATTCTGCTTGCCTTTGGGGAAGGCTTCAGAAAAACCCTAAAATCATGGAGAATTACTTGAGCTCAGAGGGAGAATATCTGAAACTCTGCCAAGGACATCCAAAACAATGTGTGAACTACTAACAGTGTTTTCTAAAGACATATGCTCAATTTGACTTAGAGGGTAAGTTTGAAAACAAGCACCCCAGAGTACTGTGCAAAAATGTGGCAAGAGCAGGACTATTTGTTCCTCCTCTCTTCTCTTCCTAATCATATCACTAAATCAAATATGAGCGTGGCTGGCTACAGAGCTGTAAAGACTGCATTTTAGCCTTAAGTAAATAATGAACTTTTAATATTAAGCACTAAATTATAGATTTCTTAAAATAGTTTCCACAATACCTGAAAGGCATCCTGATGTTCATTCTTTCTGCGTATTTGCACAACGTCTCCCATGGACAGTGAACTTTAACAAACATGATATCACTGTTTGTAACAGCTGGCTGTAAAGAGAAGTAACAAACAAATGCACATTAATAATTTAAACCTTTATGGCAACTACCTTCCTAGAAGCATTCTTCAGGGTCAAATTCTGATTTTAGGTCTGAAGTTGGCATGCAAGTCTGAAAGCACAGTAAGTGCTCTCAGCTAGACAAAGGAAAATGAGTAACTTTTTTCCCCTCACAAACTCCATAATATGCACAGACTAGTATGACAAAAGGACTCTGTTGGAAAGATCTTTGCTCATGAGCACAAGTAAAATAGAGAAAGACTTCATGCAGCACTTTTTTACATGGAATAAATTACTTAATTCTAAATCTCCACAAAATCATCTTAGTTTGAGTAGTTTGAAGACCATTCTGTGTGTCTCCCATTTAAGGAGAAGAATGCTCAGTTGCTAGACAAGTAAGAACAGCTGAGAGGAGGCTCCAGGTTGCACCCTGCCAAAATGGTATCTCCAGGGAATGGTTAAGTAATTGCAATATCTGCTAGGAACTTTTAAATGTGATCTCTGTAGGAATTGAGATTTTTTTTTGGTAAAAATTATAAGGTATACTCTAAATGTTTTTCATCACCAATTTATTTGTATATAAAACAAGAGTTCAGCCTTGCAGGTTTCTATATTCGTCTTCTCTTATGAAGACTGCAGTTCCACATCCTTCTCCCAGATGTATTTGCTTGAGATTTTATAAGTAGATATTTTGATATTTGAGTTGAGTCTGTTTAAAGCCTCCAAAAACTGGAGTTTGCAAGTTTTGGTAAGCAAAGGTAAAAGAAAATGTAGTTAAAGGGTTAATAACACTTAAAATGTTCACAGTTCTACCTACATAAAGTCACATCATAGCTCAATAGTACCACCTCGAGGATTTTACTTTTCTCAAAAGATGTGGGAAAAAAACTACTAGTGGAAGACAATTTAAACCCTTTGATAAGTAGAATGATGATCTCATAATTGACAACAGCTGAGATTTTACTATTTATTGAAATTGGAACAAAACTAGATATTTTTACTACCAGACTGTAACAATTCTTAAAAGTCTTAAAACCGAATTTTAGTCAGGTAGGTTATTTATTAATATTTATATGCTACATTGTGAGCTATAACTTGCAAGCTCATTGCTTAAACGTAGGACATTCTACTGAGTTGAAAAGAATAAATCAGGGTGAGATATACATGAAGCGTAGGATCTTACTTCAGGATAAACTAAACACACACCTGTTTTGTAGGTGAATCATGAAACAGCAAAAATACAAGGCTGTTTTCCTGACTCTGTTCTCCTTTTTTTATATTAATACTTCTATTACTAGCCATGGATTAACTAGATCGTGACAACCTTAATCCTTTGAAAAACAGTGAGATATTTAGCATCATGCATTCTGCTGAAAGACATAAAGGTTACATATTAAAGCAATAACACAGGTTACTGAAGCTTCTGTTCTGCAAGCATTAGTAGTTGCAATTTTTCCCTCTGTACTGCACCACACCTCTGTGCTCAACCACATATCCCCAAATCATTTTAAACACATGCTATCAAACAATTTTCCTTATTAATTTAATACGATTAAACAGGTGGTGGGGACAGCCCGACTGGAAAGGTTTGTAAGATTGTCAGGAATCTTTTATCAGTTCAGTAAAGTTTTTATGCCACATAAGCTACGAGACTCACCTCCCGTTCTAACATCAGCCCTTCTGCTCTCAAATTCTTCTCAAATGTGCTTCTTTTTTCTACCTGTGGACTTGATTTCTTGTAGACCAGGATGTAATCAATGCGCTTTTTGCCATCTTTGAAGAATAGTCCTGATGATGCCATGGCATCACTCTAAAGAATATATAATAAAAGTACACTGAATACATCTAAAAAGATGAAGAGTCCTATCATGAACAGCATATAACACAGCATTTCCTAAACCACAGAAATCTCCACATAATGGTAGGATGAATATGTAAAAAAGCCGTAAGAATAAAATGTCAATATGCATCAGTTGCTCAGGATTTCCAATAAATTAGAACAAAACAAAACAGCTTCACAAAACCCACATTCCAGTTATTTCTTTCAGCTGTGAAAAAGCCTTAAAATTATTGTGTGATGTGTATTGATATGAACTTCTGCTGATTCTTATTTTCAAGGGGAATTAAAAAAGAAAATTAAAGTAAAGTAAATTAAAGCAATTTTCTCTCTGTTTTGTACCTGGGTAAATTGTATAGAACAAACATACTTGTATTTTCTCCAAGAGAGAAATAAATCTAAAAAATTAAAAAAGAAATGGTATTGATTGGAATGTTTTCATGGATATTCTAGCCCAAGTGCTCTTTCAATGCCATGTTAGCAATGTTTAAATCTTGACTAGCTGCTTCCCACCATGCTTCCAAACACAAGGGATTTTCTGACCTTGATATGGAAAACCCTGATTTACATGTTGCTGCTAATGCAAGCTATTTTTGTACTCTGTGCTTTGCATGATTCAGAACAGACAGAGACTATATCAGCTGGTGTCAGACTATAGAATCATAAAATCATTAGACTGGAAAGAACCTCCAAGATCATTGGACCTCTGACCAAACACCACCATAACAGCTAAACTAAATGCCATGTCCAGTAACTGCCTGAACACTTCCAGGGATGGTGACTCCAACACCTCCCTGGGCAGCCCTCTCCAAAGCTTAACCACACTCTCAGTGAAAAAGTTCTTCCTGATACCCAACCTGAACCCCTCCTGGTGCAGCTTGAGGCCATTTCCTCTTGTTCTGTCACTAGTTGTCTGAGAGAAGAGGCTGACCCCCCTCTTACCATGACCTCCTTTCAAGCAGTTGTAGAGAGTAATAAGGACTGTCCTGAACCTCCTCTTCTGACTAAACACCCCCAGCTCCCTCAGCTGCTCCTCATATGACTTAATCTCTAGACCCCTTACCAGCTTTGTTGCCCTTCTCTGGACCCACTCCAGCCTCTCAATGTCTGTGTTGAAATGAGGGGCCCAGAACTGGACACAGCAATTAATGTGTGGCCTTGCCACTGCCAAGCACAGAGGGATAATCATAGCCCTGCTGGCCACACTACTCCTGACACGGGCCAGAATGTCACTGGCCTTCTTGGCCACCTGGGCACACTGCTGGCTCATGTTCAGCCAACTATTGACCAGCACCCCCAGGTGCTGAAGACTTTGAAATCTGAAAAGATAAACTGAGAAACTATCATCATCTTCTGGAGAAGTAGCACTCATTTAAACACAAACTGTCCAAAACAATCATGTCGGTTTCAAGTAGGATACATTACACCTATGTATATATGGGACCAGACATCTGTGAATGCTGCATCTTTTAAACAATGGGTCTCAGAAATGAATGATATTTGGATTATTTGGATACGAAATTTATAATACTCAGCGTTATATTCAATAGGTACACTCTCTATTGATACTGATAAACAGAACCATGTGTTAGTGCATGATATCAGCAGCATAAATACTGGATACCAGCTCACTTGTTTCTATGTGAAACATTTGTCTTACACCCACATCCCTCGCTGCCAGCTTTTTATATATTTAGTGCTTCTGAGAACTCCTCTGTCTGCAAAACCTAAAGCGTTCTAACAAGATTCTTCCTCTTTCTTCGCTTTTTTAAGTCCCAAAATAAAAACCAGCAGTCTTTCTCAGACCATCTACTATTACAAAGGAGTGCATCATCATATACCTGGGAACATTATTTAAGTATATTAAGCTTCAGCTGATGATCCTTTAAGATCATGGAGTCCAACGCACTGCCAAGTCCACCACTAAACCAAGTCCCTCCCTAAGTGCCATATCTACACATCTCTTAAGGATCTCCAGGGATGGTGACTCCCCCCTCTTCCCTGGGCAGCCTGTTCCAGTGCTTGACAACCCCCTCAGTGAAGAAATTTTTCCTAATATCCAACCTAAACATCCCCTGGTGTAACTTGAGGACAATTCATCTTGTCCTGTCAATTGGTACTTGGGAGAAGAGGCTGACCCCCCCCGTGGCTACAACCTCCTTTCACACAGTTGTAGAAAGCAGTAACATTCCCCCTGAGCCTCCTTTTCTCCAAACTCAACAACTCCAGCTTCCTCAGCCACTCCTCATAAGACTTGTGCTCTCAATCCCTCTTTGCACACACTCCAGCACCTCAATATCTTTCTTGATATTTAGATAAATAGTGTCTGAAGTCCAATTTAAGGCAGTACAGAGTGTCAAACTAGACTGATAGCACACTGAACACAGGGCCTGTCACCCCTTCTAAGAATTCTGAATGGGGATAGTAGTAAAAGCTTTTTATGTCATAGGTGTAATGATCTCAAGATGTAAGATGCAGAGGTTTGAAGGTGAGCTAGTAGATTAAAGGTTCAAAACCACAAATTTGAATATGGAAGTTTTTAAAATCCAAGCTTTTTACAAGTTCAAGACATAAGCAATGAATCTGCTCTTCAACAATGAAAGATACCTGCAAAAGTATTTTACAAAATCAGACCAGAGCTGTTTTTATTATGGTTCATGGAGCAGGCAAAATCAAATACAAAGAGCCTAGCCCAAATTCCCCCAAGGGGGAGATCTGGAACTTCTCTTATACATTTTCTGCTCATGCAATTTCTGTACAGACATTCTGCAAATTACATCTATCTTTTTGTAATTCACTTTTACTTTTCTTTGGATTATTATTTCTAGCCTTTCTTTCCTTGTTTCTGAAACAGGTGCTTTTCTTCAGTCTTAGAGAGACATTTTATTTCTCAGATTATGACAGTATCCAAATATGACCTCGGATTCATCCGCTCCAAATAGAATTATTTGGGGGCAACGTTCAAGAAACAATGATCAGTCATTACAGTAGAAAGAAATTCTCCATCTGTTTTTCTCAGACCACTTTCAGAGTACTACCCCCATGGGTTGAGAAGTGCAATAGTGAAGCCACTTGGCACGTTGGTGCAGTGAACCTGACCTATACTATATTGATTTCAGGACTGATTCACTTGAATGCTCCTGGCACCATTAGTTTCCCTTTAGTGCAGTTCTCAAGCAATGTTGCCTACATATAATGCAGAAATACCTGTGCCAGTAAAAAAATTTATCTGGTGATTTAGTCGGAGTTTTTTTCAGTTCATCTGAAGGAGTTCCATAATGTGTAAGAAGAACAGGGAGCAGAAATTTCAATTAAACACACGAGTCAGGGTATATTGGCCATTATCTATACCTAGCACAGTGAATGAGCTGTTAGTACAGCAGGCATTCAGGCACAGCTTGTTTATTGTTTATCTGCTGGCTTGGACCAATAAATCTCTGATTCATTCTTTCACCTTTTTCCTGACAGAAAAGGATCAGAAAAGGAGGAAAGCATGGGAAGAAATATTTTGTGCAAAGCCCTTACTCTCCTCTATGCTAAGATTTCCTGTTTCACCTGAAAAATATGTATAAAAAGGACTAATCAACATTCTCTAATCTCTTCATCCTCTCTACCTTCTTAGTCCTCTAGATTTTCTGAAACCTTATCGGTTTTCTTACACACATATGAAAACTTATTTGATATAAAAAACTCATTTTAGAGTATTGCAATATAGTTCAGATTTCAACAATTTAACTTAACCTTGTCCTTTCAAACTCTTTAAATACAAGAACTTCAAATGTGAGGCTGTGAAGTGGCACTTCACTCAACATTAAGCTTGCTCATAATGCACACACTGGTTTGCATCAGATTTAACTATTACCTGAGGCTTTGCCACTACAGATCTGCTGCAATTCCTTGGTTTTCTTTACTATTTGTCAACATTTTTGGTCGCTTTATAGATGGTGATCATTATAACAAATAACATGACACACTGCTTTGAAGTCTGAAAGTGTAAAATTCAAAATACTAACATTATCATTCAACTGAAGTTTACACTTTACACAAGACAAAATACATTGATCCATTTAACCTAGAAAAAGGAGTTTTGGCTCAAGCAAAAAAAAAAAAAGGTGGAAAAACAATGCAAATATTTAGCAAAGTTATAAAATAATCTTTTCAAATGTACAAGATGAATTTCCTTGGATTTAGCCAACATGGAGGGATTTTTAAATAAACTTTTGTTCATATTCTAATTAATGAGCAATGCCCTTTTCACAGAGAGGGAACAGCTGGTTTACTGGCTCTATCTCTCCCCAATTAATTTAAATAGAACAACTCACAGAAATTGTAACTATTTCAACTTCATTTATTTCACTCTAGTGTTCTGCTCTGTAAATTAAACTTTTCCCATTTTTTCACCCCATGCATAGAAACAAATATTCTAGAAGAGTGAGTTAGAACCACTCTGAAAACAGGAGCAAAGTTTAGATTTATGTAACAGTATGTTATGTAACAGTAAATGACTGTATCATGATACAGCAGTATGTTTTCTTTGTTTTCCACCTTATACTGGTGAAAAGTTTAAAATAATGAATAACATGCAGTACCTAAGTAAATTCAGAGGTTAAATGGAACCACACGAAGGTACAACACACATGTTGCAACCATTCATTTGACATTCACTCCACCACTGACAGCTCCCAACAGGACTAACCTAACAGCAAGGGCTTAAAGGCTGACAAAACCTCTATAGGCATTTATTTTTATAAATTTTAAGCAAATTCCCATTCACGTGACCAGGCATTTGCAGCTTAAAAGCTGTGGAACAGCTAAATGTCAAGTACATTCAAACCACTATGAAAGGTTCTCTCTAATTTGGTTACACACCAAAGCTGCAGCAAGAAACCTCCCTAGGAGAGAGCATGTCCTAGGAAACAGGTGGTATTTCCTTCTGCCACCTTCCCAGTGCTCAGCCAATGTCAGCTCAGGTTTCTATGTATTTAATAACTTCCTATAATGTTGTCCAGCTGCCCCCAAATCCACATAACCTTTCTAAACCCAAAAGACCTTTAATAAGGATTTCCACTGTTCATTTTTGGGAGAACCACTTGCTCTTCTTTGTTTTGAATTCAGGTCAAATTGGCTTTATTTGAGGCTTAACAGCTATAATTCTACACAGAAATATATGTAGTTTCTTAAGTTATGAAGAACCTTATCATTACTTTAATACAATTAATGGAACTATTTGACTCTAATATCCCCTTAATTTACTGTGCTTCTAATGTATATTATATAAATGAAAAATCATCATTTTCAAGGCAATCACTATTCTTCTTTGCCCAAAAATGTACAGTCCTCCTCTTATAACAGACTTTCTTACTAAACTGCACAATTAGCTAGTGACTATTAACATAAAATAGCAATGTAGATGAAATATTATTATGTCAAAATACATTAATATGCTACTACACATATGCTATATAATGTAATAGGATAATATCATTTTACCATACTAATATAAAATATTTACTATTTTGTAGACCAAAGCCAGATTTTAATATTCAACCACACTTAACAGCACTGAAGGTAAAGCAAAAAGCTACCCTCTTACAACATTCACCTTCACAATACCAAGAGACCCCTTAAGTGCATTTCCACTTTGTCATTTTAAGCTTGCAACTCATCTGACCACTGACTAACCTTTAGGAGGTTGTATTGCATTAATTATTCTAGGGGACTAATTAAATAGTCATTCAAGGAACCTTATGTTGTCATGTTTTATACAATGAAATAGTACAGAGAGCTGAGACTCCGACCCATCATTCTTTACTTTGACTTATTTGATTGATCTACCTGATGCCTACTTAAATACATGTAATTATTGACTCTGGTTGGAATAGCAGCAAAGGTATTTTTATCCAGGAAAAAAATTCAAAGTACTTCAGTATTAATTTGTCCTAGGAAATGTTGCATTATTAGTTTATACATGTGTTTACTTTAATAAATTAATTTATTCTAACTAACTATCAATAGCCAGTAAATCACGTCTGACATGGAAGACATGGTCTAACTTGTTCATTTCATATGCAAGATTTTCATTACCATTATTTCATATATAAATGCTAAAGGAAAAGCTGGGAACAAGAACTTTAATAATTATATTTTATTATTTGCTTTACAGTTTCCTGAAATTTACCATGGATGGCAATGAAAATGAGCATGATTTCTACCGATTTTATATACATGTGCACATAAACACAGAGGCTGACAACTATTTTCACATCATCTGTCATTGGACTTAGCTCAGAGCAGGTTGTTCTGACCCAACACACCCAGACAGGGGCAAACAACTTTTACAGTGGGCTGTAGCTCAGGCAGTGAAGAGTCTGTGTTTCAACATCTGACTTCAAGGACTGTTGTTCTCTTAGCAAAAAAAATATAGCAAGGTTTCACATTTATATGAATATACAGAAAACATCAATTCTCAGTCATAACCAGCAAGAGGAGCATTCATTTACATAAGCGACGACTGACACAGTACACAAGAATTAAACTCCCACAGCACAATATATTTATTTTGCCTGTACAGCAGAAAGGATGAAGTTCAACTTTCCTCCATGTGGGTGGTATAATTTGGATTTAGATTTGTAAAATTATGTAAGGGAAGTAAATATGCCAACAGACTAATGCCTGGGATCTAAAAGATAGATGGGTAAACACAGCTGGGCCTCTGGATTCTTCTCTCCCCACATTTGCTAAATTTCTCTCCCCAAAATCTTATTTCATGGTGATGATGTAAACATCAGAACAGAATTCATTTCCTCCTTATGAGAGTTCGTGAATTCGGACACTAAATGTGCTAGAGAAAAATAATTTTACTAAACCCTTATTGATAATGAAGTAACATACTAAAGAGAGACTTACTCAAATGTCTTGGGTTTTTTTTCCCCATGGAAACTCTGAGAAGAGAAGGGAAGAATCCACCAGCAGAAAAAAAGGTGCTGCCACTGGAAATGGAAGTACTGAACCCAAGCACTGAATCTCAGTATCACCACTACATAATAGCACCACCTCACCAGTAGCATTTTTTAGAGACAAATACATCAGGAAAAGTTGCAGAAGCAGAAAACAGTAGAGGAAGAATGAAAGATAAGTAAACAGACTCTGAAATGTATTTTCTTCCTCGTGGAAACAACAACAAAACTGACCTACTGCTGACACTTGGAACATTTGTAAACATCACCATAAAGTGGTGTTTACATGTTGCCCTGGAGTCTCAGAGCCCAAAGAGGACAGCATGGAGCATCATAGATATTTATTTATATAAACTGGCACACACACAAATACGTATACACATACATATACTGCCATTTTGTAGACTTGCAGGGAAAATCAGCTTGGAACAGAGAAGCAGGAAGAAGAGAAAGACAGTGCAAAACCACACTGAATATCAGAAGTGCATCAAGGAAAAGCAGCTTTCTCTATCTCTTTATGTCTTGGTTTTTAAGAGACATTTCAGAGATAATAATAGATTAATTCAGAGCCATTAAATCATGTATAAGCCGAAGTAGTCATGGAAACAACTTGAAGATTTAGGGTCAGAATTTTGACAGAGGTGATGTCTGATCTGTGAACTTCTTCAGCATGGCAACTACCTAAAACTGAAAAATCTACATGAACAGCTTTTCTGTTCTGAGTAGAATGGTTCATTCTTGTAAAAGAAAACTTTCTTTCAGTATAATTTATTGTTCTTCATAAGAACACTATCAGGTAGATTGATTACTGCTAATTCATGAAAACCACCTCATTTATTTTGATTACCAACTCTCCCTAATACTGTTACAATGAACTTGGCATTAACATCTTCAGTAATATTCACACCAAAGGATGTTTCAGTGGTTAGTGTCTTAATTTACATGGAATTAGGTGTAAAATATTTTTTAAAAGTACTACACCCATTTTTTACATTTTAAAAACAGACTCTTGACTCAGAATAATCTAAGGTGTGCTTTGTGAGAATTTTTCTAAGCACATGACTAAATTAGCATTCATTTTTTTGTGTTTGAAGGCATGGATAAACCAAAAACAGATTTATTGGAATCGTCCTTTCAATGACTTTATTCCAAAAACAGATCGATGATTTTAATTGCATATTGGGTCAGGGATTTTCTTGTGCAAATAACTGTATAATAACCTAGGAAAGAAAACTGGGGACATATTTTCATATGCAAAGATATCCAAACTATCTTGGGCATCAAAGACAACAAGACAGGCTGCCAAAATTATCCATGCTACTGTATTTCTGTGCAACTATATTGCACTGTGCAGCATAGCTTTTTTCTGAATGGAGAGGAAGACCTTCAGAAATATCTGACCTTCCTAATAAAACTGCAGTTTATCTTTTCAGGAGCAAACTAAAGAATTAGCAATCATTTTACCTTCTTCACAGAGGACATCTTTTTCCATTTTCTTCTATTCAGACTTATAGAGTAAGCATGAAAAGTACATTTGTATATATTATGAAAACTACATGTGGCTTCAGGAAAGGAGTAGGCTTAGGTGATATGCAAAATTTTGAAAGGAAGTCTGTTCAACATTGCCATATGAGGGAGCAGCAATGGAGGACGTTTGGAGGTAGCAGGAGGCTTCCTATTTTTAATATTTAACAACCTCCACTATTAGCTCTTTAAATCTAACAGGGAGATCTTGAGAAGCATCCTGACATGACCACTGAAAATTTTTCTTTACATGTTCATTTTTTAAAATTTTCATCTTTATGATAAAATTACTACTTTCCCTGAATTTCCTGAAATATTTTCTGAGCTTTTTTATTTCTTCTTTTTAAACAAAAACTGACAGCAGATGGGAGTCATGACACCAGAAACATAAACATGAAGTTATCTTTCACTGCACTTTACCACGTCATTCTAGGATAATGATTTTACCTGTTATCATTCCTTTTAAGCTTTATTTACTTCTGTGTTATTAGACTGCATTTGTGGACTACTCTCTATCAGGCTTTCTTTACTGTTCTCCTTTTCATACACTATTGTCAGCTGACAACATACTGTTCTTAATTACATACCAAAACATTTTTATTGCCAAACCTTCTCTTTCAGCACACATGCCTGACTTCCATTCAAAACAGGAGCATGAGTGAAATAATGTGATAATAAAGCAGTGATAATAACACATAGTGCAAACATGCATCTCACCAGGAGTCATGGACTTACACAGGAAAAAATGAAAACAGAAAACAATTCCTGTCAAAGTGCGGAAAATTAAAAAAAAATGAGATTGAAGAACATTTTTATACTGGAAATATTCCATTAAATTTATTATTTTTTCAAAACTACCATGAAATTCAGTAAGTTAAGCAGTTATTTGCAGGAGAGGGAGGAATAGATACATTCAAAATCACAAAGAATACAATGAAATACCTAAACAAAGCATTTCAGATTTTCACGGGTAGATCTATACTTTAAAATCACTCTAATAATCACACTGAACATAATGAGCTTTGCTTAAATTATAATGAATTTTCAGCAATACGACCAGCTCACTAGATACAATTCTCCACATCTTTTGCCCAATTGCTTATTTAAGATCTTATTTTAAATTCCTCAGAAGTCATGTAATGCTTCCAAAGAGGATAGAGAAACTGTTTCAGATCCCATACACCACAAAGGTAGTCTGGACATAGAATATTAATAGTCAATAGCTTACTGCCTTTTTCTGGTATCCACTGCTAAGTTATTGCATAGGCAGCATTCCTTCAAAGTTCCTGAACCCACAGTGATAATATGTAAACTTTGTTCTAAAAATCCTTTCTTTACCTTGCCAGATAGCAAAATACGCTACCTAGATTAAAAAAAATTCATCAGATCAAAGACAGTAACAGCAGCATAGTGAATGAAAGAAAACAGAACTGTAATTCTCTACTAAGCACGTAATCACAGTAGGTAAGGAAAAGAATTCACTGCTACTGATTTCACCACTTCTCTGGACAGGTTTTCTCTCATTTTAACCAAGTCAGAGAGGGGTGGCTAGGTAACATTTTTTCTGCTGTTATTTTTGTTTTGTTCTGCTTTTTTCTCACTTTTGTAGTAAAATTGTTATCTTTTTTCTCCTTCATTCGGACTCCTCGTAACTTCAAAATTTGTCAATGTCTGGGGGAGAGAAATAACTGAAGGAGAAGGGAGGGTTTTAACTCATTAGAGGTCCCACTCCCTGAACATACTGTCATTAAACCAAGGCACCTTGTGATAGCAGCTACTACTCATTTCATACTTTGTTCAGCTTATTATCTTCATTCTTCTGTGTGAGACCCCTCAGCAGAATCACATACATGAAGTGGTACTTCCTACGCAATTCCAAGAGCAGCTGGTGAGGAAAAGCTGGCAGGGATAGATAATGATAACAGCTTTTTCATGTGTCTGAGCAACTCACAGTTTTTCAGTATGAAATCTGTGGATTCTGAAATGATACTAACCTACACTGAAGGAGATTACAAGTTATTAATCATAACCAAGGAAATGAAAAACTAGATGACTCCATTGGCATCTGCATGCTATATCAAACTTAGCTGATGTTTTTAAAGTTTTAAAATGTAGTAATATAAATCAGTTTTATGGAAGATGAGGTATCTTGTATTTAACCTGAAACACTAAAAAATTCCTAAAAAAAAAAGTGTATTGGTTTTCATTGTCTCAGCAAGACAAGTTCATTATTGCTGAAGTATTCAAGTAGCTAATCATGGAGAAAAAATGATAGCACCAAGAATTAATTACAAGTAACTTTTTTAGCAATTTTCTCCTGAGTCTCTCAAGTATAAAACAACCCTTCCAAAACAAGCCAAAATTAGAAACATTAAAAAGAAGAGAAGAAGAATATGCTTTTATCTTTCTATTCCTTGCCAATGCAGTGTTTCTCATTTTCATTTTCTGGTCAGACTGAGAAGACTTTTTATTGTGACAGATCAGTTTATTTTTCAAATATGTGAGAGTTCTTACCAGTTGCAAAGCTGCACTGCAGTCTTTTGTACTTCCAGCAGTCTCAAAAAGAATTAGAAGCCTTCTGTTGCTTGTGTTATATCCATTTTGGGAAGAAGTTTCCCTTAGATATTTTCCACTAATTGCCTCAGACTTCTACAATAATCCAAAGGCAAAACAGCAGTGCTCTTTTCTAATATAAGACTAATCTAAATTTCCCCCTGCCCTTTTCTTGTGGAAGCAGGCAAACAGTAAACAGAAGGAGAACCCTGCTTGTTTGCCTCATGTGCTGGTTTTGGATAGAGTTAATTTTCTTCACAGTAGCTGGTACAGGGCAATGTTTTGAATTTTGGGTTTAACCCAGCTGAAGTTAAAGCCAGACACCTCATTTGCAAAAACAGTATAAACGCAGAAGGAAGTTTCCAGAGTAGTTGCTGTGATAAAAGGAGTTGTGAAGGCTAAAAGCCAGATGTGGCTTGAGAACACTGTTTTTAAACTCTGAACCACTTTGTTCAATAGGTCAGGACATATGAAGACTGAGACATAAAAAGTGCATTTTTGTTTAAACTTAATACAAAAACAAGACTCCTCTTTAAACTTAAAAAGTGAGTTTACTGGCTGACTATAAACTTCGTAACCACCCTGAACGCAGGGCCTGGAAAAAACTCAAGCCAGTGGTCATTTTATATTTTATATGAAAATTTAAAAAAAGTATTTTGCTTTAGGATAATGAAATCCCTGTTACTAGACAGACAGTATCTGTTACTAAATTGTTTTGGTGAGTGTTGTGTAACATGATCTAACTTCTACATATTCCGCCTTGTTTTTCAGTTAAGCCACATTTAACATCAAAAGCTTTCTCTATCTAATCAACGAAATCAAACAAGAATTTCCACTATAATTTGTCATAATTCAGCTAGCTTTGCAGACACAGACAAAGAAATCATGAATACAAAAAGTTCTCATTCGACGGTTTAGATTTAAATGTAACCCGAGAAGGGTTATATACATGACATGTATGTCATAATTCCTGATGATTCCTTTTCATGTCACAGATTTAAAATCTGTAAATACAATTACATGTTAACCCATCTAAAAATTATTAGATAGCTATTATTATTAGAGTTTTTTTCTAAAAGCATCCTATGAAATGAAATTTCAGAGATCACACCAACCTGCTACCTGTACTCCAGAATACTGCAGCAAGGATGATGAGTGTGACAACATTAGAACAGTTATGTGACTCTCATGAAGCACGTGTTCAATGCTTAAATCACAAATGCCAAAGGCACAATTGATGAGAAAACTCTATAATGGTCTGTGATGGATTGAAATGTCAGTAATGTCCTAAACATTGTCAAAATCATAGAAAGACTTTTTGTCCAACTACAAGGAAGCAACTGCCTGTCTGCGACCACCAAAATCTGACTGGAATTTGGATTGTGACTGGGGACATGAGATAAGACTATTGTCTAATCATCTCAAGTGTGAGGAGAAGTAAACAAACAAGGTTCAGGAACGCAGAATGTATCTGTGTTAAAAACCAGCCCTTGCTGGACCGAGGGGGTAGTGGAGGAGAAGGGTTTTGGGCGTGTGATGGTGAAATCACCCCACACCAAACCAAAGGAGTAAAGCCGTCCCCTCCACTCCAGGAAGGACCAGTACACACAGGACGTTCACGTGAGAGGCAGCTCAGAAGGGGTCATAAACCATCAAAGACCCCCAAAGCGCTCCGCCAGCTCATTCCTGAGGCCTTCTACCACCAAAGGACTGCACGTGATCCAAGTGGGGCAACAAATCCAGAGCCTGTGCAAGAGGCTGCAAAGCTTCCCCCCGCCCCCAGGGGAGGTGCTGGCATCTCCTGAACATACATTAATCCATCGGACTCTACGTTTTGTGGGACCCTCACCACCAAGAAGACCAGAAGACCTGGACTGACGGGATGCCAACAGGTTACACGGAGTGGTGACATATTTTCTATTTTAATCTCTCTCTTTCACTCACTTTCTTCTTCCCCCCTCCTTTTTCCTATTTCTTTCTATTTTTCTTTCTCTGTCTCACATTTACTTTTAAATAAAACCCCCACTATTGACTTTGGCATCTGGTCTTGTCTGCACCTTAATTCGGGTAAAGGCTTTTCTAATAATTTTAATAATCAGATCATAACATGGTCTCCTGAGGAGTATACTGCATATACAGCACAGAACCTTACAGCAATTTAAGGGTTTCTAGATTTGTAACACAGGATTATTCATGCCTACAGGCATATACCAAAAAATCAGAGAATCACTGGTAAAAAAACACTGTGCTGCAGAATACACTATTCCCAGTCCACAAAGAAGAAAATTATTCAGAACTTCTTGAGGTTAGTCATTTTTCATATACTTATAAGCAATTATGCTTAATGGAAAGGAGCATTAAGGGTCTCTCTGTCCAGAGTGAGACTAAAAGAAAATACATGTTTTGAACAAAAAACCCTATCATAATTCTTTGGCATCACAGTAGATGAATTGCTGGAGAAAATACATTGTGATGAATAGTATGTTTAGGTAATTACTAAGCAAGATAATATGCCAGTTTCAGTGTGTCTTGATATCATTTTGATACTGCTTGGAAGGAGAATCTTGTCCTTTGGATCACTATGGACTGACCATTTGCTACATGAACATAGTTCTTCTAAATTCCCAGAATTTCCTGAGGCCTCCTAGATAACATGAATTTCACTCCATACTTTGAATCCTATATCCTAAATCCTGTGCAGTATAAATTTACTGAAAGAAGGCTACTACCTCTTAGATGAGTCAATAAAAAACATTAGAGTCCTTGATATTACATCATTTTGGTTGATTTTGGTACAGAGAATTCCATTCATGGATTCTGTCAGTCAAATTATAATACGGGAGCCACCTAAATTTCTAACCATGAGATGCCTAATATTTAAGCTGCAGCTTATCTAATCCCTTAAAAACTGCATTTTAAAAATATTTAAGCACATTCTGACTGTTGATATAATTTAATAAAGTTTTTGTGTCCCTTACCTTTAAAGACGATTTAGTTCGAGGTTCTGTTTTCTGCCTGGTGAGCCTGTTTTGAATAAGCAATGATTGATCTGTACGAGTATCATAATTCCCATGTTCTGAATCATCTGTATAAGTATCTTTGTCCTTCCCTACATCTGAAGGAAAAACAGAAGAAAACAATGGGCTCATTTTAGATTATAGTGGATAGAAATGAATAGTATTATTGCAGCCACAGTTGAACATTCATTTTTTGTACACGCTTTTCAATAATATATTCTATCCCTTCCTGCAAAAGTATTTTACTTGAACTGTTATCATCTTTATCTTCAAGTAGAAATGACTTCTATTTTTAGGAGACAGCCTAGAGAAGTGGGGTTTCACTATGGCTTTACAGTAGTTTTAAAAAAAAAACCACAAAGTGATAAGAATATTCAAATGCTTGACTCACAGTTGTTGAGACTCAAAATGTTTTACCAAATAGGCAGGTACCTCCTGGAGACCAGAGTAACATGTCATGTCATAAATTTCAGCAAGCAATCGAAATGCCCAATTCCCCCCCCCCCCCCCAATGCAGATACAGCATTTGAAAATTTGCATCTGAAGACACTGCAGTAAGCACTTCAGAACACATTTTAGGAGAGCTACCTGACGGTGGTAGAAGGTAGAAGGACATCACAAAGAAAGCATTTTCCTTTTCATTGGATTTAGTTTTAATTGCTCAACAGAAGTTTCCATGAAAACTTTGCTGAGAGAGCTGCAGGAAACAGAGGACCTTCCTCAAAGCTTACCCACATTGTCCCTCAGTGAGTCACGACAACACTTACCCTGTATACCCAGCAGGAGTAAAATGAAGGGTAATGTCTGTACAGTGTAGGACCATGTAAAGTTTTAAGGAATGCTGGAAAATGGTCAGACTTGAAAAAATATTTTAAAGATGAAAAAGATGGAATAATTATTCCCACACAACTGGACAAATTGGAAATAGAAACATATTCAGACAAAAAAATTACCCACAAATCCTAAGCCAAGTTCTCATCTCAGCTTTCACATCAACATGGGAAAAGTCAGGAGGACTAGGAACAGCATTTAGCTCAGTAATTCTAAACCTTATAGAGAAGCCAAGTCATGGTTGCTGTGGAAACCACAATCTTGAATTTTCTGAATATTATATTCATAAAAGCTCATCTGCAACAATAAAGTCTTTTTCATGAAGTTGCTCAGTTAAATTTTCCACAGTAAGTACTACAGAAATAAAAAAAAGAACAAACACAATTATCTCACATACCCTAAACATTTCACACTTCTGAGATGGAATATTAAAAACTAGAACATTTCCAAGCACCACTTTTTCTGCAGTTGAGCTACTACATAACGATTACACAAAATGTTTCCCTGGTAATTTCTGATATTGACACTAATCTTGGTAAATCTGTGATTGGATTTTGTCATGCAAAAAATAGCTAATTTTAACTCAGGGATAACAATGTGTTAACTTAATACCCTATTTGACTTGCACTGTAAGTATCCATCTTTAAATTCAAACGTGGATCTTTATGTGGCTGCAGCTCCATAAAATGTCATGAGAAAAGCTTGGTTGCCTGAAGTTCTCTCCCTCAGCACTGTGGGAAAGCTACTGTTTACTGCATTTTTATTTTCCACCAGGTCCCTGCCCTATGACAACCCATTTGGTTGTTACTGTTGAGATCAGCTGCCAGTGCTCCCTGTTCTGGTACTTCTTAGACAGGCTCTAATGCCAACTCATCACAACTAGTCTGCTTCATTTGGAGGGGTTGGGGGTAGGCAAGAAGACACAAGAGTAATGTAAAAACACGCCAAAGTCAGCAAAGAGCATAATAATTGTTTACAAAGCATTTTTCTATTTCTCCTCTACTGAAGGACCAAAAAACAAAAATAAAAAATATCTGACCTGTTGAGGTGACTCCTGGATAAATAGAGCTCCCCTACATTAATGCTAAAGTAAAAAGATCTTGAGTATCCTGAAAAATTTTGAGACTGTGGAAAACCTCAAAAAATGTAAAGAAAAAAGGAAAAGGGGAGGGAAGGGGGGAAAGCATGGCTGGGGTAAAACAAAAAGTCTGCTGCAGTGGGAGGACTGCAATGGAGGATGGGACTCATGTATGTTCATGCCCACATCCTCAAACCACCAAAGACATTGAAAGGACATTTGCCTTCATTCCTAACCACTTCTTTTAGTTTCGAGCACTTTGCAGAATTATTTTTTTCAGGTCTCCTGTGGTGGGTTGATCCTGGCTGGGTGCCAGGTGCCCACCAAAGACACTCTGTTACTCTGCTCCTCAGCAGAATTGGAAGGAGAAAAATATAAAAAGTGGCTCCTGAGTCAAGATAAGGACAGGGAGAGATTAGTCACCAACTACTGTCATGGTCAAAACAGACTCGACTTGGGGAAAATAAATTTAATTTATTACCAAGAAGTTAAGAGCAGAATAATGACACATAAAACTAAATCTTAAAATACCTTCCCCCTGACCCTCCCTTCTTCCTGGACTTAACTTTACTCCTGGGTTCTCGACCTCCTCCCTCAGGAGCAGCACAGGGGAATGGGAAATGGGGGTTGCATCACACACTGTCTGTGCTACTCCTTCCTCCCAAAGGTGGGACTCCTCACACTTTTCCCCTTCTCCAGCATGAGGCCCCTCCAATGGGGAACAGTCCTCCATAAATTGCTCCAGCCTGAGTCCTTCTCACGGGTTGTAGTTCTTCATGAACTGCTTCAGCATGGGTTCCTTCCACAAGGTGCAGTCCCCTCAGGAACAGACTGCCCTAGCATGGGTCCTCCACCAGATCACAAGTCCTGCCACCAAACCTGCTCTAGTGTGGGCTCCTCTCTCCACAGGTCCTGCCAGGAGCCTGTTCCAGCATGGACTTCCCAGGCTGCTCCAGCACAGGCTCCTCCATGGGCGGCGGGTGGATGTCTGCTCCACCACGGACCTCCACGGGCTGCAGGAGCACAGTCTGCCTCACTCTGGTCTTCACCACGGGCTGCAGGGGAATCTCTGCTCCAGCTGAAGTTGCCCGTACGTATTTGATTTCCTCCCTGAAATCTGCTATCCCAGAGATGCTTCCACCGCCACTGAGCGGGTTCAGCCTCGGCCAGCGGCGGGTCCGTCCTGGAGCCATCTGGCATTGGCTCTACTGCACCCAGGGGAAGCTTCCAGCAGCTTCTCATAGGAGTCACCCCTGCAGCCCCCCCAGCTACCTAAAACCTGCCAGGCAAAGCCAATACAGCTGTTCAGGTAAAATATTACCGCTGACGCAAACAAAACGTGCATGAGCCTTTACACAACCTCTTTATGTGAGTTTTCATAGTACCTACTAGAAGCAGAAAGATTTAAATATCAATTCTAGTAAAAGACTATGTGCTCGCAGATCTACAATACAAAGCAACTATAATACATTTTTAAATGAGTATAGCCAATTAACAGTATCTTGCTGATGTATTTGACTTATACAGTTATGTTAATTAAAACTTATGTGATGGTTGAGAGCTTTCAGAATTGTTGTCACATAAAAAGTTTTATTAAAAAAATATTAAAATGGAGTATAGAATTTGTAAGTCCCAAGTGACCTGTTATAGAAAGGAAAGGTACACTATTATGACTTCAAGTTAGAACAGTTTCTGTATTAAATTATCTTTTGCCAATGCTGCAAAAAAAAAAGAGAGGAAAAAAAACCAGGCTGAATTTTAAACAAAGATAAGGTTGTTAAATCAAAGAAAAGGGTAGCAGCTTCTAATTCTACAGGTAAGAGTCCAAATCTTATTTCAATAAAGTCAGTGGGAATTTCAGTATTCACTTCAATATGTCAAGGATTTCTCTTTAATTAGGTACATACTTAAAGCAGATGCACCCGTATAATTGTTAGAACACCTGAACATGTAACTAAGTAATGTCACCTTGGATACATACTCAAGTATAAGGTGATTTTAAAAAGGCTTCAAGCATTAATCAAGCAGATAACAGATCTCTTCATCCTAGCAGTTGCTTTGCTTTGCTATCTTGTTATATAGAGGCATGATGAGTAACTTCAGTCTTCATACATCAGAAAAATCTATCAACACTTCCTGACATATAATCTTACTACACTTAATGCATGACAATAAGATATGCCTATAAGGTAATTTATAGGATAAAACACTGGAGACACTGTCATTTCTGGAAATACTGTATATAAAAATGCAGAAGGATTTAGTTTAGAAGTAGATTTCTAGGTCCTCACTTTGCATCTTCAATTTTAGGTCTTCTTAACTGATTGGCTATCTTTCTTACTATCATACTTTTCTGAAGGGTGCGTTTTAATTTTATGAAAGGGGATAAAAAGCACTTGTCCCAGCTTCTCTGTGACATGCAATTCATTAATATATTTTATATAACTGTAGTTTATGATAGCAAAAGCTTTTCAATTTACATGTGGCATAGTTATGGAAAAAGAAATTAATATAAATATTATTCCTAAACGGTTTCTGTTTCACAGACTTCGATATGATGACTCTTTACTCATTCCTTTGAGCCTTTACACATTTAAGGATAGGCTTTGCAAAGCTTTAGTAAGAATGAGATTATTGGTCAAGAAAATAATCCCCTTTTGTCCTAATTTTAGTCCTAGAAACAACAAATAACCTGGAGAAGGACATCACTAGACACCTGGATAAATGACATTGTGATGGATTTAGGTCTTCTTATTTTATTGTGCTGTGCACCTGGAATACTATATTATACACATAACATAGAAGGGTTTTCAGCTACCTGTGTATGTATACTTAGATATGAAAAACTCTCATGACAGACAAACACGAGCTTTTCTTAATGTACAATTTCTTATGAACTTTCAGAGAGTGCCAACCACTACACAGAATATTTCTCATTTTTTAAAAAGGGAGACGGTCAGGTATTACTGCTGTTTGGAGGAGTTAGGATGGTGTACAGAACCAGCAGAGGCAGATTAAATGCCTAAAGCACATCAATATTTCGAACCTCAATACTAAATTTGAAGACTAATCCTTATTATGTTTCAGTGAGCACTGAACAGATTACAAAGCTTCTTCATCCATACTGTCAGCTCTCCAGGCATGAGCCAGCTCTAATATGCACGACTCCCTCGTGCTCTAGGTATGGGAAAAACTGTTCTAATGCAGCTTTTCAGTCATCTCACCACCAGTCAGAACAGGCATGATGGCCCTTATTTATGCAGGCACTGCCTAAGCACCACAAACCCGTGAAAAAATTAATCCAGAAGTCACGATGGAAACATCATGTTTCTGTTGAAGAGGAAACTGAACCTGGTTTTCTTGAGTCATATCTTTCAGTCCCTCTCTTAGTGCAAACACTGTACATATTGCACAGGTTACACTGTTTCAGTCTAACCTCTGTGAGACACTGGATTCGAATCTCACTTCTCTCTCTCTCTCTCTTTACTACTATTTCTTCTCCTAATCTCTTTTCTTTTTTTTACTGTTTTCTTTATTCTTTCCTTGAACTCTTTCCTTTATCTCTTTTGGGTAACTTAAAACTGATGGGTTGTATTTTACTAAGCTGTGTGAGTTGGTGTGTGCTGGGTACTTTGCTGAAATACTTCCTCTTGGTTGTACGTTAACTTTTAACTTTTGCCAAAATGCCTATTTTCTCACTAAATTAAAAGAAATCTCTTGGGAAAAATATGTAGCGTGCTCTCTTTACATGACCTCAAGATATTAAGAACCAAAGGCTTTGCAAAAACTAAATTTTGGAGCCTTAAATATAAATAAAACTCCTGGGCAAGCATGTGGTTTGAACCTGGGGTCTTACATCATAACATCACTTAACCAAAATTCACTTAAAAACACTTCTGTAACTGAACACTGAAAAAAGCTTTTATCATGCAGTTATTATGATTCTTTAGTGGATTGTTGGGGTTTGGCTCAGCTCTTCATTGGTCAGTTCACTGTATTACAGCATGGCACATAAATAAAGAGTTTATAAGCTTTGTTGTAATTAGATTCAGGATACATTCAGAATACAGGGTATCTGTCACAGTAAAATTATTAACTACTTCATTCATGATCTAGTTCCTATCTAGGAAGGATTCAGTGTCCTGCTTAGAAAGATGAGTTACTATGCACAACTCCCTCATAACTAACCTAAGTCAGGGGGAAAAAAACCCCACAGAATCGAAAAAAGAATAAATTAATTAGCGTTGTTTTACTTGCTACTGAGTGTTGTTTTTATTTGCCAAATAACTTAAAAATGGATCCTAATTATATCTAAATACTGAATACCAATTTCTATTGATTATATCATCCCTTACTCATTTTTACATCTTATTTGAAATGACATATTTCAGACTAACAATGTAAAGCAGATCCTCTGATGATCCTCTAACATTTCTGATTATAGGATCTGCAGAAAACTACTAATATGCTTGCTTGCATTAAAATGAGAAAATTTGTTCTTTGGGTTAACAAGCAGACTGCCAGCTTCACAAGTCTTTCTTTTAGTATAAATGGATTTCCAATATGGCCTACCTCCTGAAAACCTTGATGCCTTAGCTATGCATGTGATAAACTGGATTTTTAAATACATTAATCTGTATCGTAATAAGAAATCCCTTTTGTAAATCTGACTCACGGCGTTTCAAAGTGAACATAAAAAGAGGAAGTCAAACCTGACAAAACTCATGATAGTAATTCCAACTACAGAAAAGGACCTAACAAATGGATAAACATGTCACATATATCAGTCCAAATATTACCACTGCCCTCCATTCTTTTGCTAAACCCAAAGGACAATCTGAGAAAAGATCAGACAACACTGCTTGTGGTTTTGCATCCTACACAGCTCTTTTTCACCTGTACCATACATTAGAAGAGAGGGTTTCTCTCAGTTATGGCAAGAAAAGAGTTTTTCTTAGAAAAATGGAGTTATTACTGAAATATAGTAAAACAAATCCTTGCAAATCATGTAATTATCTTCATCTTAAGTCAAGACTACCTCATTTTCAGTTCAGTCATAAAAACCTGCTAAATTCTCTTAAACTCAGGCAGCAGATTTCTAAAGCACACTCACAACTCCCCGAAGGTATGTAGTAACCACCTCCTATTATTTTAGCAGATGTCACCGAAGATTTTTCAACTGTTCACAGAGATTAAATTCTAGTGCAAATAACCTTCAACAAAATTGTCTACATTCAGACTTCCTTCAGAAAGCATGGGCAGACAAATTCATAACAATTCAAAGATAAGGTTCATTTCCTTTATGCATATAATGGCATTAAAGGAAAAAGAAAAACATTATTTAAAAAATTTACCAATTACTGTTTCTTAGCACATTCATGTGCTGCATGTGCACACAGACACACCCCTGCACCAGTGGAGTGGTTCCTGGGTTCACTCATTAGTTAACCTTAATGTCTCTGCAATTCTGTTCTGTTTCTAGAATTTAAAAATAAAAAGTTCTAGTGGACAATAAATTTTAATTAGTATGACTCTCTGTATTTAGTAGTATGTAGCTACTAGGAACTAGCCACTTATTTTTTCCAGCTCCAACTAGATCCACAAGCTATTACGGGTGTCTGCAGTAAAGCCAGAAATTCAGTAACTGAAGCTAAAGCCATGTCATTTAAATCTAGCTGGCACAATCAAAGTGATTACTGAGCATGTCTTTCAGAAGAGAAACAAAGCACAGAAAAAAAGAATGAAATATAAATATACGCTACATTTTTTAGCAAGCATCCACAGACAGAAGACTTTGAAAAAAAAGTATAACGTTCAACTCCCTTTGAGGGAATGAATGTCAAACATCTGAGTGTCACTGGTGTGACCTCCAAATGTATTAAAAGATGGATGACACTGGAATTATATTGTTACAGCAACGAGTTCAGCATAACATCCACATTCCTGTGTACAACAAATTTACGTGTATCTACAAATACAACACAAGTATTTTCACTTTTTCTTTCATTTATCAAGAGGTAAATATAAGAGGTCAGATCCTGACCCTCAAATACAAAAGTATTAAATAGTTTTTTCCCATTTTGCTAAATTTATGCCTCTTAGCTATTTGTGACTATTGCACCAGTCTATTGAGAGAGTAGTCTAAGTAAGTCTTGGATCACAGGTATACTGTTTTTGTTACCTAAAATACCACACTGAGACTGGGCCTAACTGTCTGTCATCTCACATAAGCATCTCTCCTGTGTCAGGCATCAAAGACTGTATACCCAGGCAGTAAACCTACTGCCTCTCTAAAAGCTGCTCTCAAGTCTTCACATTTTATACCAGAAAAAAAACAACTGTGGGCATCTTCTGGGAGAAATTTCAAGTATTGCCTCCAGATAGTCTTTAACAATGTCACAAAGCTGGTCTTTCCACTCCTGAATTCAGGAACAGGAACCTCGGCCTCCCCTTTGCCGCCGCACAGCTCCAGCTGCAGGCTACTGGTTACTCTGTGGGGTCTCCTCCACGGCAAGAAATCCTACTCTCCTCTAACCTCTCATCTTGACAAATTGGAACGTTCTCATCTCAAAGCTTACTCGTTTTCCCCCCCAAAACCTGCAAGCCATGCCACCCAGACCGCTCCCTGCGGTCAGGATCGGCACTGCCCCCGCTGCTCCGCTCGCCACACTTGCTCCACCAGGAAAAGGAACGTCGCCCTCCCATTTTGGGAAGCGAGAGAGAGTCCCTTGCCCCCATCCCTGATGTAAGATGGTATTGAATAGCACAATGTCTTGGCCATGCCTACGTGGCTCCAGGCTCCGGCCCGGAAAAATTAATCCTGTCCTTGGCTGAAAACCAGGGTAGTACGTTACACTGGTTAGCAGGCAAACTGGTCCCTTGGAGAAGTTCTTGGGTAAAAAGTAATTCTCTGAACAGTCAAAACACAGGAAGCTTTTGCTCATTTAATGAGTAAAAATCTTAAGAGAAGATCAAATAGAGCTGAAGGGATTACCACTCTTAACTGAGAACTCTGATCTTAGTTTTATTTTTTGTGAATTCAAATCACCTCAACTGACAATGGACAGTTAAACCAGAACTTTATATTCTTCTATAATGCAAACATACAGGAAAAAGAAGTGCTTCTTGAAGGAAGTAGAATAATAACATGATTTTGCTCTGGACTGAACACCAAATTCTACAACCATACTTTGAGAAATACAAGGTGTAACACTTTACTTCATGTCCAGATCCAAGCAATAGGATTTTCACCTAGGTAATATGCAAAAGCTCTGTGGTGCTTAACCTTCACTGGGTGGGAATTTCTACAAAGCTTTGGTTAGGCACAGAGCATTTCAGTGTGTCTGAAACCTCAAAGTTCACGTTTTATGTTACAGAAGCTCAATGCCTATCACTTTGATTGAATTTACCAATTCCTCAAACTAAAAACAGTATTTACCACGTAAAACTGACAGGCAAAAAATAACGTAAATCCATATTGTCCTTGGTCTCATTTGTCTGTTTTAGTAACAAAGGTGCAATACATTATCTTCTTACTTATAAATCCATCAATGTCATTAACTAAACAAGTCCAACAGACTTATGACCTCATGTATAGTCAACTGAAATAAAAGAGAACCTTTCCACGGAAGTCTTTTACCTGATGCCTGTTAATTCCCTTCACACAAGTCTGTCTGTGGACACAATTCTGGAAGAGGATAAAGCCATTTGGCCTATTTTATGCACAGTTCCACAATGTTGCCTAATTAAAAATTCACCACATTCTCTTAATTCAGTTGTTTAAGATGTTCTCAGGAGAGTAGTTTGAAAAGGTTCACGAAGATGATGACACCCATTAATCAGCCTATTTTGCAAACCCCATCCAAGTGCCAGAATACAAACCAAAGCATTGTTTTCACCTATTTGGTGATCAAAGTTCAGATACTAATATTCCTTTTTCTGTTTTGGTTTGGTTTTTTTTTTTTAATCCCCTCCCCACCTCCCCTCAGGAGGATAAAATTTAAAATTTGAGACTTGGAGACAAATTTTTCCGCACATAAATAAGATCCTCAAGCACCAGCAAAGTGTATTTTGAAGGCACACAGGCCATTTTGTTAAATGCACCTCTAACTGACCCTGATTTCTCTTCATGAACCTAACACATAATGCTGATTTTTATATAAGGCAATCCTTAGGACTGACTGCAGGGATTAATTTATAAATAATCCCTTTCTTACTTGTAACCAAACAACCTAATCAGTTACATTTCTGTAAATACAGAATAACTTCACAGATTTCAGTTATCTAATTTGGGATTGACTCAATTAACACAGACAAAGTAATGAGTCAAGTTAGCAAAGGGCTACTATTTAAACATTTTTTTTCTCTTCAAAGATCATAGCTGTAGTCAGAAGAGACAAAACATCCATGCCAAAATTTAATACAATTTTGAGCTGATAAGAATCAATCTATCTTTTCCTCAATTGCTGAGCCCTCCATCTATCTTTTCAGGCTAAAACTAAGTAATGTGAATGAAAAACAGTGCATCACTTACCGTGAAAAAGAATTACTGCTGTCATATATAAAAATGCAATAATATCAGCATGTGTAAGCAACTAGTAAAAAACAGAGCAGGATATAAAAAAAAATTTAAGGAAATTGTAACAGTAAAATCTTCTATTGTCCATGCTTGCTCACCCAATGAGACCAATTACACTTGGAGAGTGCAGTAGCTTCCACTGGAACTTACTGAGACACGCAATTTTCTTATATATCTTCATGTCAAACTTTTGGTCTGTGCCATGATTTTGGAACATTTGGTTTGGGGGAAGTACCAACTTCGCTATTTCCAGTAGATACCTCTTTAGGAGACCTTGAGAAGCCTCTTATCTATCATATAATTTGGGCCATGAAGAAAAATCAATGCTAAAACGCGTGAGAGGGGAGCAGAAATAGCTTTTTGAAAGCAGATCTCTCTCATTCTGCATGAAGATATGATTTCTAGTTGGATGCTTCATCATCTGTGAGCAAAAATATCTTTCATAGCAGTTGTGCAAGGTGCAGCAATATCTGTGTGTCTGTATGGGTAAAGCAGATGGCCAGAAAACTTCAAAATTACTTGATTTTGGAACATGCAAATTACTACTCATGTGTGCATTTACAGATTCAATTTGCAGTTGCAAGAATTGGATTATTCTAAGAATAATTTCTTTCCCACTTTCTTTGACTTAATTACAGTATCAGAATGACAGTAATTCAGGTACAGATATCAAATGTGGCTATTTTTCTGCATTAGTTCTTTTTTTTCCCTCAGACTGGAACCCTTTTTATAAGTATTACCTAAAGCAAATATATAAGAATACCAAAACCAGTAACAACAACAGAACTGCAGCCAGAACAATACTGAATAACGTGACTATACAGGAATATTAAGTGAATAATAACAACTTCAAAGGAATTTCAAATACAGGTGATTGTATTACGATTGTATTACGAAGGATTGTTATGGGGAAGGATACACTGAATGCATGACACTTCTCTGTCTTTAGTCCCTATTTACTGTTAGTCTGAAAGGTGACACAATATCAGGAAATTTATGACATCACACAGTCACATTTAATCTTCTCTTTCGAAAAAACTGGCAGTTCAGGGTACATATGGCCTTTCCACACTTAAATACTGCAAGTGTAATTGAATAATCATTAATTTTCATTATTTCAGTTCAGACAACAACTTACCTAAAAATGGATCACCGTATTCTGTATTAGACAGTTTAAGCAAGTTGTTTTCCAAAGTCTCCACCACTTTAGCTGTAATAAATGCAATATTCATATCAGCATTCGCAGTGATTTGGTAAGTAAAAGATATACTTTTTAAAGCTGTTTTAAAACTTTACAGTGAAATTTTGAAGAGCACTTTCCATCAGTAGAAAAAATAACAAGATCACTTTAATGAAGAATTCCACTCTATTCCTGAGAGCAGTTCATCTCGGTAAAATAAATTTCTAGAGTAATAATTAGCATCTAATGTCTATCAACGTTAAGGTAGCAAAAGTCAGATAAAGGTTTGCACACAGCCAGGCAAGAGTGGATGGCAATAGTTGGCAACACGCAACACAGAGTGATTGAGATCTCCAGCTGGACTGGTTTCTCTGATAAGGCATGTTTATCTATTAAATCATAAATCCTAAAATAAAAGTAGTTCCTTATTCCAGCACAAACTAAAATTCAGAGGGATTTTCTCCCTTTGCTCTCATTTTCTCCATACCACTCTTCCCTGGTTCTGCTATTCATCAATGAATGCATCTGTTCCTATGTGTTCATACTTAAAGACATTTTTGCCAAAAACCTAGAATTTATTTTTTCTCTCTTTCCTAGGACAGACTACAGAAACCTTCATCTCTTTCCCAGCACACCTGAGCACCTTCTTGTCTTGTTTTCAGTGAGAAGGAAATAATACCATAATTGAGTAAAACAGAATAAAAATAAGTTTAAGCCTCACTTCAGACATTATAAGGATTGACTCAAGAACCTGGTACTACGGCAGGTGTAGGCGTTTTGTGCAAAAACATTTCTCCAATAAACTGTAGATATCTAAACAAATCAAAGCTTATCAGTGTTGGAACAAGCTCCTGAAAGAGAAAAACCTCCTACCTCGTTCTGACACTACATCCACTGTAGCTGTTGATGTCCCTGCACTTAGAGGCTGTGGCTGTACACGATTTGGCTGCAGGAATGAAGAATGCTTGCTCAGGCTCTGAGGATGCGTTTGGCTCTGGACGAGGCATGGCATAGACCTTCTAGAAGGTTTCAGTGGATGCTCTTTCACTGTTTCACTCTTGCTTGTATTCATACCTGAAAAAAAGTCAGAAGAAAAATAAAATACTAAGCTCTACCATATTAAGCCATGACAAAGAAAGATAGCTAATTATGAAACCACTTAATAAGCAATCCTCCCACTAAACAGAAATGTTTGGCATGCTATAAGGTTTGAAGACAGTTAAAAAAACAAACAAACAAACAAAAAACCCCACCAAAATTAAAATACAGAAGCCAATGGTATGCCATTCTGCAAAATATTTACACTTTCCTTTCAAAGCTACAAAAATTTTCCCTTCACCATTATGGAAACATATTAATGCTCTTAATACTTTTACCTATTGGGTAGCCTTTGTGAAAAAAAACATTGTAGAAGCACTAACAAATGTGGCAAAAACCCCCAACATTCCAAAGTTAGCTGGAACAAAACAGCTGGCACAACAATTTGGAAAAAGCCCAACTCTTAAGAGGTGTTCTTGATATATGAAGAAATAAAGTAGCTTTCCTAAGTGAATGGGAGAAGTAAGAGTGAGAAAAATTCACTGGCTGAGGTAAAGATAGTAAGTAAGTACAGGAAAAAAGGAAAACCCAAAACAAACCACGATGCAGCCACACTCACTACCTCCCACCAGCAGACCAATGCCCCCTGAGAAACCTCCTCACTGCTCAGATTTTCTTGCTGAGTGTTATTCTCTGTGGCACGGGACATCCCCCTGGTCCGCTGGGGCCAGCTGTCCCAGCTGTGTGTGTCCCCTCTGCTCACTGCACAGCAGAGCTGCGAGACAGAGAGGACCATGGTGCTGCACAAGGACTACTCAACAACAGCCACTCTGGGGTGTTAGCAACACTGTTTTAGTCACAGATCCAAAACACAGAACCATACAGGCTGCTACAAAGAAAACTAACTCCCTCCCAGGTAGATCCAGTGAATATGTTCCGAAGTTAGCGTCAGAAATCTTTGCTACTCCCTTGTTCAAATGCCTCAGGTTATTCCATCAAGAATTAATGCACTGTGACCTCTGAGAGACTGCTGCCTTTCCTGTCAAAGGGAACTTTATGGAAAGACACCACAGAAGTAAAAATACAGTCTGCAAAATGTCTGGGATATCTTGATGAACAAGGATATACACATAGATTAGGATTAGAAATACACTGATAGTCACCTCTACCAAAAATTAAAGGCAGAGAAAAAAAACCAAAACAAACACCTGGCTACAGCCTCCTTTCAGGGAGTTGTAGAGAGTGATGAGGTCTCTGCTGAGCCTTCTCTTCTCCAGGCCAGACAACCTCAGCCATCCCTCCCAGGACATGTGCTCCAGACCCTTTACAAGCTTAGTTGCTCTTGTCTGGACCCACTCCAGCACCTCAACGTCCTTCCTGAACTGAGGAGCTCAGAACTGGACACAACACTCGAGGTGTGGCCTCACCAGTGCCGAGTACAGGGGAAAAACCCTTTCCCTCATCCTGCTGGCCACATCAGTGCTCCTGGCTGATGCAAGCCAGGTGCAATTGGCCTTCCTGGCCACCTGGCCATGCTGCTGGTTCATGTTCAGCCATTGTCAACGAGCCCCCCCAGGTCCTTTTCCACTGGGCCACTTTGCAGCCACTCTGTGCCCAGCCTGTAGCACTGCAGGGGGTTGTTGTGGTCAAAGTGTAGGACCCGGCACTTGGTCTTGTTGAACCTCAGGCCATTGGTCTCTGCCCATCAATCCAGCCCATCCAAGTCCCTCTGCAGGGCCTTCCCACCCTTCAGCAGATTGAGACTCTGACCCAAATTGGTGTCATCAGCAAATCTGTTAATGGTAGACAGACTCAATTCCCTCCTCCAGATCATCAATAACAATATTAAACAGGACTGGGCCCAACACTGATCCCTAGTGACTGGAAAACACCCATTTTCTGTTCTGTAAAACTGCCATAGGAAAGAAGAAAATATTACTTCAAAAGGTGGAATGCAGATGAGGTGAAGACAGAGGCTACTGGGAAAGCCAGTAGCTCTTGGAACAGGAGGAGACTTGGGCAGCTCTGTGCAGAGACCCAGCCAGCCAGAGAAGCTATTAGGTAAGGAGGTGAGGAGTATGTCTGACCTTTCCCACTATGAAGGGACAATTTCAAAAGATGGCAATCACGTAGTCTCAGCCACTATACTGTGCAAATTCCTGAATGTTACTTCCTTAGGTCAGGTCAAGCCCCACATTTGGCACCCATTCTCAAAACACTTCTTATAGGTGCCATCAAGCCAAAGCAGGCATGTTCCTGTGGCACCCATCACAAGTGCTTCACTAAGAACTGTGTTTCCAAGTATTCTGTCAGAAAATCCATTTTCCACGATGGGGTGAGGGGAGGTGGTTGGGGAGTGAAAGCACAAGAGCAGATACCACCTTACTTGTCTACCTGAGGCAACTACTTACTGCCACACTCCAAATGTACTCTCCCAGCTCCCGAAACCAAAGAAGCAAAAATCATTCCAGTATTTATTTAGTTGCATATTTATATCCAGCCCTTGGTCATGCTAATATTTTTTTCTTCCCACCAAACACTGATCTGAAGCCAAGACAGTTATTTTCACAAAGTCCTCCTCCAAACAGCATTTCCACGACTGCATTCATAACTACACTGCCATATGTCACATGCCATACCTCCAAGCTAATGAAGGTTAATTCAGGCACTGCCTTGCCTAGCCCAGGGTAACCTATTTATTGGCAGTCCAAATCAAGACTACAATACACCACCAGATGCAGACACACCTCTATTGCAAAAGTTAATACATGGTTTCAGTAATATTACTCATACCCCAAAACATTAAGCACTGCAAAAGGCAAAGCAGAGACTCATCACAACCACAACATATGTGTCTAGATTTCACACTGGAGATGATTTACATCCCATTGGTTTAGACCACAGATAAAGCCAACATGCAATTATCAGCATCCACTGCCTAGAGTCTAAAATAATCAAATTAATCAGTTTAATTTGGAGTCCTGAGTCTAAATTTTCCAAGCTGGCTGATTTTAAAGTATTTTAACAGCTCTCTGACAATATCCTTTGTTACACAAGTCAAGCCTTTCTATTCCTTGCACAACATCACGTAAGTGGACACATGATTTCTGCTTCATTCCAAATACAGCAATAGTTACTATTTTTTACTTCTGTTGCACAGCCTTTCACAATTTCATGTACCAAAGAAGGGCTCTTTCCCTTGTGGCAGCGTTTTGTTACTTTATTTCAGAATCAGAGAATATCCTGAGTTGGAAGGGTCCCACAAGGATCACTGAGTCCAGCCCTTAGCCCTGCATCCATTCCCAGGAGTCACACCCTGTGCCCAAGAGTATCGTCCAAACACTCCTTGAGCTCTGTCAGCCTTGCTGCTGTGACCACTGCCCTGGGGAGCCTGGTCCAGTGCCCAACTACCCTCTGGGGGAAGAACCCTTTTCTAATATCCAACCTAAACCTCCCTCCGGCATTACTAATGGCTACGCTGATCAAATACCTCATTAAAACATTTATTTCTCCTAATTAATAATGTTGTTAATTAAAAATGATATTTTTTTCACAATCATCTCATTACTGAAAAAGACAAGATACCAGAAGAATTCTAAAAATGCTTGCTGCACAGACAAGTTATCCTAAGGAGCCTCAGCCAGACAAGACTTCAGATTTTCTGAACCAAAGATGCTGGTGTCCTCCATTCAGCATGGGCAACGTTACTCTTGTTGGGTGTGAACTGCTTTGAAAAAAAGCAGGGAACAGATATTCCTGCTAAATATGGCTGAACACACTGTGTTTATGTCCCATCAAATAGACTGTAGCTCCATCTGGACCAAGATAAAAATTTAGATTGTTCTAAATCTTCACATGCCCTTCAGAAGCCCTTCTAAGACCACAATTTTTAAATCTGCTTATTAAACAGGTCTACTTTTCACTGTGAAAATCTAACTCCCAAGCTTTTTAAAATAGAAGCTTTATAACTGACACATTTGTTGCATAAAGTCAACTGACAACAGAACCAAACCTCAGTAACACTATTTAAAAGCACAGCTACATACATTTCTCTCCTAAATGCTTTCGGATGAGACAGACACACGGACAATTTCACATCTGAGGTTACACAGAGACAAAGCTGACCAAGTATGACACAGTATGTTGATATGAGACCCAGAAGCACTGACAAGTTGTGACACCTAGAAGAACAGATTCTCCTTAACCCCAGCTGCCAGTTTGCCCCTGTCAAAGGTCAGGGTTTTCTTCTTGCACGTTTGTTTGCACACACTGAAACAAAGTCGGACGCGATTTTGATGCTCACAGCCATGTATGAAAGCAATATTCATCATGTGTTGGCAGTTCATGGCAGTGCAACTCTTGTTTACCTGAGAGCTTGCCTGCAGATCACTGCAGTAGGTGACACTGAAAAACTGAGTGATTTTCTTCTTTTACCAACTGCGATGCAGTTCCACGTTAACTTCTGGTAACTGATGAGAGTGCATGTCACAGCATGTGACAAAGGCTTGGAGCAAGATACAATGGAAAGCCTGTTGAAAAGATGGCTTTCTTTAGCCTCCTCCAGCAACCTTTGTACCAAACTCAACTCATCTACTCGAACATTAGGCCCACGTAGACAGCTCAATGCTGTGGAGGTGTGCAGAGCTATTTTAAAAATCTGTAATTTTATAATTTTCCTAAATTACAGGGGAAAAGTTGAGATTATTACTAAAGCACTTAAAAACTCTAAAGGTTAAAATCTGAAAAAAAAGTTACCAGTGCTCTTTCAAAGCCTATGATTTAAAGAGAAAATGATATCCTTTCAACAAACACAATTAAGCAAAATGTACAGAACTATGCAACTCTTCCGTGTTCATCTTTGCACCTGACTTAGATTTCAATATTACTGCAAGATATTTTTTCTTTTCATGTATAATGTATCTTATTAATATTTTATAACTTTATGAAATTACAGAATTGCTCACATAGAACGTAATTCTTATCTCTTTCAAACCCAAATGCAAATGCGTTTTAACCATTATTTTGTCACTTCTCATAATATCCACTGCAGCTCCTTTCATAAAAACCTGGAACATCCTTCCAACCAACTCCAACCTTTGACAGATGTAATTTGCAACAGGTTCACGAGAAGTTGCAGAACTGTGCATCCTGCAGGATACGTGTCTTAATACATACACACACACACAGGAGAAATTAGGAGTGACAAAAGGTCTTTCCTGATAATGCCCTTCTGTTGAACACATGCCCCCATCATACATGCACCCAGCTACAACGACTGGTTTTCTCTCTGCCACTGTACTGTAACCCCAAATGAAGCCTCCTGCTGAGCCTATCAAGTGTATCAAAAGTGAGACACAGATTTTACAGTCTTTCTTAGAAAAGACCATAGTCTGGCCTTCCACTTGCCACGGGTCATACAAACTTTCACATAACTTAATTCCACCCTTCCTGGGTAGCAAGGAAGCTGCACAGCAAGAAACTACAAGACCATCTTAAAAGCCACTATGGTGGATGAGGAGGCAAGGCTGGTTTTAAGTATGTGTTCCTGCCACAAGCTCAGCTATTTTAGGTAGGAGGATCAAAAATGTATAATAAAACATGTTTTCCACAATTGCTACAGGCTGGAGAATATTAGCTTCATGGATTTTGCACTATGTAAAATAGAGTTATGGGCACTGCAAAGTATACATTTAAAAGAAGTGTGCAGTTTCTCTTATTAAGCATAATGTTTAAATAAGGAACTGTCTCACTAACTTAAAATACCTGGAGAATTTGCAATTACTTTTTTTAACTTGGAGGTACAAATGCCATCAAGTTTATCATAGATGTATTTTTAAAGTAGATTGCAGGATCTCACAAAAATCAGTATCACAGATTGTGTTTAGCCATCTTATTAATACACAGTGATATACGAACTGGGGGCCAGGAAAGCACTCAAAATTTTGCCTCAAAATATTTTCAAAGTTTGGCATACTTAGCATCTTGCAAAAAAAAAGAATTTAACAGTGCAGGATCAAGGGGGATTTGTGGTCTGAAGCCTGTGGATCGTGAAGACATTAGAAAGCCTAAGAAATTACATTTAACATCAGAAAGAATTTGGAGTCTAAAAACAAACGTTTACGTTCCTCTCCTTGCTTGGCAATTTTTGAATTGAATACATTGCTGTGACATCCAAGGGAATTAGTTTATAACAAGAGAAGAACATAGCAAAATGGCTGGAATGTAAAACACCATGTTGAACCCCTGAGGAAATATACTGGGTTATTTTTTTCCTACACTCATACAGTCATCAAGCATTAAAAGAAAAAAATTCATCACAGATAATGTTATATATTGGTTAACTCTCAGAATATTCAATAAGAGAGAATGAATTAAATTACAAAATGTGAAGATGATAGGGCAGAGCAGGGAAAAATCATGTTTAACACAAGGACAGAAGTTTTCTTTGGGGAACATCTTTTGAGTACAGGACAAGTAGAACAATTCACATATATGAAGTTCAAATATACATCCAAAAGTAGTTTCTGAGTACTGTTCAAGGAACAGCTCTCAGTAAACACTGCATGGAGCTACATAAAATTTAATGGAAGGTATTCTGAAAGTGAAACATCCTTTGAAACCATTCAAATCATAAGCCAATACTTTTATTAACCCACAGCTGTTTGATATCAAACCTAGAAATGGAGACAGGCAACATGAAAAAGTTTCAACCTTACTTTTAGGTTAGCATTTATCACAGTAACTACTACGTGCAATACACAAGCACCTCAGTTTAATAATATGTAGTCCCACACATTGTTTGAGAGGACTACTCATGCTCAAAGTTAAAAGACTTTCAATATGTATTACAATATTGTGTAAATTATTTCATTAACAGCAAACTTTCCTATAATGAAACAAGTATGCATACATAGCTTTGTAATATTCACAGCATAAAGCTGTAACTCTTTCTAACCACAATGGAACAGGAGTTAATAAATACCAAGATGACTCTGAATAATTTAAAATTCAGTTAAATCAATTAGATTATCTGAAAGAAAAGACAGTGGCTCATGTTTAACACACGATTTAATTTACATTTGAAATTTGCAGCTTTTATTTCAGATTTGCAAAGTCCCTACATGCTTAGAAGCTTATCTAACTTTTCTAGTTATGCTAGCAATTACAAGATATTTTCACTAGCACTGCAAAAGTTGCCTCACTTTCACTCTTAATGGTGATGTTATTAGAATTAATAACATTATTATGAATTAATAATTCATAATAATAATTCATTAATAATGTTAAACACAGAGGAAGCATATCCAACACAAAATCAGAGTTAAATCTTTGAAAACCTTTTCTGCAGGTAATTAATTACCTTTTTAAAATTACTTACTTCCATTTTAGGATTTGAAAAACATGTCTATATATGGTTATATAGATGCATAAAAGGGGGAAAAATGAAACATTTTAAAGGAAGTAAAAAAAATATAATAGTATGAACAGCCGGCACTAATGAGATTGCAAAAAATTGTAATTTACAGTTAACTCATTTCACTCAACCCAAAGACTCTCACATACCTACTTGAGTTTATTTTTCAATTTTTTCTACTTTTGTTAAAGATATAATTACATCACTTATTTCTAAGTCTATCATAAGCTCATTTAACATAATACTGTCCCTGTAGCTCAGACCCTCAAAGAAGAATTATTCTGAGATATCCAGTAAAAAAAGTGCTTCCAGCAAACAATCCAACAATTTTGTTGGCATACATACAGCGATGGATCACGTCACAAGGTCTGGATTCTTGTGGTAAAAGGGAAAATAACTTACACCATCTTCAAGATTTTACAAATTCATCAGCATTAGCTCAACATGAATACCATCCAGTTTGGCTGAAGCACAATTTAGAACAGTGAAACTTGACTAAAAAGCCCATTCTAACCACCCAGTACAGTGTGTGGGCCTAAGGGCCAAAATCAAACAGTGCAAGAACAATGCTGACCCAGAAAAAGCTGATTAAACAGCAGGCTATCATCTAGCCAAGAAATATAACAAGGATCTAGTGAATCACCCACAGTAGTTGATCAGCCGTATCAGGACTTCAGAAATAAGGATACTTCAATGCTGGAGATTTTTGTGAGCCCAAGGTCTGTTTGGTTTTGTTTGAATTTTTTTCTGAAGACTGGTCTGCAACCACAGTGGCCACTAAAGAACTTTACTTCATATCTGTACTCCTTCAGCCATCACAGCTGTCGTGCTCTCAGCCTGACAGCTATCCCCAAGAAGGGGTCATGCTGAAGAAGACAGCGAGACCAGTTGCTAACAGTATTCCAAATCACTTCTCACCATCCACTCTTTTCTTCATTCCATCATGGAGGCAAATCATTACATCTCAATGACTGCCAAAACCTGCCTTTCTATCACAACTTACTAAGACAACAAAAATGGGTCCAAAATTTTACGTAGTGCTATGACAAAACTTTATAGTGCTCCTCTGAATTTATATTGCTTAGGTTCCCAGCTAGACTAAATATTGATAGCTCTTGCTGCCACCACCCATAAAAAAAAAATTGTGGTTCACAAAAAAACCCTCTTGTTCTTCTACAGGTTATAACGTATTGTTTATAGTTAGATATGTGAAGAACTGTCATTAATATGAAATTAGCATAAGTAGAAATATTATGTCACAGGGCCTCTTCTTTCTCAGCAATCTTGTTTCCCATCACAAATAATAGATTAGAGTAAAATAAAGAAAGTAGGAGGAACAGAACTTCTAAATAAATTGCCAGGGCCAATAACCTATTTGAAAGAAATATACCCTTAAAGTATATAATTTCTTCTCTTAAAGAGAGAAGAAGAGAGAAAATATACAAAGGCTCTTTTCAAGTATTCTTTTTGATATATTAATTCTAAAGACAGCAATGTTCAGCTGACAACCATTTCTGAGCATCAGCATACAAAGCAATGACAAACTGGGATTTACATGGCCTGACAATCATTTTCTAGTAATTTATATTTATAGATGCCTCCTTTCACTTCATGAGCCATGAAGAACACTTCGGATGGAGGAAAGTAAGTGTCTTCCAAGTAAAACGACAAAGTTGCCTTCAATTTATTTTTATTTTTTTTTCATACCTGGAAAGTTTTTTTATCGTTTGTAACGACACTGACCTAGGCTTCCAAGGGCATAGCTGTTGACCTTTCTGTTTCTCCTGTCCTCCCAGCCACAGAAGCAGCAGGCTGCCTTTTGTCCCAGTCAGGTTCATAGTTTGTCCCAAACTGACTCCAAGCCTTCCAAGGCCCTTTGGGGGGGACTGAAGGAAGGCCAACACAAGACTAACGGAAAGGCAGCTGCAGAAATGGATCTCCTCACAAGCTACTGTGTTTCCAAGGCTATCTGAAGCACCACGTGGGAATGTCCAACTCTGAGGCTGTCCAGGACTCCAGTGAAATAAAAGATGACAGCACAAGATTTCAAGATTTGCACACCCTGCTTCTGCATCGGGAGAAAGTGAAATGCCTTGGGCCTTATGAAAGACCATCACACCTCTTGGTTCATGTTAGAAGCTTCAACACCCAGAAACCTGCCACTGCCAGAGAGAAACAAGCAGGGAAGAGTTCCCTAGTCTCAGCAGAAGAAAACAAATTTAGATTAGATTAGAACAGAATGGAGGAATAGAATCATTTCAGTTGGAAGGGGCCTACAACAACCATCTTGTGTGACCACTGTCTGAGCACTTCAGGACTGACCAAAAGCTAAAGCATGTGAGGAAGGGCATTGTCCAAATGCATTTTAAAGACTGATAGGCCTGTTCTAGGAAGCCTGTTCCAGTGTTTGACCACAGACTCAGTGAAGAAATTTGTCACCCTTTCATGTTTGTGACATGAAAATCTGAAGATGGACATCCCTAATGATCCCAATTACTTATGGTATAAAATGAATCATTTAACAGTACGGTAAGAAAATTTTATAATCATCAATGACTCTGAATGTTTCTCTAAAATAATAAAAAAAAAAACTTAGAGGAAGGTATAGAAGAGTCATGTTACCTGGTGTGGTTAAGGCAGGGCATATAGGTTCATTACTGGGGCAATGCACAGCTTCATCTTTCAGAAAATTAAACCCTTCCCTATGTGTGAGCCATCTCTGTATAATTTCAATACAAATAAGTTAATGTGGAAGCAAAAAAGTATGTATGTGGACAGGATAACCATGGTATCAGGTTAAGCTAAGGTGTGGTTTGTCCTTGGTATGCAGATGTACAGAAATGGAAATGGGATGGGGAATTTTACATTCTAGAAGTAACCTAGAAAGAGGATTTCACTGGAAAGGAGTATCTGTGAATCTTTATGAAACTGTAGTGTTTCTGATAATTAAAGTGTCAGACAAAAAAGCAGCTCCTTCTCATGAACATACCAAAAGTCTTAAGCTGTCTAAAGTTTTATTGCATTTTGACACACATTGTCCAGAACTAGTATTTTGAAGCATAGTCATAACATTTGGGAAAAGCATAAGGAAGTGTGAAACAACAAATCCTTTTTTTTTTTTTCTATTTATTTGCTCTACTATAAACTAGTGGAAACAAAATCCTCTTGCCCTTGAGATGGTACTAACAGTGTGCCAAACACAAACCTCTCCAAACACAGTAAATAACTGACATTGAAAGAGGGGTGAAAAAAACAAAGAAGGAACAAGATGCTATTATACAAGGGAGCGACAAAGGAGAATAACTTTTATATATTCCCTGTTTGAAAAACGTGTTTTGGAGTTTGACTACCATAAACAAGGCACAAATTAACTCCTTATAAAATGCTTGCTATGAAGCAATTCAATAGAAGTATTCCTTTGATACTGTAAAACTTCTGCATTTTTCCTGGCTTCAGCTGAAAGCTCTGCAGCTGTACCCACAATTCTTTTATACTCCTTCAGGTAAAATAGCAAAAGAAATAAGAATACATTCTAGAAAAGAAAAAAAACCAGAATGACAACTCCATTCTTTCTCTTTTTCCCCCCTTTTATGTAGGAGCAATTATTTTGCCTCATTATAGGAAATTTGGCCAGTGGTTTTAAAAGTAAAACTATCTTTCAATGAGAGCTACATTTCTACTTCCACCATAAAAAGAAACCTTAAATTTCCCAAATGAATCAAATTCACCAAATGGATTTTCAACCCTGATACTGAATTAATACCACAATACTACATCTGACCAACTGCTTAGATTCAATTTCAGATAAAATAAAAAATTAATCTTACTCAATATTTGCAGGGAAGCCAAAAGATTAAACATTTTCTGGTGCAGTGATTCCAGCTGTCTGTCTCCACAGCCTTTCAGCCTTTGATTTCAGAAGTTGTTTCCAGATACTAAGGGAATTACATTTTGCTGACAGAAAACCTTTGCACATTACCATTAGAAACACTTTATCACTAGAGCAGTTCATTTTGATTACACTCTTGCTGGACTAATTACTGAACCACTAAGAGATACTGATGACAGTATCTTATCAGGGAAAAAAAACAAAACACCTTTACAGGAATATCTTCTTAAAACAAATGAAAAGCACTGTGCTTTCCTATAATATTCATACAAAATTTTAGTGAGGCAGTTGCAAAAGAGCAGATTACTATTCTAGAGCTCTGACAACGCCATTTAGAATAAGCCTATGCAAAATGGTAAAGATGTTACATGTGGGGTACAGAGCAAACAGCCTGAAAAAAAAATTACATAATTCCTTCAACTGATTTCAAGTCTGCTTTTTCTGATACACATGGGAGATGAAAAATCACTCATTTTTGTCTCAAAATTATTTTATTTAAATTGAAAAAATCCTTTGTTTCTATTCTTAAGGTAAAGAAAAGAACCTCTAAAGTGAAAACTTCAAGGGGAAAAAAAAAGAGCTTTCACTCCTCTACTATTCTAAAATTTAAACTTCTTCAAAGCTTCTCTTTTTGCTAGGAAAAAAATTGGCTGAATGAAAAATTGTTTGCACTACCCTATCTTTTAAGTTTGTCAAACAAGATCGGATGAAGCAGTGCCAAGAAAGCTACATTTAAAGAACTCAAATTTTCTGGGAGATCTTCTATCAAGTGTGGAGGACAGAATGGTCACTGAACTCAGATAACTTGAATGCAGATTAACTTTTGAATGCTTAATAAATGGAACTTCAAAGTAGATGTAAAATATTCTCTGCCTTCACTGAATCACAATGGATGTTACCTACGTGATTTGAAAAGTCATTCCATACATTAAATGTTGGATTCATGGAAAAAATTGTGTCAAGGGAAAGTGAAATTTGACTGGAAATTTGACTGAAAAAGAACTCCAGTAAAACTATGCCTATTCAAAAGAGTCAATGATAACATTAAACTGCAAAACCAGCTGGCATACAAAGTTTTCCTTTTCTTTCAAACACAGTTAATGAAAGGATAACTACTGGTTTAGTCATTAATACTTTTTTAAGTTATGTGAGTCCTAGGTGTGATTCATAGACACTAATGGAATGGTTTACTAGTGCTTTAAAAGCTTTTAAGTTATTATTTTTTAAAAAATGAACTTAAAAAAACCCCTAACGAACATAGCAAGTAAAAAGATATGGGGAAGAAAAAAACCCATAAACCACATTTCTTGCACTTCGATATTTGACTCCAGGAGGGTGGCCCACTTGCCCTAAGAACTCAAGCTTTCTTAAGTAGTGAAATCACTGCTAGTTTTATTTCTGATTGTCAAATTGACACACTCATGGAAAAGTCTAAAAAAAAAAAAAATAGAAAGGTTGCTTTAGGGAGGGTGAGGGTTTATTCTCTTTTTGTTTTGCTATTAGTTGGACATATGACTTCATTATAGCTATTTCATTGATGGCAGCTTTTCAGTCTAAATTCAATCAGTGTGTTGGGTTAAAAGTAAATTAAAATAGCACAGCTCATCTAGAGTTGGTGACCTGCCTTTCTTTGAGTCACCTGTGCCTGTAAGAACTTCCAGCTACAGCCAGGATTTCATATTAGAAGGCATTCAGTATTTGGAGCCTTGGAAACAAAGTTTCATGACCTGTTCACACCATTACCTATTCAAATACTTCACAAGCTTTTGCTTCTCAAGACTATGTTAACCACTCCAGAAGCCAAATCATCCACACCAAATAACAGAGCCATGCATGCTTCTTTTGAACAGTTCCCTGCTTATTTGTAAAACCAACAAAACAATTTAATTTAGAAATTCATGGCAATGCCTGTTGGCTATAACAATTGACACTGCACCTCTCAACAGGAAAACTCCAGTGGAGTCAGCAGTGAGCCCTTGCAGAAGCAAAGGCTGACTGACTCCTTCTTGACCTGCTTTGGTAAGTCTGAAGCCAAGAAGTCAAGGGAAGAGATTATTCCTCTCTAATTGACCCTCCTGCAGCCACATCTTTGAACAGCATCCAGTTTTGAGGCACCCCTGTACAGGACACCTCAATATGCTGGAGGCCTCTAACCAGCAGGGTTAGATCTTCTCCCCTTTCCCAGTCTCTCAAGTCTCTCTTCCCCCCAACCTTTACCCTCTTCAGTGCAGGCTCTTCAACTGAGACCATCAGTCTCCATCTGCTTCCATAATGCAGTAGGATAGAATGTTTACTTACTAGATGCCCAGATTATTGTACTAACTAAAACAAAAAAAAAAAAAGAAAGAAAAGAATCTTATTTTATTACTAGCAGTGAGTGGTAATTTCTAGTCAGATTCTTAGCTATGCTTTATTGTGAAAAAAGAAAAACAAAAGCATATTTTACAAATCTGAAGAGAACTGGACCATCAGAGCTATGTCATTTTAAAACTCACACAATCTGCAGGCAAAATAACAGGCAATCTGCTACCAGCACCCTAAAGCTATACTGTTCTGTTGATAGATGAGGAAGTTGTTCTCATCAAATGTATTACTTTGGTTCACTTCTTAGAATACAAGGATCTCATATGCAGTTATAATCTTACTAGCATCTCTGCTGTCAACTCATAGGAAAAATTAAAAAAAGAGTGAAGTCTTACTAATAACATATACTGAACTGCTTTTTTGAACACTTAATCCAGAAGCTCACCTGTACAGCAACATTCAGAATTACTGGCAGAAAGCTTGCAATAGTAATTCACGTTGTCCTCTGATACCTGACTGGTTTTTGCAAGGATTAAAAAAAAAAAAAAAAAATCACAAAATTGGTAACTCATATATTTTATGTGTAGCATAAAATATATCTTCATCCAGTATTTATATTCAATGTTCAGAAAAAAGTATTTTGCAGTGACTTAGTAAAGTATAAAATGACATTTCAATGAAATCAGTGAGGAAAACCTTATGTCTACAAAAGACAGATCATTACCCAATAAAATGAAGACATGAAATAAAGAGGAAAACAGCGTGGGAAAGAAACCACATAACCAAAATCACATTCATATCCAGTTTCTAGTGGAAACTGTTTTAAAGAATCACCTAACCAGGAGTAAAAAATTAATGATAATAGCAGCAACAAAATGGAGTGTTGTCCCTCTCCCCTCCAACCCTTCCCTCTGTAAAACAGTGAATTTCAAATGAAGAGAGGAAAAAAGAAGATGAAATTACCCTAATAAAGCTAGAACAGGCTAAAGTAAACTAAAAGACTAACAAAAATGTATTCTTCATTAAAATATACATCTTGAGGGCATTTTTGATGAAATCTATTAAATGCTCTGGACAAAGCTGCTGATGGTTTGAATTCAGGTGTGATCATTTCTGTCCATGTATTAATGTTCACATAACTAATGTAAGAGTGGTGGTTTGAGGCTGGCATCTCTGCACTGACAGCTGCTTCCTTCCTCTCAAGTCTGGACATACATACAGGATGTATAAAATATAAATGGACATTTGGCAGCTTGACAAGCATGCTGGCAGTGAACTAAAAATCTCATAACCACGTAGTAACGGGCTATTTCAGGGCCCCAGTGTCACGCAAAGGATCCCCAGAGGGGTGCAGCAGAGAAAAGAGCTTCACCTATTGAACAGAGAGAGACACTCACAAAAAATTCCACCTTCTCATTCCCTCCCTCTCTCTCCAAAAGTCATGAAAGGGCTTCGAGAAGCACAAAGTAACAGACACCTGTCATACGCTGTTCATAACAGCATAGTCTCCTACACAAAGTACCAGAAAGCTGAAAGGGAAATTGGAAAGCCTCAGACAGAATTTAGCACTGGTAAAAAATGCTTTTCTAAATTAAAAGAATACCTGTTTTGAAAACATTTCTCTCTTTTTTTTTTTTTTGACTTGTTAAAGGGGTAAAAATGCCAACTAGCCAGCTTAATTGATTTCTTGATACTTTGCTTTGCCTTGTTTCCATTCTAGGCTTGCAAGAAATTTGGATTCCTTATGCCTAGGCACAAAAGTCTGACAGCAAATACCTATAGTCATAAGTATTAATAATTTCTAATAGATTATATATGAATTAGACGTTGGCATTAGCAGGCCCCTCAGATAACTCACTCCAGAACCAACATGCCACAACTGGACACAAAGTTACAAGCTGCAAACCAGGTGAAAAACAGTCCAGTCAGACTGACAACCAGACCTAAAGCCTTGTCATTAGGATCTGAAGAATCATTTTTCTCTCTGAAGAAAACCTTTCCATTAAAGTACAAACACTTATGAATGCAAATTTCAAAGCATTTTGTTTATTCCTCAGATCAAATACAAGTCAATCTCATGTTTGAGATTTCCGAAATTATAAAATAATAGAAAGCTGGAGATGCTCCATTCCTACAGTACAAAAGAACAGAAAGTTTAGATTACTCCCTATTGACACATTGTATTTAATTCAGGGTAATATCCTAAAAGGTATTTGTTTCAAGCCTCAGATGTGGACAAACCTCTGACAGTTCAGAAGATAAAAATCAGGATAAAAATTTGAAGCATTGTCCTCACCTTGTTAGCCCGCTCTCCTCCTCATTTTGGAGTGTGACTAATGTAATCTTACTAATTCCTCTTCATCCACTACTTATATTTGCTAATGAGATACAGGGAGCATCATTTCTTATTCACAGCTAAACCCCATAAAAGCAAATCCAATCAGCATCTCCGGTACATCCACTGAAATCCCACTGTTACCAGTGAGGGTAAGTGCGGCTTCTGTGCAGACAACACCCCTTAGATCTTTATGGCAAAGTTTTATTTAAGTTCAACTACACTCAACATAATTACCAAATCAATCACCATGAAAATCTTGGAGTCCAACCACACTTCAGGAAGGCCAGCAGAAGTGATAACTACTACCAATAACTACTGTCTTATGACAGGCTGGTTTTCCACTCTGTTTTTCCCTTTTATTTAGATGCTGGATTTCTGAAACAGCAACTTCAAAGTCCTGCATTTCCTAAAAGTGTGAATTATTAATAGCAACATCGTTAAGCGTCTTTTTATTATTCATTTATTCCTCCAGAGTATTTATGCTTCTGAAAATCTTTCTCCTCCTTGTTTATGGAACTCTATACACCAAGGCACTTCACAATACTGAGAGCAATGCATTGGTGGTTGCTGAATAGACAACAGCACCTGCTTATAATAAAAACATGTTATCTGAAAAATCCTTGCTTTCACATATTACAAAAATGTTTTGTAGTGAGAGCAAAATGATGATCCTAAAGCACCTTTATTTCTCTTTCCATGATGTTGTTCCTCCCCTAACAAGTGCTGTACAGTGCTAAGATGCTCTCCTAACTCTGCATCCCAGGATGTCTCCTGTATCTCTAGGCAGGGATTCCCCAGCCTGTGATGTGCTGCAGAGAGCTGCTGACAGAGTTCCATGGCTTTTACACCTTCTTTAGTTTGCAGTTTTTTTAATGATACACACACACTATCTACCAGTGGCACTCAGGAGACTAGATATCTTGTTCTGAAGCTTGCAGCTTGCCCCAGTCAAAATTCAGGGCAAACTCTGTGTTTAGCCATAACCACATAACAAATTTATCTATAAAAGATGGAACCAGGAGAAGTTATTCAGGTCTAAATTCATATTTTAAGAAATAATTTTCTGGTGAACGTAAAACTTGTTTTAAAAAATGCTTTAGATACATAGAGTCAACTTTTTAAAGTACTGGAGTGCACTGAATTCCAAAACCTTGCAAACATCATCAGGAGCACAACTTCTAGCAATTGCTGTTAGATAGCCAAGCACTACCAAAAACCCAGACAGAGCGCTCACCCGCATCTTTGAAAAATCTTTATAAAAAACATTGGATTGTGAGCAATTCAAAGACCCTCAGGTGTGACAGTGTTCAGTGGAATTTCAACTAAATAAATTTTTTTCTCAGGAAAAGATCAGCATTCAGACATATACAAATGTTAATCGAATGCTTAATATATATCAAAAGCAAGGTTTTTAAATATAAATATGTATATCTCATATCTAGCTTTAAATTCATCAACAAAACTCAAGTTTTCCACGTTAGAGGAATTTGGGTCTTCAGTCCTCTTCACTGAGACTATTCAAATCCAGCAACACTTTTGGCCATGTTTCAATTTTGCATATGATGCCAATACCAAACCAGAACTATCTGATATGAGAGGAAATGGTAATGCACAGATCATGCAGTTTCTTGCATACATCAGCTGAAGGATACAGCCTCTGCAGAGTATTCAGCCATACAGATCTTGCACTCAGGTACATACACCCACAACACCACCTTCTTCAAAACTAGAATTTTGTCTGTCTGTGTTACTTCGTCCCCTTTCTTTTAGCAAGTGACTTTGAAATCGATCCTCAGTGCTGAAGCTGGTGCAGCTGACGTGGCTTTATGTGTTCTGGTGTGATATGTGCAAATCCCCGGTGTGCAGTCCTACTTCAGCCTGCCCAGCTAAGGAGTGCTGCTCACACAGAGAGCTCTGTCCAATGTGCTTGGTCTGCCTTCACTGCCTGGTATTGTTTTATCTCTCTACCTACCCACCCACTGACCATTTCTGTATCTCTTCATCAATACTCACCTATCTATATTTTTTACCTTCTCATGTGTGCGTTTTAAAAATTCCTCCCTGTAATCTCTCAACTCATTCAAAAATTCTGGAAATTCTTAGGATTGCCTCCTTCTCCCAGCATTTTCACTGTTTGACCCCCTTTGCTTTTCCTGCTGCTACTTTCTCCTTCTATTAAGTTACTTTTAAAGCAACCACACAGAAAAGGAAGCTGAAGGATGAACGCAAAATAGCCCAAAAATAAAAAGGAACTTCCTCCTCCCACAAAACCAAAATGATTAATGGTTCAGGAAAATAATTCATTAAAAGCACTGACTCCTTCGGTTTAATAAAGCAGAAAAATAAGAGAATGCAAATATTATACAGATCAGACCTCCTGGCTTATAAAAACATACTACTGGTGAAGCTGCTAAACAAACAAACTGTAAGGAGTAAGGAAATTCTTGAGCAAGAGTAATTGTACTGAATCAGACAAGCAGAGAACAGAATATGACATTTCAAACATATTCTAATTCCAGAGCTTGCCAGCGTCACAGGAGCTATCTGGAGCATACGAGACTATAACTCTTGTGTAACTGTGATGTTCTTATGAATTTTTCAACGGCGATTTGAGAGAGCTCTGAATTCTTTTGTTTGTGCATCCTTCTTGAGCTAGGCTGCTACACAGAAATCCAGTGAGAATAACGGCCAAGAAGCAAGCAAAAACATGTATGTTTCTGTCCTGTGTTGTTTTTAAAGAAATCAGCAAAAATCACATGCACAGTGGCGATTTGCTGTTCAGAAAGGATTTCTGCAGATACTATTCAAACTACAGTTCCTTTTCCTGAGTTACAGATGAAATCTAATTCAGCATGCTTTCATGATTTCTTTTTTTCCCCTCAAAACGACCTTACCTTTAAACAGATCAAACAGTTACATCATAAATGTTGCTATTTGCCTGATGTTTGTATATTAGACATTATACAAAAGGATAACTAAGATAGCAATTTCTCCAAAACCTCATTTAAATAGTCAGATATATTGTGAATTAAACTGTGACCTCACCAGTCAGACAAATGAACAATTTCCTCCTTAAGTAACTGCACTGGCTTCAAGCCCTCACAAGCCAGATGATAACCCAAACTGAGGCAGACTCAGAGTCTCTTTCTGAGAAAACAGTGATGAATTTGCATTCATTGAGGCTCAGAGTTGTTAAAACATATTGCTGTACACTGTAGCTTGGTTTTGAGTTACACCTGCCTCCAATAAATAATCCACTGTAACATATGCTGTAGGATATACAGAACTGAACTAATTCCAGAAGGAACGTTTGGTAAAAGAGAATTTAAGATTTGTAACCCAGGTAACCCCATGTATGATGCTTTCTGCAAACCCCACTGCATGTCTGACTCAAGACAACACGGACACTCTCTTCAGCTCAGACAGGCCGAAGCAGAAAACAGATATTCATGTTGCTCAGCAAACTTGGGAACTTAGCACAGCTACCTTCTGCTATCACAGTATGTCTAAAATACAAATGGCTATAGTTTTCCTCACCCTTCAGTGGAAAATAAACAACAAAAAAAGGCATCATTACTTTTCCAGCTACTCCCTAGCCACCTGTGTTAACTGTAATGCAGGGCTCTTGGTACTATTACCTAAAATGATGCTTCAATTTCTCATGGCTGTTGGAACTGTAAAATACCCTTAATCATAAAATATGTTGACTACTGCTGATTTTGTTGCAACACTTTCCAACAAAAGCTGATACACTGAAACTACTATTACAAATATTCAACAGAATTTAAACTGCCAGAGTTGCTTCATTTATCGTACTCATTTAGCAAATTTCAAAAATCTATGAAAAGCAGAATAAACCAACCAAAATATGAAAGCAGATCACGAACTTGCAATTTTATAGTGATACTCAACGAAGTATAGATGGTGAGAGTTCTAAAGCAAATGATTGATGGCAAGGGTTGCCTATTTTAACAGGTGCCTTTTGAAAAGCTTTGGAATAGGTACAAAGTTTTCCCACAGATGCTACTATATCAAGCTATACTTAAACCAGAATGTAAGAAGCAAATGCCCAGACATCTTACCACAGTGTTTCGTCTGTAGTCAGATAACAGTTATGTAACATACCAAAATTTTCTGATATCCTCTAGCTTTCTCATTTAAAATATTCAGTGGGGAAAAAAAAAAAAAAAAGAAATTATATCTGACTTATTTCTACAGCACTCGTGCACCTGCATAATGTAAGGTTTAATACATTGCATTTAATTATTATTTTAAAAAAATCTCTATATTTTATGGAAGTTACAACCCACAACAGTGTAATACAGAATAAAAAGACATATGGGTCCTTCAAAGGTGTCTGAGTGAAAAAGCTGAAGTGAATTCTAGATAGTGGTTGTACCAGGCAACACAAGTAAGAGAAAACACAGGCTCATTAGACACTGGACCTTGCTCTTCAGTGCCCCGAAAGAGCATTATAAATGACACTGTTTGAATATGGTATTGTTTTAAGGGACTTTATTAATAGTTGCATTGCTCTCAGCTTTCAGAGTCAAGATGAGGATGGCTTTGATATTTTCTGTATATGTTAGTGCTCCTTGGCATGAAAATTGAAGAATCGAGCCCAAAAAAATTGCTTTACTCACACTGACATAGAAACTTGGCCTTTCTGCTCTGGAAAACAGTAATGAAGAGTCACAGTCTCTCATAAATGTTTGTATGAATTCCATCTTCTAGCAATTTCAGCAGTCTCTTTGGACTATTAAGCTTACTAGGTTCACTCATGCCACAGAAGCATCAAACATCCTTGGAGAATTCTCCATGAGGTTCTTAATTACAAGTCCAGATTCTGAATAATGAAAACTCTGGAGCAATATAAAAAATGTGATCTTTACAAATCCTCATTTAAATTCACAAGAAATGTAAATTCAATTCACAAGTTGTTTCATAAAGAATACAGGTCATCAAGATCTTCGAGTAAAGTAACCACAACAAAAAGCTCTACCCTATAACAGTAGTTCTCAAAGTATCCCAAAGTGATTTAACAAAACCAGTTAATGAAACAACATGAAGGCAGAGCTATTTACAGATTCTCAAGCCAACCCTCAATCCATCAAAACCCCAGTACAGCCTCGAGTGGCTAATATATAAAATTAAGCAAAATATTTGGCACAGATCAGGAGTTCAGATTTAGAACATGTCTTTTAGGGAGATCCTTGATTTCTTCATAAGTCTTAATTTAAGCTATTTCAAGATAAACCCCCTGAGAGGCTAAATCAGTACTCTCAAAGAGATTGGGTACTGGACTTGCTGAACTCCTCCTTGACTCTTTGACCAGGCAGCATGAGAAGCATCCCAATGGATTTTAATCTGCAGTCCATGTTCCTAAATCTCATACACCAAGATAAAAGCAATTCAATTTAAAGGCACAGACATCTTTTCTTTTTCCCAGCATTGAACTCCTTCATTTAAAAGCTTTGACGGAGGTATTAAAAAAACAGTAGTCAATGAAAGCACCCAGCAAAGTATGCAGGAAGTTGCAGTCTGTGTATCAGGACTAAAGTCCTAGGTGTTTAAAATTTTAAGCATTGTAATTGTCTTGGCCTGCACCCTAAACGCAGGTTTATTCAAACCCACTCAGCATCAAGTATCTGTTACAAGAGCCTCTTGCAAATTGCCTTTCCTTCTGAAGGATACAACTTTGCAGTAGAGCCCTCTAATTAAACAAGCATATTACAGAAAACACAAAATCTACTGTAAGGCTGCCATATATTTTATGTCCTACATTTAAAAGATTTTGATTCCTAATGAGCTGTGTTTCCTTGGAATTATTAAGCTACACACTATCTATGGAGATTCTCTTTGTTCTCAGCAACATTATCTTATTTCTCCTTCATGAATAACTATCAGCTACTTGGCAGTTTTAAGCAAACCTGTATATTAAATTCTGAGGATGACGATTTTTCTTTTGTGAAGGATGGTTGGGAAGAAACTAGTAAATAATAAACCAGAAAATAATAAACCTTTCTTCCCCTTTCCTCTGACATAATTCCTCAGAGGCCATAGGTTGCATCACCTTTTGAAAGAGTAAAAAGTATAAAGGTATACATTTAATAATACGGTTTTTATCTGAGAATATTACTGAGGAAACTAATTTCAGAAAAAGCTGTTTCTGTCAAAGCAGAGGTTAAAAATAGCCACAAAATACTACACAGATGGTTCAACAGATCTAACATACTGCTGTGCAGAGACACAGATTAGTCTACCTCTAGGACACTGCTCTTTTCAATAGGCATATCTTTGGATACATGCAGAAGAACAAGAATTGTGGGGGTGAAGAAGAATGAGATCCATTTTTTCAACCCTCTCAGTGTCTTTTTATAACACTGTGTTGAGCTCTACTGCAGCTTTTGAAAACTGAGGGTTGTAGTCTGCATACACAATTTGAACAAAGAGCAAGACAAAAAGGAGCATAATGGCAGCCTCCTACTCTGAACACCACCTCACTCTGTCAAGAGGGAAAAGATAAATTAAAAAAACAACACTGCCTAAACTCTAAACAGAAAGAAATCCTTGGGATATAAATGCATTTCCCCCCCCCCTTTTCTCCTCCCAGGTGAAGATTCTTAGACACCCAAGAGACTGAAGAACTTGGTCTTCTTATTCTTCCAAGCCTTGTAAAGACAGCTTTGGTACTGAAACCACAACTTCTCAGCTAGAACATAATGCTCAGAGTAGGTAAGGAAGAAAACGCTCTCCAGCTTATTCTGTCTCCCATTTTCAAAATTATCCCTCTTCAGCAAGTGAGTTTGAATATTATATTACCTGACAAAAGGTAGGTTCTGTTGCTAAAAAGGTTAAAATCATTTTCTATTTGCTTTCAGAAAATATGAGATTTGCTGATGTGTATCTTTCCTATATGATCGAGAATCCACAGAAAAACTATGCCTTTTCAATCAATTCCCCCAAAGAAATGAACCTTGGTCTTAATGCAAGTGAAGCATACATGGCACAGCTGTGATGGGCAGTTGGCCATTTCATGAAGATTACCATTGATTCTGAAAAAAAAAAAAAAAAGGGAATTTAGGGCACTGTTTTGTGAGCAGCTAGAAAACAAACAATGCATTTAGTCAAAATCTCACCTACAGTAACAAATTGCAATAACAGAACTAATAAATCTTAAGTAGAAGACTGACAAAAATAGGAAATTAAAAAAAAGGCACGATGAGATCAGTGCCTATGAACTTCAGAGTACCAGATACTCAGTTTTTTTGAAATACCTCATGATAAGATGATGAATTCTTGATTATGATTTACGTTTGCTTAATTTTGCTGTAGCCTTTTGCCCAAGATTTCAAGCTGTCCTCCCCCATCCCTAAAAGCTTTAGGCTGAGGAAAACAGAGACTGAACCCATTCACGTGCATTTAGCACATATCACACTGCATATGAGAAGTTTGGGATACTCATGTTAGTCAATCCTGTTATTGGGTTTGGCAGAGATGGAGTTCATTTCCCCACAGCAGCCCTCCCAGTGCTGTGCTTTGCATTGGTAGCCAGAAAGGTGTTGATAACACCCCAGTGTTTTGGCTACTGCTGAGCACAACATCAGCACTGTAACATTCCTTCCCCAACCGAGGGCAAGATCCTGGGAGGGGACACAACCAGGCCAGCTGACCCAAACCAACCAAAGGGTGTTGAGTGTAGTTGAACGCAGAACTAGAACACCTGACAGTTAGTTTTGGGGTAGGTTTTTCAAAGATCATTACAGAACAGCTGCACTGCTCCTGAAGAGCCTTGACAGCGATTCTGGAGCTTGCAAATCATTTCTGTAATATAAGACATATTTTCATAGTTTCTTATGAAAGACTAATAATTAATGCTGTGGCTCCAAGTCACCCAATGCTTTTATAAACACAGACCTGACAGTCGAAAAAAAGATTTTTTTATACTAATTTGAGCCTGACTAAACAAGAGTTCTTACAGTTGGAAACGGCACCACTCATTACCCCACAGGAGACTGGCATAAAATGCAAAAATGCAAGGAAGTAAATTTATTATGGGATTAGCAGAATGGAATAAGTGCTTTGAATTATTTATTTTCAACTAACCATTCAAGGAAAAGAACTTGAATGAGGCAAAATCCAATAAGTGACCTCATGATTTATGTACAAGGAATACCATTTCAAATCATAATTTATGGCATACTATGCTATGAGAAAAAAAAAAAAGTTTGTTAACAACTAAAACGATTGAAAGAGAACAAAGTGAGAGAAATCTGGGTTGTATCTTATCTGTCAAAGTAAAATTAGAGAGAAAAAAATACAGTTAAAATACTGGTTCCAGGATCAACAAAAAAAATAAATAAAGCTTATTAAGGGAATTATCTTTTTTCTAACATGAACACAATACAGGTTTTATAGCGATGGCTATTCCAAGTGCAAATTCCCCTTTGTATTTGCTGACCAGCAAGAGCTTTTGTTTGCCAATTAAAAAACCCAAACAAACAAACAACCCAATAGATGGACTGAACAGAAGCTGTATGGGCATTTTCAACACCGGAGCCCCACTCACAATTACAGCTAATATTCTTCTTCAACATTTATACTTGGGAAACAGCACGATACGAAGACTAAAACCTGAAACAAACCTAGGAACAGCAGCAGTGGAGGAACAGAGGAAGTTCAGTGAACTCCAGAGGGTGAACGACCTTTCCACATCACGCGCGTGGGCATCTCCAGAATCACCTGTACAGCAGCCGAGAACCAAAGCAGCACCGCGTCTCGGGGAGAAAAGCTTGGGCAGGGGGAAGGGGGGCCGGGCTGGGGTCAGGTCAGGGCCGGACCGGGGGCCCCCCGGGTCCCCCCCAGCAGCCGGGTCGCGCAGAGCTCGGTTCCCCCCCCGGGCTCCCTGCCCTGTGCCGCAGCCTCATGACTTCACACCCAGCCAAACACACCCGACAGCATCCCTGCGCCTCCAGAGCAGGACCCGCATGCGGACACCCGCGGGCAGGAGAGCGGGCACGCACACGGGATGCGCCTGGAACCTGCGGGCGACTCCGCACGGACCCCGCGGCCAGACCCGCCCGCCCCCTCCCCGCGCCCCCGCAGCCGCGCGGGGCCTCCCGGCGACCGCCGCGGTTCGCACTGACCTTTCTGCTGCCGAAAGCACTGGATGGAGCCCGAGTGGTGAACCATCCTGGCGGGGAGCAGCCTGCCAGCTGCCAGCCCGCCGGCTGCGGCGGCGCGGGGGGCAGCAGGAGCCCGGCGGCGCGGCCCGGCCCGGTCCGCCGCGCAGCGGAGGCCGAGGGAATGGCGCCGGCAGCCGCCCGGCGGGAGGGGGGGCGGCGGCAACGCGGGGCCCGAGGCGGCGAGGGGCGGGCGCGGAGCCGGCGGCGGCCCCTCCGCCCGCTGCCCGGGGCAGGGGAGCCGGTCCGCGGGAGCTGCCCCGCCACGGGAGCTGCGCGGGGGCTGCGCGGTGCTCCCGCTGCCTCCCGGTACCCTCGTCTCCCTTCAGCAGACAGCAGGTGTTCCCGCTGAGGTGAAGGGCAGCGGAGTGAAAATGGAACAGATGCATTGACGTCTCGGCGTTTGCGATTAAAGTTTGTATTAGGTGGCCACCACCCCCCCTCGTAGCGCCGCGGACCCGAGTTGCGTTACCAGCTTTTTTCTTTTTAATGCATTTTAGTAAACTTACAGTCTCGATCTTACTGGAGATAGCTTTTTACAAAAAGACACTAAATTGCACATTGAAGCCCGATGTGGCCCGTTTCTACGCTACTTGTATATTACAATTTCCCCTTTCTCCACAGCGTATGCCAAGAGCTTCATTCTGGACGATAGACAATTCAGATTTAAAGGTTTTTATTTCTTTCCTTGTCTCTCTCTGGTCGCATTAATCTCTGAGTTCTGAGAGTAAGTCTTATTATAGTATAATTCAATTCCTGTAAAATGTTTTTGGTTTAACTTTTCCACTACAATATTCTATTTTTTTGATTCTCCTAAATTCATTCAGTCCAGCCTGCATCTCACAGGATCCATCTCCTCCATTTAGAGAAACACACATTATTTACTCAACAGAAGTTAATTCAATCACCTATTGTAACCTGTGCAGTTAGCACAGATTACAACATTCCTTCAAAGTTTGCGGCTTCCTTTGTGTGCTTGATGTACAAGAAATTTCCTCTGACAGTAAAGCAAAGGCAGAACTTTCCCACAGCTGACTGGGGCTTGTAGTACACTATCTGCCTAGAAAATTACATAATTGCCATCCCTTACTACAGACCAGTCTGTGCTATAAAGTTGTGCTACTTAGTCTATATCAATGTAGTTAAACAACCAGAATGGATACACACTTTTTGTTCCAATATAAGAATGGTTTTCCTCTATGAAAAAATATTAAACAACCATATGTAAACCAATGCATCCATCCATGGGCTCTTACAGATAGATAGGCAAAATAAAAATTGCATCCTAACTGGGGAACTATTCTCCAGCACTTTTCTCTAGAGTATAACAGACACTTCTCTTATATAACATGCAGCTGACACATCCCATTGATACCATAAGGGAAAAAAAATAAACTTACCTCCTCAGGGGTAGCTGACCAAATTTTGGGTTTGTTTGGAACATTTGCAGAAGGGTTGTTGTCCGTTAGTTTAGGAAAAGATGTAGAAGTTATAGTGCTGTGTATCCTACTCATTTGTCATTCTCCGGTGGCTCTGCACACTGGAGATAATAGATGAGGCATTCCTCTGCACTCCTGCAATTTCAGGAAAACTGCTGGGAACAGCTTTTTCCTGCTGAGAGACAGCACTATAGATGTTGCATGGCAGAATAAGTCAGCCAGGCTGACTCTTGTTGATCAACAAGTGCTGGCAAAGTAGAAGCAAGGCAATAGAAGAGGTAGAATTAAGTCCTTGTTTACTTTCAAGCTTTACTGTAGACATTAGAATGGATTCACAGGCATTAAACCCAAATCTATACCCTACAGCTGAGAGTCACTGGGGGAAAAAAAAGATAGTATAATAAAAACTATAAACTTGGTAGTTAATAGTCATAAGCAGTCTGCAAACAACAAGGGTCGTTCTTCCACTGTAATGGTCTAAACCTTTGTCATGGTCTAGGTCAGATTTATTTCTTTGAGAAACCTTGGCTGATACCTTTTGGCTTGAAGGTGAAGTGGAAGAGCAGCATACATTATGCTCCTTCTCTTATCAGAGCAAAACAAAAGAGGGCTATTACCGGCTCTCCGATGATAATGATCTACAAAATGCAGAGAGGAAGAAAAGGAGCTGATAAGTAAAATTACAGCTGGAAGAGATTATCACACTCATCTTAGAAAAGAGGCTGTCAGCTGCCTGGTGCTCATGGCCTTCCTTCTAATTTCTGGTCCACAATGAAGAGTTATGGAACTCCTGAGTTCAAGCAGATTTAACTGACACTATTAATGCACAGAACGATGGGAAGAGAAAGCCAGGGTAAGGCAGTGCTCAGAAACCCTGCAGAAGAATTAAATTCTGAGACCAGAAGATAGCTATTTTTCTACTTGTTTTTTTGATAACAAAGCTCTATTTTTAACAGTAAATGGCACGTATGCATGAAACTACAGATATGACAGCTGGAGGTAAGGTCTGCAAAGAGAAGAAAAAAAAATATCTCTATGAAGGTGTTTTAAATTAAATCCTTCACACTGTCAACTGACTAAGCTGGATAATTGTAAAATATGATCCTATGAGGACCTGGAAAGATAATTCTTTGGTAAATAAGGAGAGATTGGTCCAGTTCAAAGGTACTTTTAGAGTGCAGATAACAGAACAATTAAGAATTGATGGCTAAAATACGTAGGAAATGCATACACTCCTAGGCTTCATATGCACAGGCTACACTGGCTCTGAAGCTTATTGAAATAAAAATCTGGCATCACACATACTGTCTAATGAATACCCTATCTTTTGAAATAATTAGTTATATTAAGCTGTCTTACATTTATCTCTGTGTAAGATTTTATAAATCTTTTCTAAAATATGAAAACTCTGAAGGGATCTAGAGATCAGAACTAGACCAAAATCTTCTATCTCTACAAATCAAAGAACCAAAATAACAACTAAAAAGCTTAAGGTTGACCTTGCTGAGTTTTTACATAGGTTTTAGGTATTTAGTTTTGACATTAGGGTTAATTCTCTTTGATAGGTAGACATGCCTTTTTCATGAGATAGAGTCTTTTTCAGAAGAGATTAGAAAATAAGATTTGCTGTTTTGGTCTTGTTTCATAACACATGTAGCTCAATGCATATCTGTATTACTTGAAATGGGTACAAATTCTGAATGATAAGAACAGGAGGACTGAGTTGTTTTGCCACTAGAACAGGCTATGAGAGAGATATGTTTTAAATTCAATTCTCTTTTTCCATAGTGCTTTTCAGAATGTCACAAGAAACAGAACCTTAAATTAAAATCTAATTAATCTGTGATGTGCTTTATGCCAATTATTTCCTCAAGAAATATAGCCACCTTAAAAGTTAACTATAGCCAGCTGTTAACTATTGTCCAGAAAGGAAACTAAACTTACTCCGAAAGAAACTCATGAGGTTCAGTGAGTGCAAAGTTTTGCACCTGGAAAATCCCCATACATCAATTCAGGCTGAGCAGCAGCTCTAGTGGAAAGGACCTGAAGGTTGTAGGAAGCACCAGCTTGAACACCAGCCAACTGTGCACTTGCATCACAAATAAAGAAACCTTAGGAGAAATGTATCCAGCAGATCAAAGGGTTATTAATCCCATTTACTTGGCATGACTGTAGCTGCACCTGCAATTTTTTTGTCTAGCTTTCCCACTTCACATCCACTCAGTTCAGGAAAGGTGTTAGAAAATTGGAAAAGATCCATAAAAGAGCTGCCCAAGAAGGTCAGGAGTCTACAATATATAAACTGTGAGAAGTTGAAGAAACTGGGTTTATTTAATCTGAAAAATAAACTAAGGAGTTCCAGCAGCCTACAATTATGTGAAAGTCACATGCAAAGATTACAGTGCTAAAATCTTTTTAGTGGTAAATGATCTGATTAGTGACAATAGCCACACATGATGGCATGGGAGGTTCAGATTGAGCACTAAGAATAAGTTTTTACAGCACTGGAAATATAGAAAAAGAACATGTTACTCAAAAAGAGGTGAAATATCTATCCTTGAAGGTTTTCATAATTTGCCTTGACTAAGCTGTGTCTGACCCAGTCTGGTGATGGCAGTGGTAAAGCTCCCAAACAGGAGGTTGAACCTGCAAAGGATGTAATAAACAGCACATGCAAGGGAGTTGGAACCAGATAAATTCAAACCCGCAGGCAGACACACAGTTTTGAATTTTAATTAAAATAAATTCTAAAGTTGAGTTAATTTTGTCATATATGCAATGAAAAATTTTGTTGCGTGTGTGCTTATGCAGCTTGTCAAAGGCAAAACAGCAAGATGATATTAAATGTCCCTCCTCAAACATTTCTAAAATTTTTGCAAAATACAATTTCTAATCAATTTGCAAGAAAACTTTTGAAACTGGGTGATTTTTTATTCTAAAATGTTGTCTGAGTAAGGACATTAAATGTTTACTGCAGCACCCAAAATTATTTATTCTCTCTCAGATTTTATGTAATACATTTAAATAGTATGAAAAATCAAGATTTACAGAATTGTTGAGTCCCTCTCTTTCAGGAAGGGCTGTTCTGTACTATTTAAAGCTCTGAAATGCAAAATTCATCTTGTTCAATATCTGCAGTAAAATTGATTGCAAATGTTCTGATCTTACTGAAAACAGTGAGAATTTTGCCACAGACACTAGCACAATGAGGAGGCCCTTCATCTCTCCTGAAGCTGTCAGTCACTATGGAGAAGGTCTAGAAAGCAGATTATGAAGCATGCTAAAGTGTAATAGATGAATTTAAAAATTGAACTTTTTTATAAAGATTTTACTCAGTGTTGCTAAGACACTAACTCTTGAAGTCTCACTGATTTCCATATTTTAATATTTCATTTCTATGGTAATTTAAGAGACATTTTCTCTTGATATAGATAGAATGTCCTTATATCCATGGAACTGACTGTGTTTTCTGACTGATATAAAGTGTTTGGAACTCAATTCTGTAGCTCACTGCAATTGTATCCATACTTCTGTGTAGATCACGTTTGTATCCTGATAATTTCCCTGAACAGACTTACTTTTGCAGTTTGGGCATTAATTTATCCAGCTAACATGAGAAACAGAAAGAAACTTACAGTTTGTATGTTTACTAAAATTTAATTTCCCTCAGTAAAGAAGCTCAATTCTGTTGTAAAATATTTGGGTCAAACGCCAAACTAGAACTCTAAGGAGTTCCTCATTCTTGTGCCTGCTGTACACTGGAATCCTTGGAACAGACCTATACAGAAGTGAAATGTCTGTTGCTAAAAAACCCTTTGATAGTAATGCAAAGAGACTATAAGGAAAGCATTAATGTCAAGAAACAGGCAAAGAGGGAAAACCAGAATTATAATAGCAGCATCCAATTTACATGCCTATACAAATTTTCCAGGTAGCCAAACTTCTACATTGTCATATTTTTTCTTTTCTACTACACTTTTCAGTTTTCTTATTTCACATTTTATCTGAAACAAACAGCAAGAAAGATTATTCTTATCCAACTCTGCAATACCAGCACTGATTGACCCCAGCACTCGCAAAAACATTTTCCCAGGGCATCTTACTTATTAATTCCCTGAGCAGTCTGCTCTCCTCATGTCCAGAGTTGAGGTTTTACTGGCACTTTTCCTCCATTAATTGGTGTTGTAATGGCAGTGAACAATGAATAAATTTTGTGATTAGGAGTTTATTGACAAAAGGCAGCCAAAAATACGTCAAGGAATTATGTGAGCCTGGTACTCCATGTTGATTCTACTTTTTAGTACACTGCAGCCTAACAAAAGAACTCATTGCCCAGTATTTATGGAATAGTTTATAATAGCATCCAATGCATATTTTTGAACTGTAAATGTAGCTTCTGAATAAAAGATGTTTCCCATCACATGAGTAGATGCATATGACAAAAATGCTTCCAGTCACATCATAATGATGGAGCTATAAGGAGAAGGCTGACAGAGCTACTCCCTCAGCCACAGCCTGTCTCCCCCTTATATTTAGCAGCCAGAGGAATTAACCCCATCCCAACCAACAGGTGGAATAGGTTAATTGCTTATATTTTTTTCTGATCCCCAGCTGTAACAATTCACATCAACAATGGCTTATTAAGAAACAAGAGGCTTTTTTTCTTTTAGCTTTAATTCATTGATACCATTATTCAAAGTTATCTGTGGCTATTTTTAGTTATATTTGCACAGTAACACTGACATCCACTGGCCAATGTAAATAGTGGCAGGTTATTTTCCACTGAATAGGAATTGGTTATTAAATACCTAAACAGATCTACTTAGGAATAAAGTAAATAAAACTGAGTGTTCATTGTCCAGTGAAACATTGAATATATTAAAGATTATGGTACTTTGATATTACAGTTTTCACATTTAGGGCTAGTCTCCTCAGGTAAGGAGGTAAGGAAAAAACACAACTAAATCTATCACAGCAGCAAAAGAAAAGTAATCTGAAAATAAATATTCATTAAAAATATTAATGGTGATCAGACATTTATTTATTCTGAGGACATCCGCTTTTCAGAGGACAGGAAAATAATAAAGTAGAATTTCTTGGCAATAAGCAACAGCAAGAACAAATCATATATCTGTTGTATGGAGGGCGAGAAGCAGAGGAAATGTACCCTGTCAAAGATCAGCTGATGCTTTAAGCTTAGGAAGTTGCAAGATAATCCCCTTCCAAGAAATGTAGAAGTTGATCGTATGAGAAATCAAGTAAAAGTGAAATTTAGAGCAAAGACAGATTAGAAATCCATTTCCTGTTTGCTGATGGCTCGTGGAAAAATTCAAAGGAAAAGTAAAAAAAAAAATTTATTTAAACCCAATATACAGTATGTTCTGAGTAAAATGCTGCAAAAACTGAATAAGCCTAAGAGAACTAATCTAGCTTTACAGCTAGCATTGTCAAGAATGGTTACATAGAGTTAAAGTTGAGATTTTAAAAGTTATAACTCCTTTAAAAGTTATAACGCTCTGGCATCCCTTTTTTTTTCTTCCCCCCACTCCCAAAGAATAATCCCAGCATACTCTCTGTAAAATGCCTGTCCTGTTAGGAATGTACACAAATAAAGACAATAATCCCTATTGCTACAAACATTGTGTATCTGGACCCCTTCCCTGGATTTAAATATGAAGACCACCCTGGTGACATGTGGCAGGGAAAATGGTAATAATATACACCAATTCCTCTTGGTGCTGATGAATTGTTCTGCAGGAAAGGAGACGCAATGGGGAAAGGGTTTATGCTGCAAAAAGGAGCCTCTGTTCACAGAACAGAGTAGCAGATGAGAACCTGAAGTAAACAAGCAATGTCACTTGGATGGTTGAACTTCTATCAGTACCAGAGAAATAAAAAGTGCAAAACAATGCTCAGGTATGGTGGGAGGAAAATGCTGACTTGATATCTCCCTGCAACAGTTGTCTGTTTGAATCTGAAGCACTCGTTGGTTTTAAGCTGATGCTTTGTCTGAGATGCACATTTTGGGAAAGGCATCAGGAAGAAGAAGCATGCTGCAACTGCCTGGAGAGCCTTACATTTATTTCAGATGAATCAGTTAATTATTCATCTGAGTTACTTGTGCCATGGGGTACTTCTTTCAGCGTAAACACACTCAAGCATGAGGGATAAAAAAATTAGCCTGCTCAGAGAACAGCTCACAGATACTGTTCTTCCTCTCAAACTAGCTCTGCGCTCGTGCAGCTCTATCAGCTTGGCACCTAGAGTGTTTTATGCACAGAAATGGATTTATTCTCAGAAAAGGTGAGAGACAGGACTTGAAGTAGCCCATGAAGTATATCCATGTAGCCTCCCTTACAGGCCTGGAAGGAGAGCTACACAGGTGCCACAGAGGCAACATGACAATAACATGGACACAGATTTTCCCGTTGCTAGGTGGGCTGGAAGCAGACCATTGCTGGCAGAAGGCAGTTGGTGGTAGGAGCTACTCCACCTTTTTTTTTTTTTTTTCCTGAAACAGGAGCTGCTGAAACCAGAAATCACAACTAAGAGTGACAGAGTGATGAAAATAATCCAGTAATTGCATGGAACAACTTAAAAACTGCATGCTGTCACGATCCATGAGTTTTGTCCTCAAGGAATCAACAGGGCCCTGTTTTAACAAGCAGTGGAGTAAAGGAGAAACAAGCTATTAAGGATATTGGAATTTTCAAAAGCCTCAAACATTTAATTTCTAAGCCTTCCTGGCCTTGGACCCATCTGTCTGTGCCCTCCCCACACATGGGCATTCAGTCCTAGGTTTTCCTTCCCTTTTCCCTGGTTATTAATGGAGCAGCATCTATCAGCGCCAAACATCCACAAGTATCACGGCGAAGGTTCTTTTAGAAAGTAATAATTCAAGTCTCTGCTCTCCCCAAGCCCATTTCACACCAATTAAATATACATTTGACCACAGGAGAAGGTATCTGATGTCTTGTTATTTCAGCTGGGTGAAAATTTTTGCTGCAATAAACACTGAATAATTTATACAAACCAGTGGCTGCTAGAACAGCTTATGTAAGAGAAAAAGGAAACGTCTGGTAGATAGGAGACACCTGGAATTTGGGATTCTCTCTGCTCTATGAGGCCTAGCACTCCTGGTATCACAGGCAGCTATGGCAGCTCCCACATTTCTCAGTGGCGTCTCTCCAACACCATTTCTCCTGTAAGCATCTACCAAAAGAAAAACACATTTGGAGAGCAAAATAAAGTTACACTATGTGAATATCATCCATTGTTACAAGCAAAAGTTGATTACACACTTGCTGGCAGGTGCAAGCCCCTTACATCCTGTAAGTCTAAGGAATTGAGGCAGATTCCAAATACACAGGCTGTAGTTTACAAAGGTGAAAGAGAAAAAGAAGGAAACTATAGGGCATTAAATATTAAAAAGCATGAAGAAGAAGCTAAATACTTAGGAAAATAGATTGGAAAGTGATATATACATATAAATGAAACACAGGTAAGTTGTTTTTATAGACTTATCATCTGCTTAATATTTTGAATAATTGGAAAACATGGTGTAATCTGACACTTTGAAACAAAGCTGTTGGTAAACAGCCCCTTCCCTTGGGAAGAGGACATTAAGTTTAAGCTCTTTTGAAAGATTAGAGCAATAAAAAAAGAAAAGGGACTTTTCATAAATTGTTTCATAAACTCTTCGTCAAAGGAGGACAATAAGAAAAAAACTGGAGTAGGGACAACGTTAACACTGAGATTATATGTAACTACTTGAGCATCTAAATGCCAGTATCTAGAGAAAAAACCTTGTCAGACCTAATAGAAAAAAGGAATTATGTACAATTTAATTAGCGAAAGACTGTTAGTAGGAAACTGGAATCATGTTCTTAGGCCTGATCTTCTCTAGAGCTGAATTTGCATTGTCCAGTAATAAAGATTTGTCTTCCTTTTATTTCATCGTAAAGATTGATGAACAGTAAGGAGAAAGAAAAGGGTGTTAGGGGTCTAAAAACTAATTGTGTGAATATGTAGGTAGTGGAGTATACCCCCCTTTTCCCTTACAAGTTTTCTCTGTCATTTAATCAAACTCCTATGCGGTTCCTAAAGGTAATATAAGATCTAACTCTACTTTCCAGTTTCCAAAATTAAATATTTAGTTTTTATGACAGCACAGATATCTTCTGATACAGGTTCCCTCATCCAGAATTAACAGAGAATTCTTTTAAAATGTAGCAATTCCAGAGATTTCTTTTCCCTATATGTTCTGGTGTGCCAACGCACCATCTCTAAATCCTTAAAGAGTAATTAAATTTATAGAACCTATGCATATAAATGATAAGTTTATGATAATTTAAGATAAATGTGAAGTATAATTTATCATTTAAATTGTCTCTTTTGGTTTCTGCCCATCCTATTTTTTACACATTCTAAAATGGACATTTCTGTAGCTGCTCCCCAACACTGGATCTTTATTCTTTAATTGGATGAACACAGTGTTGGGAAATACAAAACCAATTCAGTATCTATTAGGAACTCACAAAATTTAACCACCTTGAAGTATTTCCTTTTCAAGAAACTTCTAAAGCTGTATCAAAGTACAAAAAATCCTCTACAGGGATTCCCCCCCCCCCCTTGGTTCCCCTACTCTTGACTACCTGAAACTATTCAAAAAAGGAGAAACAAAAGCCCCAGTCTTGTAATCATGGGGTGGGAACTAACTCACTCCACGGATTAATACCACTGGAAAATCAGCTCAAAGGAAAAGAAGAGGATGGCTCTCTGTAACAAATGCAGACATGCACATGGAAAGCACTTAAGAGGTTTTTTTTTTAACTTTTCCCAAAAGATTTCTCCTGTACAACATTATTTGAAAAGGGGTTTCAAATAGGAGTCTTTCAGAGATATTTTGCAATAATTTACTTCAAGACAAATCAATACCATAGTTTATGTGCTGTCAGTGTGAACAGTCAGAAAGAACACTGACTAACCCCCAGGTATCACCAGTGGATATTTTTTAGGACTACATAGATATGTACATGTGTGTGTGCACAGCTCATTGATGATAAAACCTGCTATCAGCCTTATGCCACCTTAGCATACTTTATTAGAGCAAAAAAATAAATCTCCAACGGATGAAATTTTGTTTCCTTTATAACTGGCACATTCCCCTATAAGTAAAATAAACAGGAAATCATTTCTGCAGTGTCAGTATAAAGACCATCAAATTTAAATAATTCTATCTGGTGTCCTGGCAAACCAGAAAGCCTGTGGCACTAAGTACAGTAAGAAATTATGACATGCTAATGTCATGAGATTCTTTTCAGCCATACAGATTTATCTGGTATGTGTAAATCTGCAGAGCTTTGAGCATGTGCCCAAGGTGATATGGTCAAAAGCAATGTTGTTAAAGATCAGAAAAATGATGCTTACTCTCATGTGTTCCATTCTTGATCTGGCTATGTTACACTTTCAGTGACTTTCTGTAATTTTCAGAAAATCTTCCCATATGTAGATTTGAGTATTTTTAGAAGCGTTGAAACTTAAAGAGATTGATAATACCCATTATCACAATTACAACTTAAATCTAAAGGTAGACACCCAAACAGCTGAATCTATTCTCCATATGTAAACTACTGATATGAAAATGTGAAACAGGATTTTATTAGAAAAAGAACTATTTCAGTAAAATGAGAATATAATGGTTATTTCAGAACGAATTTCAAGGTAACAGTGTATGATTTAAAACTGGCTTACTCAAGCCAGTCATTGTTGGGAATGAACAAGACTGGCTTGAACAGCAGAGTTATTACTCTTTGAGAGTTTTCTTGCCACAAGGCCAAGGGATTTCTAGTGCTCTTCTATCCTCTAGATGGAAAATTGTGACTCTGCCTTCAGGGGGAGTGAATGGCTCTTCAATCTGCTCTTTTTCTTTTTGTCTTTTTTACCATCACTTCAACCCTATCAACTTATACGATCGCCTTGCTTTATCAATTGGAAACAGAACCACATTTTTATTTTTCATTATGTACAAGCTCAATTGTGCTTAAAGACAAATGTTCTTCTCTACTCTATATGCATCCCTTTCTGATTGCACACTTGTCATAATTTTACTAACCTCTGAATTGTTTAGCCAATAAGCACAATAAGCACACAAGGCAAGTTTTAGAGCTGCTTTCTGTCACAAAATTTACAGCAGCAGATAAAAACATGAAATGAAGTTAATGGTTCTACACTCACTGGTGCTAATAAAAAGCATCACATCCTCTTCATGGTTTTGCATTACCATGGCTAAAATTGCTGCCTCTGGTTAGCAGGCTATTTGGCTCTGTAACAACAATATTTTACCTCATGGAACCATACAGAGAAAAAAAGTCTTAATTTCAATCATTTTCATTGGGCTTCTCAGGAGTCTAAAGATTAACTCCATTGTCATAAAATGTGTAAAAGCATCACTTGTATATGTAAGACAGAAACATCTCCTCGGTGTATTTCCTAATTCTTTTTTCAGTGTTAGGTAAACTGACCCATTTTGCCTAAAGTAGTCCAAAGGTCATTCCCTTGGGAAATTAGCCAGAAAGTTCTTTTTGTGCAGATGTCTATTGAATGACATTGTATCATTTTAGATGTATTAAAAATAGCTTGCAAAACTACATTTAAACCTTTCTGTCATATTTTTACCTCCATAAGTAACACTATTGTTCCATTATCCATGAAATAGCATCATAGCATGAAAGACAACTGCAGAGGATCTTTTCCCCAAAATTTCACTAAATTTTTCTCTTTCAATAACATGGCTTTATTTATTCTTTATTGAATAAATTAAAGAGGTACAATTCCTGTAGATTCTTTGGACTGAACACCAAAATAGTAGTCAAAAATACAAAAATTCAAATGTCACTATCTTATCGAAAGGGTCCTCAGAGGGACCTTTGGAAAGAAATCTGCAGGATAAGGTCATGACAACTATTCCCAATACAATTGTTTAGTTCCCCAGGCTGCACCAGTGTCTTCATAGCATTCTTTACTAACAGAATTTGGGAAATGCCCACTAAAAAAGATTGAATCTCAAACTCTCATGCAGGAAACATCCTTAAAAATTAACTTAAGGCAGAGAATATAAATCCAAATTTTGTTATAAATGCTATATGCTTCCTAAGGAAGACGTCATAAAACCATCAATTTCACAGATGTTGTTCCAATAGTATATGAAGACTAAGAAAAATGACAAAAAAGGAATCTATAAAACATCACAAACTGAAGGTTGATTCAGTCAGATATCTCTCCTGACCATGCAGGGAACAAAGGAGTGCCAAAGTCTTCCTGCAGATATCCAAACAAAAGTTCCATAAAGCAAAGAATCTGGTACTGCAACATATCTACCAAAAGCAGCTACTGGCAATTGTATTTCCATTTCTCTGACATAAAGATACTCTGGGATCAAAGATCAGCATGGTTGAGCTGCTCTGCTCATCCTGCAGAAGAGATGTGACATAATAGTTAGTCCTATAAGATCAATTCAAGTTGCAATGACTCTTTGAAAGCATCACAGTTAATACCACAATCAATGAAGACTAGCTTCGTGAAGCTAACTAGGGACAGATTATTTTTTTAAAAAAATCTTACAGAAAAGAAACACAAACAAGCAGAACCTCTTCATGATAACTCCTGCCTCCTTTAAGCACTTCACCTGGCACGTACTCAGTCAATCCAAACTTTTTCAGGATTTCATTGTAAAAGTGAACTCTGGAGGGTGTTTGCTTATGCAGATTTGGTGTTGTTAGTAGCATTTACTAGCTGCAGTCAAATTCTGAACTTTTCTAACAAAGCCTGAACTGAGGTTTTTGAGCAGGAGAGGCATGCTTAATGAATGCCAGCATGATCAAAGCCTACAACCAGGACAGCTAGAAATAAGCTTGTCTGGACTTAACCTTAAGCCAGGGCTTCAAATTGTTGGCATTATAAAAACTGAAGAATGCCTATTACCAGAGAGACACACCTAAGTCAGACGCAGTCAATAAACACCTCAGTTCATCTGTTCTGAGGCAGAAAAGCTCAGTCTGCTGTGTTCCAGTACACCTTCACACACACTGCCAGAGCTTCGTACCCAAGTGCTAAGGAAGGCCAGGAAGCTCAGGGTGACACAGAGCAGGCCCATCTTTATGGAAATGCTACCAAACTCCTTTCCCTATCAAACTGTATCATACTGCTTTCTTTTCCCCTAGGTCTTACCTAGGTTATATTTAGCTCACGAGGATTTTTGAGCACTGGCAATTTCTCATACCAAATTTACAAGTCTTTCCTGTTATAGTGAGTGTCTCATTTTTGGGGGCTCTCTGGGCATTGTCAGGGTCAAAAAAAAAAAAAAATAAGACCAGATATAGGCATATCGGATATTGCTTCCCTCTAAGTGACATAGGACAGATTAAATTTGGGCCTAAAATAAAGTTTATTTATATCAGCTGGTGATCTGAGCCTTCTCTTCCCCTCATTTCTCAAAACAAAGCCAAAATTAACCTAATTGAAAGACTTCTTGACGAGTCTTCATCCTCACAGTTGTTAACATTCCTGCTGAAATCACCAAAATATCACAGGAAAGGCATTTCACACGCTAATGACTAGGAGCAGGAAATCAAGGAAAACTCATGAGAAAACACATCTTGTAAGTGTACGGGCTCAAATCATTGAGATGCTGCACTTCAGAAGAGTAAAAAGCAATTGCTTGTGATTCCCAAGCTGAACCTCGACTACAGAACTCATTTATAAATAGTCAATGAAAACAGTCAGAGAAAAAAGAACCAGTGAGAAACGGTGTCTGAAAACCAGTTTCAGCATTCTGTGAGGTAAGAAAGAGGGAACTTCAGAGGAAATCTTCCCAACATTTTTCCACCTCCTAAGTTATTTAAATTAATTATACAATTGTATTCATTTATTTTTGTTCACGGACTAGTGGAATGTTTGATTTCACTTCAAAACTTCCTAACGAGAGAAAAAAAATTGTATTTTGAGCTCTCACTAGGGGGAGCTCCGGGTTTATTTACAGCTAGGAAAGGGAACGCGTAGGGGGACCTCAGCATTTGTTTTGGTACAGTTTAACAGCTTGAATTAATACTGTGGTCTTTATCCAGCTACTTTACTAAGCAAATCAAATGGGGGAAAAACAAACAAACCGAGCCAAACAACAGACCAAACCCAAACGACAGAGTTACTCAAGTATCCATGGGATGCCATGAAAGTTTACAAGGATCTTGCTATTTCACTGGATAGTTTCTAGTTTTTTTCCTCCATGATTCAGAGCCAAGCCCCTCCTCCCCCTTTTCTGTCATTTCATTTGTACACTGCCTTAGCCAGAAGACAGATTTTATAGCCACAGAGGTTTGCCATGGCATAGTGTCCTAGATTTGACAAAGAAATCTCATACGGATTCACAGAAATACCGTACGTTATGGGATTATGTATTTATTTGTTCCTGATGGATTTTTTTTTTAACGTCATGTCTCCAATTATTTTTAAATATTCACAAACATCTACATAATCAAATAATCCGATTTCCAATGAATTCATATTTCAGCTATTCCATGGATTTTCAAACGCTGTCTGCAAAATGTAATAGGAAGATACATAAGAGCAGTACTTGTTCCCCAGTCTTACCAAGCACAACTTCAGTGAGATTTTTGCACAGCTATTTTGTTTGTGTTACACCTTGGGTAACAAGTACTATAGAGTCAGAGAATCAGAGTAACTTGGGTTGGAAGGGACCTTAAAGACCTCCAACTCAACCCATCTCACCTTCCTTTATTTCCAACCCACCTCAACCCGTGCATATATTGATTGTACCATAAAGATGGAGATCTATTGGTTTCTTTTCTGGCAGACTTTAGCTTTTTTATCTGAAGTCACATGTTTGATTTGGACAGTTCAAAGCAAGAGCAATATTCCCCAGAAAATTAATTTGCTTTAAAAGGACATGGGAGGTTCTAACAAATTATGCGAATTAAAGAAATAAAGGACAGTTCAACAACCAAAATTCTCAGGGCAATAAACATTTACCATCTCAGCATCTAAAGCATATATATATACTCCCTTAAAAAATTATATTTAGACAATAAAACCTCATGTAGCTTCAAACTGATAGCTACTTTTTAATAAGGATATAAGCATTTCTTCATTACAAATGTACATTTGGTAATATATTTATGCTGACCTATTTTTTCATCAAAGAGCATGCACTTGAAACACTGGCAAAATTTAGCTGGTTTACATGTTCTTTCATTTCAATATATACATGATTATTACTTCGGTTTTCTGTTTTGTTCTTGGCAATAAATAATAACACAAATACAAATACAAATACAGTCAAATGATGAGAATGGTTGGAGTCATCCAACACAAAATCTAAGCCATCCAAATGTTTGACCACTGTACAGCTGTGCAGCTGGTCAAGCAATACTTGTACAATAATTTTAAGACTAAGTTTAAGAAAGCAGTTAATCTGATTTCTAACAATAACTTTTGGTTAAATCAACAGTTATGCTATGGTAAATGCAGCCAGGCTGGCTCTCACTTTCTTTAATATACTTCTAATGAAGACCTAGATATTGTCCCTAATCTGTTCAGACGGCAAAGCAAAGTACAAAATCACTGCTATAACTTTTCAGATTTTATATAAAATTAAGAAAAAATCCGGGAAAAATATTCATGCAGATTTTACAGTAAAAACTCAAACTTTCCATCTCCGAGTCTGCTTTGAAGTAATTTAGGATATGAAATTTGGTAATAGAAGTTTTTTTAAAAATTGTCACTCTGGAATACCATAAGGGATAAACAGGATAATATGTTTTGGGATACCACACAAAGCTTCCTACATTTTCAGTATTTAAGCCAAGTGTGTGCCCTAAAACCACACAAAGATATTTTTTTCCACAGGAATTGCATAATATGTGTGGGCACAGTCTATCACCTTGGAAGCTGAAGCAGTTTGAGGTAGTCCATTAGGTAATCCAAGTAGTTTTTTGCTATTGTGCTATTTTGCTATTCAGCTGTTCTGCTGAACAGCAAAAACATTGCACAAACACCACAAAGCAGGTGAAACACAGGAAAATTTTACTAAACAAAACACTGGTTGCAGCAATTTTATGGGACCAGCACATCAGATGGCTGGACAACATGCCCCGTGTGCTGGGCCTCGGGAGATCTGGGCTTGCTCAGCCTGGAGAAGAGGTGATTTTGGAGACACCCAAGAGCAGCCCTGGGCACCTATGAGAAGGTTACTGCAAAACTGAGTCAGGCTCTTTGTGAAGGTGCATGGAAGCAGGACAAAACACAAGTTTCAAATGAGAGAGCCTTAGATTGAGTGTAAAGAAAAACATTTTCCCCATGAGGACAGTCAGGTGGTGGCATAGGCTGTCCGAAGGGGCTCTCAAAACTGGGAGACTTCAGGACATGCCAGGCCTGTTTTAGCAGGCAGCCCCACTGGCAGCATCAGCTTGGGCCAGCAACTTCCTCAGGGCCCTGCCAGTCCACAGTCCTCAGACTCCAAGTGTGCACAATAATGTTTTTAGTGAATGTATTTGAATGTGATAGAGAAGAGTTTCATGTAATCTGAGTGAAAACAACCTAAATGCAAGGATTTAATGTCAGCACATGTTTAAAATTGCTCACTGGCACCATCTCTTCTCAGGTATCAGAAGGGTAACACTGAGTTTGCCAGTGTGAGTTGAACTAATCATGCTACAGGCATTGATATGGCTTGGTTAAAACTTGCTTTAAGCATCCTGTCAGAAAAGTGGAGGTTCAGCAACTGTTACATCCTCTCACCATTCCTGAGAGTTTCAGTCATTGCAATAAACTGCTGTGAACTAGTAAATCACTAGGGCTGAATGGAAAATACTAATACTATTTAAATGAGTAGTTTTACATTTGAATAAATACTGATACAGAAAAAATATACCTCCTGTAGAAAGAAAAATATTAGCAGGTCAAGGGAGGTGATTCTCGCCTTCTACTCCACTCCTGTGAGACTCCACATGGAGTACTGTGTCCAGCTCTGGGCCCCCAACATAAGATGGACATGGACTTGCTGGAGCAAGTCCAGAGGACAATCATGAAGATGAATTGAGAGCTAGATCACCTCTCCTATGAAGACGGGCTGAGGGAGTTGGGGTTGTTCAGTCCAGAGAAGAGAAGGCTCCAGGGAGATCTTATAGCAGCCTTCCAGTACCTAAAGGGGCTACAAGAGATCAGGAGAGGGATTGTTGACAAGAGCACGTAGTGACAGGACAATGGGGAATGGCTTCAAACTGAGAGGACAGGTAGATTAGATATTGGGAAGACATTCTTTCCTGTAACGGTGGTGAGACACTGCCCAGAGAAGTTGTGGATGCCCCATCCCCAGGTGTCCCTGCCCATGGCAGGGGGCTTGGAACTAGATGGTCTTTAAGGTCCCTTCCAACTATGATCTTTTCATTGGGAAACATATCTAAACCTTACATATTTTAAAAATGAAAACCAGAAGTAGGAAACCATTTTAGTGGTGACCAAGTTGATGTCTTTACTCACTTCCTAGACTTCTCAAATCTTTTATAATGCTGCAAAAGCCCCTAAAGGTTGAAGGAGTGAGCATCTTTATGAATTGCTTGATCAAAAATTCTGCAAGGACAATGAATGTTCCCCTCAATTAAAGTGTTCAATCTGATTCAGCAGGAAGAGCATAAAACGTCAACTTTCCCACTCACACAGAGCAAATGTGGGAGTTTGTAAGAAAGAGAAGAGCAAACCAAATAGATGTCACCAGCACTTTTCCTACATCCTAGACTGAGCCATAGACAGTGCAGAGTCAGCAGCAGAGTGTAAGTTAATGAAATCCTTAATCTCTGTGCTTGGATGTATTGACAATAAAAGTTGAGTGATGGTGAGCATTTTGATAATAACCAAAGCACAGAAGGATAACGACTCCTTCTGCTTCTTTCAGGCTATCAGGGTGAAAATACTTTTAATGTGACCTGAGATACGAAGAAGTGCTATGTAAGAGACTTTTACATACTACTGGTTTCAGCTTACAACAAAACTGGATTAATGTGGTGCTGGACTCACTGTTGGCTTGTACAAGAGTAACAATAAAACCTATTTTGAAATGCTGTTAAAGTCTAAAAGAGATAAAAGGTAAACAGAAAAATGTGGCCAACTACTCCTTTACAGTTTGTCCCATAAACCAGTGTATTGCAATAATTCTTTTTTTAAGGACAATCCTATAAAAACAATTACTTTTTCATATGAGCTCACATTTCTATGAGGAAACTTCCATCCCCTCCTGTTGTGTCTTTCAGATCCTGCAGCTCCTTGAGAACACACTTGATTAATCCATGTTTATGAAAAGGGACAGTAAATGTTGACAAGTATAGCCAAGTGCCCAAACAATTACCTTGTCTGCTATTTATGTAGAGAATTCTTATGAAGCGAAAATAGCTTTAAATCCAATAGAGTAGGAAAAGTCAAGGAACATAGTCATTGTTCACGTCAATAGTTGTGAATATGTTTCATATTTTATCATGCAGTGGTCCACAAGTCTCTAAAAAGTGGAGAACAACAGAGCCCACACTGCAGACATTCCAGCTTCCACAGGCAAATCTGGAAGTGCTCCAATAAACACAGGCTGACCACCCACTTGAAATGATGTACCACAGGGTTCCTTCCAGAGATTATGGATGGTATGAAGCAAGTGGGAGGAGGAGTGCCTTCGTATATAAACAAGCAGTTATTAAATAAGCTTTGTTATATGTGCCTCATCAGATTACTTAATGGTCACACTAGAAAGAAACAAAAAAGCAAATAATGAAGGCAAAATGAAAGAGAGTAGGAAAAACAGTCTTTGCAAACCTGAAGAGAGAGACTCCAAAATCTGTCAACACTGACATCTCTCACACACTGAGAAGCTGCCAATTGGAAGAGAACAAGCTATATACAGTTCTGGCAGCAGTAAGTCATTCCAGATGGTCACAAAAGCATTTTGCCTCTGCACCTCACCAAACTTGCTCTCCCCTCCTCCAGCCACACGCTCCTGCCCACTCCCTTGCTCTCACTCTGGCATCCATCAAATTCTTCCCCGGGCTGCATCAGATAACTAACGTAACCAAAACTTAAATTAACAGGGGAAAAAAAGAAAGGAGGGTGATCTGCAGGATTTGCAAGTTGAAGCAGCTCAAAGAGACCAATGCATGTGAAGGCTGGTGCATACTGTGTGCTGAAGGGGAAACCAAGCACAGGGAATGGGAGAGAAAGAGGAGGAAGAAGGTGCTTCTGCTGTGACTGGGCTGTTGCTCACTTCAGTGATACCCACCAGCATCACAAAATGACAAGTCCTATGGATGTGTCATGCCATAACATTAGTGCCCTTGTAAGATCCATACTGATGTATTAAATTGGAGAACACAAAAAAACCCCCATGCAATACCATAAAAATGCCAAAAGAAAATATATTTGCATAAGCAGAACTACTCTGTATTGCTTGCTAGGTTTTGAAGTAGTGTAACTTTTGCTGAGCAGCTTCAAGCAGTGTCACTAGCATTTCGTTTCAACCATAAAGGCCAAATGTTTCATGACAATGAATTCTGCCATAGACCTTGAGATGAATTAACATATATAGAATTATAATAAACTTTCAAACATTGTAAGTTCAGCATCGGTTTTACTGGTGCCAAGAAAAGTATAATTAATAGCTATAAATTGTATTTTTTCTAGATAGGCCAGTAATTTCTCTTGATTTGGACCTTCAATTCTGCACCACTGGCAGTTAGTACATACTTCATTCACCATATCTGCAGTTGTAATTACATTTTGTGTTCTTATACCAATTGTCCATTTTTATCATTCAATTCCCTTTCATTTTTGAACACACTGATAACAATAGCAGCAATATACAAGTATGTAGAGATTAAATTTTTAACGTCAATAGCAGGAGACGTACAGTATCCTTACACCATGGGTATTAGAGCAATTTATGAATGAGTAAACTAAGCTTTAAAAAGCTCACCTGATTTACTCAAAGCTGCCCAAGCAGGACTGTAGAACAGTTGAAAAGGGAACCAAGGAACCCCAATTCCCTGATGTAACTGTTAGACCATAAGCCCTCTTTTCATAATGTGCCATCAACACACCTACAGTTCAACAAGCTCGTGCAACCTTCTTGCATCAGTGCTTACCAATTCTCAGAAATTTATTCCAGTCTCACAAAGTCTTGCTAAATTTTCTTCTGAAAATTTACCTCTATCAGCAACAGCATATGGGTTACTCAAATAACCAGAAGACCCAGCAAGCACTGAAAAATCGAGTCATTAATCCCTATTTCAAATCTTTAATGACTTAAATTAGTGTAATATATAATCCTCATATTGCTAGCCAGATTAGAGAGAGGACACTAACAGTCATATATATATATACACACATATATACATCAGTGTTTAAGCACAGGAACAGGCATGGTTCTCTTTAAAAAAAAAAAATTGAGAACTTAATATAAATGAAAAATTAGCCTAGGAACACATGACTATTCATCATAGAAATGAGGCTTGCAGCCACCTGTCATGTAGGTATTTCCATTCAGTGGTGTTGGGAATAAGGCTGACTTTCCCTGACAGTGAGCCTGCATCACCGTGGACAAGAGAATTGGAATTTGTTAAGCAAAAAGAAAATTAAGTGATCTGAAGCAGTACCTTATGGCAACAGATTAGGATGTGAATACGATGAAATTCAAGATATTACATAAGAAACACCCAGCCCCAAGGGGTCATACATTCAAACTCAGAATTTAATAAACACAAAGGAAGAGCCCTGGATGTGCCCCCCTTACCACAGCCCTATGTCTCTCATTTTCAGGAGGCAGAATGTGTAAGTTTACTGAAGATATAGAACAATAATGCTAAAATTAATGTATGCCCTCATGCGTTCCAGGACAGACATGAGTATTTATGGACATCAAGATTTGATTTTGCTTGTTTTAAATACATCTTTAGCTTTAAAAAGCCATTAGATGGTATGCAGCCCACCACATGGTACAGCACAAAATGAGACCAGAACTTTGGAAGAGACCATTTGCTATGGAAGTACCTAGTCTGCATCAATTACATTTTTGCTAATAGGGTGTTTCTTTATATTAAGATTTTGTCTAAGTTAGTGAGAAAGCTTGCTTTAACATACGTGCTTCAGTTGAATAGTGGGAAAAGAAAACAGCTTGATTTTTCTACCTGGTAGCTTTGCAATGTCTTGGAAGTATTCTCAATAATTTCTACGGTATTTCTATGTGCATTAAAGGTTTCTGGAGCTTATCTCCATTTCTCTTGAACACAATACCTTCATTTGGGCATCTGAAATGTAACAGCAGTGAAGTTTGAGTCAGCAATCTAAAAAATCCAAAAGGACAGGACACTGCAAAGCATTAAATGATAAAAGCAAACCCTTCATGTTGAAAAATCAGGCCCAGAATTTTTAACAGGATACAGCAGAATTGTTCTTCTCTATAAAGGCCATCAAAGACTTATCATGCCAGATGAATGAACGCTGAGCTTTCATTAATTGTACAGACTTGTTAATATTGCTAGTATAGGACCCAAATGAATTGAGCAATCAAAAAAGTAGAGTTGTCCTTGTCATCATCATCCTCATCACCATCATCACTCTCATCATCTTATTCTGTGATGCTATGCAAAATCCTAAGTCTGTATTAGGTTAAGCACTATTATCCATGCACAGTGCAAGGCTCAGTTTGCCCAACATTTCTAATATTCTTTGAGATGCTTCAGGCACATTATGCTTGAATGAAGGATGCCATGTATTACTACTCCTTATCTGAGAAAATCTACCTGGTTTATGTGTGTCTTCATTCCAAAGCAATTGCTTAAAGAGGTATTGTATTTTTGCACATCACCTAAAAAAATATACCAAAATAAATCGTACCACACAGGATTTTACAGTGTCATTTCTGCTCCTTTTTGCAGTAAATGCACCTGAAATATTTGAGATGCTAAATTAGAGAGTAGCATGAAGCAGGCAGAACACTAGGGTAGCTGGTAACCAGAAAAATATATCCAATTTCTACCATTGCTTAGAACATTTTCAGACATTTCTTAGATGGTTTTCAAATAAAATACACAACTTTAAATTCTAATTGTCACTGAGTAGATGAAAGGAATGCTTTGCTGAATTGAAAAACATTTGGAATGATTTTCAAGCCTGGATAGCTTACAAAATACTATTGGTCTTAGTTTTCCTTTGTTTCCCTTATAGGGGATTGTAAAGAAATGGGAATAGTTCTAGTGACATTATCCTGAGATCATCATACTCTTAAGAGGAAATAACAAGTTGAGAGGCTTCCTTGCTTCCAGGCTCAATTAAAATCACTAAAGGGTTTTTTACAGTCCTATTTGCAATAGCTCTGTTTAAGCTCCCATAAAGTTTATTTAATTTTCTCTAAACCTGTTTTATCAGAAATACCAGCAGATTATTATGGGAGGACATATTGTACCATTTTCCCTACATATCTCTGGATCATCTGAGTTGATGTTTCAAAATAGTTGACTTTCTATCCAAGACTCCAAAAGTTCACCTAAAAATAGTAATAAGGAGATAGCACAGCTATGTGAACACAGTGGTCATAAAAGACTAGAACATACCAAGAGCTGCATGTTAAGGAATTTTGGGGTTTGATGCTTTTTTTTCGTTTGTGGAGTTTGATTTGTTTAAAAATGAATCCCTATCTCTGTTCCATAAAGTCAGTTCAGAGGAGGGAACAGAAATTTTGACCAGAAAGACTCTAAAAATTTAAGGAAATATTCCTGTCACATTCCAATCATCTTATGTGGTACAGTTGATGACACACATAACTGAACAGATTAACCCAAAGACTTCACAAAATGTTTCAATCACCACTAATACTGCTGCACATAGAATCCAAGCACTCAGATTCCATAAGATGCCACGGTTTATCCATTACTAAAAGAAATACTGCCTAGAATTAACTATTTGATTCTGTAGAAAAACTGTGCATAACTACTTTTGACTATGAGTGTCATGAAAATACTAACTATGCATTTCCACAACTAAAAAAAAAAAAAAAAATCACATTACTTTTATTGACCTGAACATTCACAAGTCAACTCTGTGTCCTTTGGATATTCTAATTTTTTTTTTTTTTTTGAGAAAGATCTTATCCAGTATGACAATATTGGTGTCTGTGTTGAAGTTAAAACACCTGTTTTAGTACCCTGGATAGATTTGTTTCCTCAGAATTTAATTGGTTTCTTTAAAAGTATTTCACTGCCATCTACACAAGCAGAGTAATCTGACCTCAACAACTACAATTCATACATCACAGAGGTATATTACTTTTGGTAAAGGTGCAATTTAATCAGAGGCATAATTTAACTTAAAGGTATAATTTAGTTTTATAATTTGAACCTTTAGTTTGGTGAATCTGTACCACACATTTTACCTCTCCTTGAGGAAAACACATCTGCAGCATAAATTATGTGCCACGGTGAGACGATTAAAAATTGTTTGCTACTGAACTTGGCACTTGGCATTTGTCAGATAGGCTTGGTACTAGTTGCATTAACTATTCCATGCCATATATCTGTTCTGCAATAATGAGCATTTTGAGCCTGCTGTCAGTAGTAATGAAACAACCGAATTTTTGAAGTAATTCTGACTTTATTGACATGTTAATCGGAGTTTGGAATTCCCCTGAGAAAAAAGGCTAGGTATGAAACAGCAACTGACCACAAAATTGGAGTTTGAAAATATGTTTTCCATCTGAATCAGAGACCTTCGTTTAATTTTTGATTAATTAGTAAAATCATTCATAAAGGCTCACACAACCAAACATGCACGTGCACTCCGGTTTATGAAACCCAATCTCTTACCCTTAGTTGCCCCACACCATAAACAGTTATGTTTGAATTAGCCAGAGACATTATAGACTTTTTTGTTAACTCAGAATGGCACTGGCTGAAATTGCAATAATTATAAATTGAAGTTCATGCAATCTCATTTGGCAAACAGTGGTAACCAGTCCTACATACCAAAGGTTGTCAGCAGATAACTGTCAAAGCTGTAATTGTTCATAGAGAACAGCTACAGGTTGCTTTGAAGTAGATCTTGATTTTTTTTTTCCCCTGCACATAAATGATCTTTGTCAGATTATTGTTACACCCTTCCTCCCAAATACATTTACAACTTTCGGTGATAACGACAGAGACAAATCTTTACAGCTATTCTCAAAGGCAGCACCTACAGGAATCTGCAAGTCATTGTGGCAGCAAACTATCAACAACAGCAGATGGCAGGGAATTTCTTTAGGGCTTTCCACTCCCACCATCAGTCACTCCCTCTTGCAGAGACTTAACACGTGTGTTAAGTCTCCTCCAAAACCCATCGAGGGGTTTGAATTCATTTGGGCGTTGTTTGTGGCAAACCACATTTTTCCCCTAAGCCTTGTGCCCCCCAAGAAGTAGAGTGCCTCCCCAGAAAGGAACTTCCAGCCCCGCAGAGGACTTTGTCCTTGGGACACAGTGCTGTTGGAGCACTAAGTGCCACTGGGACAGTGGCTCTGAGCAACAGGGGAGGTCCTGTGTGTTTGCAGCCACAGCAGAGGTCGGTTTGGTGAGCTCAGGCTTCAAGTGGGCAAAAATAAGAAGAGAGCCCTTCAGAAAATTATCTCTACATGCTGTGAAAGAAAGCAGATAATTTTATTGAGAAATTTTCTAAACAGTTTAAAGACTGCAAGCCTTAGGTTTAAAAGGTTAGCATGGGGTTTACATAATGCATAAACTGTTAATTGTATTCAATTCTTCCCTTGGAGAACTAAACAGAGCAGAGTTTCTGTTTATTTGAAAGGCAGAGACAGCATTTTATCAACCGTTGACAGGCTTTGAAATACGACATCTATCAAACAAAGTTCAACTACACTCTAGCAAGAACAATTCTTATTTATTCCATTCTGGCATCTGGGCCAGGAAGAACATGAGGAAGACACTTTTTTAACTAGTTCCACCATTTTTTTCTTCAGGCTACTGTCACATTGACTCCAGAGACCTGAAAATAGCCAAAGGCTGCTGACATCTGCTCAAGGTCTCTTCTGGGATAGGGACTAGAGCAGGGAGAGTAAAAAAACTTCACATCAGTCATGCAGTAGCTGAGGTATCAGTCAGCCTTCTGAACTCTTTCCATCCCTTCTTAGGCCACTTTCATGTTTCCAAAGCAACAAAAGAGAGAAAGTCAAAATAACAGCCTCAAGGTAGTCAATTAAAGTACCAGCCTTCAACCTAACTCTTCTTTCAAAAGGAGAACACTATTATAAAATTATAAAAAAAGAAGCAGCAACTAGAAATAAATCGTGATAATTCAAACTGGGAAGCAAATACAGAATTTAAAGGCATAGGTGCAAAAGAATAAATTTCAGCTGCCTTGTGCCTCACTGGAATGAAAAAAAGGCTTGTGCTATCAAAAATAGTGAAAAGTGCTTTTTTGACACCCAAAATATTTCCAAAGACAATCTGGCTTTCAGTCAATAAAATCAATCATGCACTACAAAAAGTTTTCAAATACCTTCTAAAATTTTGAAAATATCTTCGTATTGCTTCATGACACTACTTGTTTAATTCAGCTGCAAGGATATTTTTAAAATTATAGCTTTTGTTTAGGAAGGTTGTTGCACAGAAAAATGAAATTTATTTTCATACAGCAAACAGAATATTAAAAGTTACAGAACTGTACACTGCAAAAAATTTTTTTTTTTTTTTAAAAGGCCAAGTTTTAAAATTGAAACTTGTTCTGAACAATAGAAGTGAGTCATCTTGATGACTAGGCATCCTAACATACCATTCTTGTCACTAAAACAACATTCAAAAGACAAAAGGAAAGCATAAAAGGCAAAAGATCACATTTTAAAATCATTTCACATGAACCAGGAAACCAATTACTGCAATAAAGAGATGACTTAATAAAGCACTTCTTTGTCCTTTTAGAAAACAGTCTGCTTGATCCCAGACAAATTTCAGCCAAGTAAAGCATTGCAGAGAAGACTGTCTTTTGCCATGTGCCCATCAACCACAGCTGAGTTTAACACTGGCTTGAATTGCCATTTAGTCAAGGAATAACAGAAGTATAGCCTGAAATTATCATGGTAAGTCTAGAACCAGGTGATTTTTTAGTCAAAAGAAAGAAAAAAATCCTATTTTGTTGTGAAGAAAGGCCCATTTAGATTAGACTCAAATATAGAACCATATTCTGACTTTCTTCCAGAAAATCTTATTGAAAAACAAAAACTCATGACATGGAATCTGTTAATAAATTGGACAAAGTTTTCTGCACAAAATTATTGTTATTCTAGAGAGAGAACACAGAAAAGTAATGTGGGACAGAGAAAAGGTACATCAGAAGAGGTGGGTCTACCTTGTTGTCTTACTTCCCAAAACACCAGATCAGTTACATATTGAATCAGTCAGACATTTCAAGCCACTGTAATCTGTGACAGTGAGAGGACATGGGGTGAAGGGTTTAAACCAAAAGAGGGGAGATTTAAGTTAGATATTAGGAAGAAATTCTGTACTGTGAGGATGGTAAGGCATCGGAACAAGTTGCCCAGAGAAGTTGTGGATGCCCCATCCCTGGAAGTGTTCAAGGCCAGACTGGGTGGGGTTTGGATTAATTATCTAGTGGTCTAGTGGAACCTGCTCATGGCAGGGAGATCGGAACAACATGATCTTTAAGGACTCTTCCAACCCAAGCCATTCTATGATAATTTAGGCTGCATATTAAAATGAGCCTCATGGATGATTGCTCTGGGTCAGGCAGATTAAATAAGTTCAAACAAAGTAGCAAACAAACCGTATTTGTATATATTCAGAGAACTTGTCTATTACTGACAATGCTATACTAAGCTTATACGCAACTGAAGTAGAAATATAGAATTTATCCAAAAAGGTTTTTTTGCCAGAAAATATATTTACCCTTTGAAGAATGTGTTTCTTTTCATTCTTTGTGTTAAAGATGATGTATTGAACTATCAGTCCCACCATTTCTCTATTTCAAATTCTCACTAAGAAAGATGAGAATCGCAACAGAGGAGTTGGAATATGAACATCGAGGGCAAGAATAATAAGTAGAAGAAAGCCTTTTAAAAAGTTTCAAGTTACTGCATGTCTTTGGTGAAGACAGATTCCTCAAGCTTTCTCTAAGCTCAGTTTAAGTCACAAAAAAAAGGAAAAAGAAGAAAGAAAGAACCATCCCAAACTAGAAGCAGCCCTTTACACTTCAATAAATGAAGAAAGCCAAAGGATTCCAAAGAAGGTACTGAACAGCAGGGATCACTAATCACCATTTAATACAAAAATTTGTAGTCTCTCTCTGAGTCGGGGTACCAGGTACCCTCTTGGACTCTACTTGGCTTGGACATCACATAGTCCAAACTCAGCCTTCTCTGTTTGTCCTACAGATAGGCTGAATATGAAACTCACTGTTCCAAAATTTCAAGGAAGCAAAGGCCGAGCTTTTGTTTCTTGCAACAACACTCATACAAAGAAATGAATCACTGATACTGCAAACATGGAAATAAAAATGGCAAAGCACATTTTACCCAGTGCTTACTGATCTGTACTGTCATATATCCAGGTACAAATCTTCCATCATGTTAATTAAGTAGAAAGGAAGTTGGAAAAGTTATTGATGGAGATGAAAAGAAATTAGCCACGCAACTGTGCCTATTGATCATTTTTACATTCTGTAGAAAGATTGCATGATAAGAACAGAGGCTGAAGGTCTCAGAACCATCATATTAGCACAGTCACTTCTGGTAAAGTAAATCAAAGAGGGCTTCCAAAACCTAAAAAAAAAAAAAAAAATTATAGGAACATATTTCCTCAGCTAAGTGACATAATGCTGATTTATTTTTAATGGTTGATTCCAGAGTCTATCAGTCAGTGACATGCACATCATAGGTTCATTTCTTTACGGAGACTGTTGAATCTTATTTTCAGTGTTGAAGATGGGCTTCCTCACCATCAACAGACGGTGACTTTTTCACCACTCTCCAGCTTTTGTCCTAAGAAGTCCACATTTTGCTGCCAGATTCAGTCAGGGGGAAATTCTGCATTCTGCCTGAGTAAATTCACCAGTTTTATAAGTGTAGTGCTTACTATGGGGCTGTGGTTTGGGTTTGTTCTGAAAACAGGGTTGATAAGACAGAGATGTTTTCAGTGTTGCTGAGCTGTGCTCACACAGTGTAAAGGACATTTCTGCTCCTCCCTCTGCCCCAACCAGCGAGTAGGCTGGGGGCATATGAGGAGCTGGGAAGGGACACAACTGGGACAACTGACCCCAGGTGACCCAAGGGATATCCCAGATCATATGATGTAATGCTTGGAACATAGAACAGGGGGACATTGGGGGTCATGGCATTTGTCTTCACAAGCAGTGGTTACATGTGATGGAGCCCTGCTTTCCTGGGGATGGCTGAGCACCTGCCCAATCATGGGAACTGGGGAATGAATTCCTTTTTTTTGCTTTTCCTACTAAACTGCCTTTACCTCAACCCACAGATTTTCTCAGTTGACCCTTCAGATTCTCTCCCCCATCCCACTGCTGCAGGGGGTGAGCAAATGGTTGCATGGTACTTAGTTCACAGCAGAGGTTAAACCACAACAATTAAAAAAAAAAAAAAAGAGGAAAAAAAAAGAAAATATTAAAAAGTTAACTTTTGCTCCAAGTCTTATTTTTAAACAACTCAGAGACCACCTCTATAAATTCATCTGTAGTGCAACTGTAAGACTGTTATTTCTGTGTTAAGAAAATAACAAAAGCCCCAGTCTCACTACTGGTTACTCTGTTAATTTGATTAGCAGAAATTGTGCAAACAATCCTAGGTTTGTACACCATCCCAAACACTACTGATTACTCTGCCTATTTAGTTTTTAGGTAGTAAAATCGTGCAAAAGAACACGCAGTGAGAAAGCAACTTGTGATATAACAGCACCTACACGTACAAGAAGAAAACCTTGAAGACATCAAGGTGATATAAAAGTAATTTCACAACTACAAATGTTGACAGAGAGTTGCAAACTGAATGCAGTGCCTCCACAGTCGTGTTCTTCCTGTCACAAATGCGAAAATGGTATCAAACGTAGAGCTCACTGGTAGCCCAGAAACAGCATGAAAGAGGCCACATGGGAAAAGATGAAAAGTAAACAAGGAAGTCAAAACTTAAGGCCCAGTTGTTTCCTGGCCCGAGCCAGCACAAAGCCCCACAGTTTCTGTGAGAGCTCTTCTGTTTGAAGGCTGTGACAAATTTAATTATCATTAAAGAAGCTGTGGTTCCATCTTCCGATGGTTTCTGAGTAACATGAAAATGCAGAAAACCCAATACTATCACAGCAGCCTTCATTCTGTATGCTATGTAGAAGGAAAACTGTGCTCACACAGAGCTCCAGGCATTCCAGGGTATTGTTGTAGAAACAATAAATCCTCCAGCTTTCACCTATTTTTAACGAAGACAGCTCCAAACCCAATTGTCAGCTTTTACATCTTACATCTGGTTCCCCAGTGGTTTTCAATAGCAAAGTTAGTTCTGGAATGACAAAGCCTTCTAATGTAGCAGTTTTTAACATATATCATGTAAATTATTATGCTCTATGTCAAATCAGACGCTATGAAAAATAGCTTTCTCAATAAATATGATTTTAAAACTCTCCTCATATGTTTAATCTGTTGATGCTCTTACATCAACAGTCGAGTCTGATGATTTTCCTGTAAGTAACAACTTGTGCCCAAGCTTAATAAATACATTACACAGTTCGGAAGTAGTAAAAATTAACAAGTATCATGTCACATCTTAGTCACTAATTCTATTCTTTGTGTGCAGTTTCTACAGTATGAGTGAATTATGTGCAGTAAAGAGAACCTTTGTTTTGCTGTGGTATTGAATTTCTAGGGGTTTTTTTGACAGGTTTGTTAACATACACTGCAGCATTACCACATTGTACATTCAGGATCCTGATACTGTGATACTGAAAAACGCTCCTCATTCAACACAGATGCAAAGATGAAAAAATCCAAAGTCCACACTATTCGCTGTAAAAGTGCCATTAAATACGATAAAATTTAAGGTAAGCTCTAAAATGCAACGTTTAGAGGTGATTTATATCAAGATTTCTTATTTAAATAAAAACTACAGCTGTATGTTAAATCTGAAAATGGCTGGTAAAGTAATTACAAAATGCTACTATGTTAACAGGTAGTTTGCAAAGCCTCATCCTTTTTCTAGACTAGAATTGCAAAGGCATTTACAGTGAAGAAAGGATCAAGAACCACAAAAATTCAATTAAGCACTGCAGGTGAAAGTCATTGTTAGTGGTAATTGTTAACCAGTTCTCTCCCCCAAAAACCCTTTGAACCATTGTTTTTCTAACAGAGCAGAGGGGTTTATTTATACTGGGGTTTTTTTTGGCAACTTGAATTCTGAAATATCCATATTCTGTGACTAAAGGAATTTTCGCTATTTGTTCTATGGAAACAAAACTTTCACCAAATAAGTGGTCAAACTTCTTAAGATGTCTAAGCTCACAAATCTTCCTGCTACACCCTTTGGTGTTTAATTGTAGCTGCACGCATTGAAACACTGATATCAGATTTTAGCCTAAGCATAACGCTGCAAGAACATAGCCAAGTTAAAATCCACCTTCAGAATTTCTTGATAATTTATACTTTTTGACACCTCGTGTGAGTACCCATATTTATATTATTTATATATCCAAAAAGGCTATGACCTGATAATTACATACTGTGTGATTCTGCATAAGATCTGGCTTTGGGGGGTTTGTTTGTGCTTTTTGTTTGTTTGGGTTTGTTGTAATTATAGCTTCAGGAAGGAATAGTCAACAAAGGTTAAAAAAAAGTCTCAAAATACAATTAATATTTCAATAACGGGGAAAATATGAGAGAATAGTAGGATCCCACTTTTGGGAACAAAATGATCAGGTTGGCTCTAAACACTCAGTCCCTTAATTAGTTACAAAGAGTTGTTCCAAAACCTGTTTGGATTTCTTAAGAGAGCTCTTCATAGTAGCTTTTGTTCACATCGGATCATCATCCTCAGTGTGAGGAATGAAACAACAAAAGCACTGTTGGAGCCAATTTGGACACTGGGAGGTTTGCTAGAGAACAGAGGAAAGGAGTTGGTTGCCAGTAGTTGCTTTGTATGGAAAATATACTACTGGATGTAAAGTCCTTAAAAACTTTGGAGCCTTGTATCAGATTCATGACAGTTATTTCAAATTTTTAAACATTGGGATCGTATTTCCTAATATCAATTGTACTTGTAATCAAAGGAAACTTCTGGTCAGAGCTCTCCTCAGGTAGTCTGACAGCAAGTGTCTGCTCTAACTCATTATAAAAAATCCCAATGCTTTATGAATGAAAGCTGATGTTGCAGAACAAGCCTGCATAATCTTTATTAATTAACTAACAAGATGGCATGTTCTTTCATGTGTTCAAAATCCATATTCAGGATTTTTTTTCCTACTTCAGGAAAAAAAGGATGAATAAGAGAAAACTTTTGCCCTGCTGCCCTGTGAGAAACTGTTAAACTTGTGACAATGTCATCAGAACTATTTTTGGAGGACAGAACAAAACTAACAAGTCAACTTGGGATGTGTGGTGGCTTCATATTTATAACATTAACCTGCTTTCTATATCCATTACTCTCAAATATCTTCACAAAAGCCAAAAGGGAACATTGGGGCATGTGATTATGTCTTGCTTGCCCTTACACATCCCAATTCTGGATGGCACCCATCCCTTTATTTCGCTAGCACATCGTACGCGTGGCAGCGAACAAAAGAGCGCTGACAGTGCCAGAGGGTTGCCTTCCCAATCTGTTCTCCAAGAAGTCAACGTATGCATACGTGCACCGAGGGTTGTTCCAGGTTTTAACAAGATCTCAAATCACCACGCTGCCACAGTCTTGGCACATCCAAGAGGTTCCTTGGTTCTCCCCCTCATCGTTTCAGGAGAAACAGCTGAATGTTTTTTTCACTCCAAGCTGTTAGTTACAAATTCATTTCTGCAGAGTAATCTGCCAGCATTACCCCTCACAGAACAATTTGCATTTCCATAAAAGACCCATAAAGTAAAAAATCTTTCTTTCAAACTTCTTTGATCTGTTCCTTTCTAGTATCTGAAGTTGCTTTACAGTTGTTTTTTTTTTTTAACAGAAAGATTGAACTCATAATCATACTCGTACTTCAGGTATTAACGACCACTTTAAGACAACAAAAGCTCTCTCCAAGGAAGGAAAAGCATTGGAATTGTCTTTGTAGAACTCCATGCTCCCTCCAAATGACTTCTCACAAGAGTTTCACTATGTGATTCAGACAAGTTTTATGCTTATGGTTGAATGTCCCTGGGGCGATATCCTACAAAATTAAAAATTATGTATGTCTGTGTTACGAGTTCAAGGTAAACCTCCCAGCTGAAGAAAACAGGTGTAATTCTGTGAATTCTATTTTCAGCTTTAACAGCAGCAGGACACATTGCCATTTTATGAAAAGGCATTTCTAACACTTTAAAAGTATCATTCCTGTCCAGAAGTAGAAAGTGTTATGTTTTATTCTTGCTCAATTACATCCAGTAAGCTTTATAAGATGCATCAAATTAATAATATAATTAGGAGGATATTGAAAAATACATTCACTGCTTATCTTTTTAAAAATCCACAAGCAGCCTTAGAGAGATTATTGCTCACCAGCTCCCTCATGCTCTTGGGCACATCAGTTGGGACCTATTTTTCCAGAAATGGACCCATAGCTGTGCAAAATGAGAAGGAGCTCTGATGCTTAATTCATTTTCATTGAAGTTGCTCAATCTCCTCACAGGTAATTTTTTTTAAAATGATTGTTTAAATATTAACAGATAAAATTCTTCATTACTGGAGACATTCAAATTTGCATAGATGGCACACATATCAGATCCTGGTGCGGTTTTGTTAACTGCACAAAAAAAAAATTGTCTAGAAATATCAACGTCAAACTCCTTTCCTTATTTTTGTTCTCTTCTTCACAGAATGTATATAGATGCAGTTTTGCAGATTTCTTTTTATAAAAAGAAGAGATTTTCTACTCTTTTTTTTTTTTTTTTTTTTTTAGAGAAAGAAGACTAAGATCGAAAAGGAAAGTATGAAAAAAGTGGAAATAATTAATGCCGACAGGATCATGCCATTTGCATCACCAGAGAAAGTTACAGTCACAAAATGAGAAACAAGTCAAAATTAAAAGAAACATTAAGGTACTGAAAGCACCTGAAAATTAAGCCATTAGTTTTAAGAAAGGAACTGAAGATGCATGTTTAAAATATATTATACTTCGGAATAATTATCACTCCAAAAGTGAGAGATGCAAAGGAATGAGTGAGAAAATTGACACTAAGAAACCAAAAAGTGGACATGTAATGGGAAGTGAAAAGTCCCAAGTGAGATGAGACTAAAAGTGTTGATAAAGAGACAAGAAAAATTACTTTTGTGCAAAGGTCAGGAAAAAGGTTAGAGAGGAAGATTGTTTCAAGTAAAACAAAAACAAAAGGCAGAGAAGAATATTATCTGGTCATGAAGCAGAATGAGAATAACAGACCTTGCGAAACTTTGAAATGTATGAGCTACACAGAAAGCAAGGAATCAACATTAGTGCCAAAATGTGAATGCAAGATTAGGAATCAAATTCCTAGCATCAGTTATTAGGGTTTCCAGAGAAAATCATAAGATGATGAGTTCTAGAGAATCTTTTTCTTTTAGACTCATTTTGCACCCTTTACCCCAGGTTGGAATTAGCTAAAGGCAGTGGTATGGGAACATGTCTCAAGGGACTAAACTCTGCATTTGTGTAACTGAAGATTCACTTTTCTCAAGCTGAGTGCAGTAACTCTTGCAGGACTTCAGTGCTGCTTAGTTGTATCAAGTTGTAGGATATCCTTGAGGAGGTACTGGAAACATGAGCAACAACATGCTTTCCTGTTTTCTTTTCCTTTGAAATATCAGATACTGATTGTTGCCAAAACAGGATATCAAACAAGTGATTTTGACCTGACTCAGTATGGCAATTTCAATAAATCTATAAAGGACAGAAAAGCATAACAGTTCCCTCCCAGATCTCCCAAATCATCTGTGTTTTGTTTTTCCCAGCAAAGCAAAGGACTTCAGAAGAAAAGTACATTGAAATCAAAAGTAGAACATTGGGAAACAAGGTTTTATAAAAATAACAGTTACCACATTTAGTTTCACTGTAACAAACACTATTAACAAAGAGGACATGCCAAAAATACACTGTGAGTTTTGAGGATGACAAGATGTCTATAAATAAACAAAACCTTTTTGTACTTCTTTGAGTGGTCCTCACTACTTCCTTCCTGAGGTAAATGAACAAGCCAATCATATCCTGCGTGAAAACTGTGTTCTTCCAGAAAAGAAGGAAAAAGATATAAACCCCTCAGCATTTGTTACATCATTTAGTTAAATTAGTCAGAGGACAAGGACAAGTCACCCTCAAGAAAAATAAGATGTCAACATTTAGAATAAACTTCATTCAACTTACTCTGATCATCCTTGAATTTGGAAGATTTATGTTCTCCTTGAGTCTTTATAAACAAAAATAAAAAGAGGGCATAAATATACAGAGACACAAAGTTCCTTAGCCTTAAGCGACTCCAGTTTTTGTCTGGTTTTGACAGTGCTATCCCAGAATATACTTTCTATTTTTACTACTGTTTTACTTCTAAAATAACACCAAGTTTTGTCAATAGAAGTGAGCCGCAACAATTGGCACCTCATACCAGGCATTCCATAGAGCCACAATGAGCACCCAGCTCAACTGTCCTAGCAAAATTCATCTTTTCTTTCCATTGTCATTTATTTTATCGGAGGCAACTTCCAGAGTTTGTGCATTTTTCAAGACAGTCCTTTTTAGGAAACCCGCAGGTGAATATACTTTGATGTACTTCAGAAGTTGCCTTTCTGAAAGATTGGCCATAATCCAGTGTTTAGTCTGTCAAAATGCCACTGAGTGAAAAAACAAACATACATTTTGGCTTGCCAAATCCCATAGGGCAAGAACTTCTATTCATTAATATTTGTCTCTTTAAAGCTACACTAACAAAGCTTGTCTTAGTCAGGATTCTGGAAGAAAAAGCATGCAGACGTTTTATGTCTCCTCCTTAGGCAAAAAAAAACTCAGCAGGAATTCGGAGCATAGCAACAAGAGATTTTGATGTTGGTTCACTGAATATTAGTTGCTTTGTCCAGCACAATGTTGTTGGGATAAAGGAAAGACTGAGTAAACTAATACCTCTACAAGGGTGTTCTCCTTGAGTATTTTATAAACTCTTCTTTCAGAGTTGAAAACTTATGAATGGAAAAATAGGTAGGAGAAGCTTTGGAGTGTCAAAATCAGAATCTTTGGAATATAAAAGGCAAAGATGTACCAAGATGAGACAAGAAAAACTTGAAGTGTGGACTGACTCAAGTTATTTTAGTCACTTCATGAATTTCTTTCTCAACGCCCAAGTAGGGAAAGCAAAAATCAGTTTTAACCTCTTATTCACTGTCCCAGTACCATGCACAATATGACTGGTCTGTTATTCCTTATCAGAGCAGGAAAAGAAGGGGACAAAAACAAATTAAGCAAAATGGTATTTGATGTACCTACCAGAAGAAAATTTTGCAGAAAAATCTGAGAATTTATTTTCTAGAACAGTTTACTACCTTTCTTGTTAGCAACATTTTAAAATAATTAATATTAGCATCTGACTACAATGTGAATTTACATAAAGCCCATGGCATTACAGCACAAAACACAAATACAGCAGAAAAATAAGGAAGACTTATTGCTTACTTGAAAGATTTATGATACAGGATGCTATTTGGAAGTGCTATCTATTTCATTTTGATACACCAAAGAGCATATGCATTTTTGAAATAATAATCTTAAATGTTCAAACCTCTAAAACAAAAACCTGAGGCTACTTGATTGTAAAAACTGTACAGTCAGATAGTTTTGACCTAATTGTAGTGGCTCATGAGATTGCCCCCCTTTCATCCCCCCCAAGGCGAGAGTGCAAAAATGAGAGAGATCGAAATGACTGCTAATGCTTTTGCACACATAAATACATAATTCCTCAAGATTCCACCACCAATTCATTATTTTACCAGCAAAATGGCACATTTTAGGATTGAGACTAAAAGACAGCCAAATGCTTTCTCACCATGTACTTCTGGAAAAACACACTTGTGTCCTCCAGCACCACTCAAAACTCTTTGTATTTATAACATTCTGCTGCCTGCATAAATAACTATATAATTCTCTCCCATGATGTCCCTTCTAAATTTTACTATACTTGTGTTTTCAGGAAGTTCTTGTTGTTTATTTATTGTTTGGTTTTGCTTTCTAAATCAGATTGGTAGATCATGTTACAATACTGATACAAATACTGCACAGGTCTATACAGCCTCATAGAGTTTCTACATGTTTTTGTCAGTGTAATAACAAAACAACCCATACTTGGGGTTTCTAACACTGCAAGCAGTAACTTATATACAAATTACTAAATAACATCATTTGTTTTCTCGTTGCATATTGTCCAGACACAGCCATCAGAATTTCTAGTAAAGTCTGTGTTCAAAGATGAGATACAAGCACAAGAACATCCTTTATTTACCAAAGTTATTGATACATGGCCATCAGTCCATTCTACTTATAAGGTTCACTTTAGACTTGTTTTTTTAGAAACATGTTGTTACAATTCCATATAGACACATAACTCAAGATTTAAAATTTAAGAAACCTGAAATAACTCAGAGACTTCCCCATCCACACTGAGTCAATCTTGCATCCTCTAATATACTGGAGACCTGTTTATCAATTTATGCTCCCTATTCAAATAAAAAGGACTTAAGCATGCAGACCCACTTCTAACAGCTAAGATACAAGCATTTAATTGCTGTATTCAGGCTTTGCAAGTATAAGATATACTGTACTATAGGAAGACTGCTCAGACTTCACTCTTGCTCCTCTTTTTTGACCTTTGTTACCAAGTCTGCACTCATCTGCTTTGTAAGTATTGACTTCAGATTTCAAATCAAAGAAAGTTTTGGCAGTGCCTGTGAGTTCAGCATATTCTTTATGTAGACATACTTCTATAGCTACCGAGGTACTTTGGGGAATAATATCCACTATTATAAATCATTAGTGTCGTTACTCAGAGTTAGATGACCTACCCCACTCTCCATTGAAAGTAAGTAACTCATTAGATGAAGGAAGAGCACAGAAGAGGAATGATGCTTCTGGAAAAATTAAATTTCTATATTCAGTTTCGTTTCCATTTATCCAAGCCATGCGAGCATAGAAGTCATGACCTCCGGGGGCAGAGGTGAATGCCTCAGTATTTTAGGCCTCTCTGCAAACTCTGAATTATTCATTAGCTACAGGCTCATTTTGTGTATTATTAATGAAATTTTGCTACAGAGAGTAATGCCAAAGAGAGACAGATCTTCCAGTGCAGCTCATAGTACATCTTTAGGCTGGGTAGCAAAAAAAAACGACCCTTGCCAGTACTAAAGACCAAGGACACATGTCATAAATTTGAGTCCCAGTCTCCATCCCTATATGAAAAAATATGTTCTTCCCCATTTCTCTCCACCTGCAAGCACCACAAAAGATGCCCCCAAAATCTCATCAGTAAAAGAACTCCATAAAAGGCAAGTAATAATTGTTTTTCTAGCTTTGTACCATTCTACCAGAAGTCACAGAGTCAAACCCATGTGATTTTTCATATGTCTCATCTCAGGACAGTTTGAGTGTTGCACTCAGACTCAACCAATACTGGTTATGCTATACCTTACTTATGGCTCATAGTTTGGTTTTTTTTTTTCTTTTAATATATATTTTTAAGAAGTTTCTTTATCCTTGATCAAGAGTTACTAGAACAAAACCATCTCTAGGAACATGTAGGAGAAGTTATGTGAGTATGATTTGTCTTACAGTCATAAAACAAAGACTAAGAGAGAAAGATCATTATTGTAGGTTGAATGTTTTCAGTCATTTCCAGACCAACAAGAGATGAAGTAGAATAGCATATATCAGAGATAATAAGCTTTAAATCTGCACAAATATTTACATCTGCAATATTCATATGAGTTTTGCTGCCTCTGAGAATTCTGAATAGCAAATACACCAGGTCCTGGAGAAAACTCTACTCTGGCCAATACAGCTGAGAAATGGTTCTACATTTCTATACTGTGAACAGCCTGTTTTCCACTGGTGAAGACAAACTGCTGTGGCTGTGACACTGGCATTCATGCTATACATTGTATTAAAAATTCTTCCTTTAAGTGGCTTAGAAATCAAAATCAGCTTGATTTTCTTAAAGATTGCTTGGCACCTCTAAAAACTTACCAATCCCACGTTTAGACATACCAATCTGCTATGTCTAAAGTATCACTGCTCCATTCAAACTTTCACCCAGAGTCCAGGTAATCCAAGTGTTATGGAAGCCAACACCGGTCACTGATCTGTTCCTGGGACATTCATCGACCAACCTTAGCCATGCATCTCATCTCTTAAACCGATATCTCAATATTATTCTGCAAGTGATAAATCCCTAAAGATTTCAGTAATGGTCCACAAAGAAAAAAATTCTGCACTCTCTACGCAGAATATTAACTTACCAACGCTGCAGTTCTTATTCTAGTATTATTTCTCTGCAGTGCATTTTGACATATGTGCAGATGCCCAAACAATACGCCTCAGGGATTGGTACTTGCATCAGAATTGATAACGGAGATACAGAAAGTTAATCTTATTTATAATTATATTGTTTCTCCTTTTAAAAGAGATATGTAGGAAAGTAACATCTACATCTTATTGCAATGGGCTTGGGTTAAAGCAGGTGCAAAATAAATGTATGGTTAATACTTTTCTGTCCCAGCAGCATTTCCACTTTTCATTCTGAGAACATCAGAGTGTATTTCAGGATACCATTTTACTTTTTCAGAGTGTTCACTTTTCTATAGTTGGTTATATGTTAGGTCATATGTTTAAAATTTACACATCAGTGGCACTCATAACTACATGAATAGTGTTTATTAAGTGAAATCTCTCTACACTGAATTCTCTGCTTTATGTACCAAAAAAATTATATTACAAGCACAATATAATACATTTTAAACAATAAACCTCTCAAAAGAAACAGTATTGTGAACAGCAAATTGAACAGAAGAAAAAGGATGTGTTCTCTTTCGTGGCTTTTCTGTAGGTTAACACTGAGTGCTTCATGTTTTCATAGCTTATGTACCTTCTACTATCATTTTTGGTGATACAAATAATTTTAGGTGAGTCCATTAAATTCTTTTAAAGAAAAAAAAATTGAAAATTTAAAATTAATTGAGCCTAAATGTAGGATTCCCAAGGTTGCAATTGTAGAGGTGGATTCCTGTGGGGCAGAGAAGCCAACACCAGCAAACCTCAGGACAGCACCCTGATGTAGGATGCTGGTTTCACTAAAGATTTTCATACTGTTATTACTATTTGAAAAACAAAAACAAAAACAAAACAAAAAACCCACAAACAAACAAACAAAAAACCAACAAAAAACAAACAAAGAAACCCGAAATTAAATTCTAAGAGCAAAAGTTCAGTTAATTTCCATAGCTTGAATTTTTTCTTTTGCCTGTGAAATAGCATTGTTGGGAAATAGTCTGCTCAAAGAAATAGGATCTGTTACTGTACTATAACCACAATCTGTTTATTTTTATCAACTGCCATGGCTGAGCAAGTAGGAGTTCCTTTTAGGAAAAGACATGTGGATACCAAATAAGATTTGTTGACAATGCTCCATTCAGATTTCAGCCAACACAGCACAACACTGGAAACTACACAGGGCTTGCTAAAAGACTGGTAAAATACATATGTCAAAGAAAATTTTAGAAGCAAATGATGATCGTTCATAAAAAAACCCCAAAACACTAAGACAATGTATCAGCATTTATTTGATTCTTCCCATGATGCAAAAACATAAACCAAGGAAATCTTCAAACTCCGACAAAGTATTTGTCAGAGATGTTTGCTAGCATTGTTTCTGCTTCAAGAGAGTTTGCAAAAAATAAAAGAAAAAATTATTTTCAAAATAAAATTATTGTTTTTCTGAATGGAAAAATCTGAGCAAGGAGATTTGGGTTTCTATTATCTCCTTTGGGCAGAACTCTGAATGGTTTAGTTCCACAAACATGCTGCTCCTGCTGAAAGTTCATTTTATTCTTGATCAACCAGGTAGACTGAAAAGGTTACTTTGATATTTAGGGAACATAGCAGAGCAAATCACCTAGCACATGCATAAATTCTTGAATGACACTTCTATGGGGTAGGAGAGGTGTTTTAAAAGTTATGTTATCCATTCCCAGGGGAACAGACAGGCACCTGATTTCTGACCTTGCAAATCTGCTGACATGCAAGAGAAACTTTCAAAAGTGCATCTACTGAGAAAATTCTGTCTTACAAAATTTACTGAAAGTTTTATAGGAAGTGAAATTAGAAAATTTCCATTATGGAGTGTACAAGTCAACTGCTTTCCTTGCAAAAGAAACATCCCAAACATTTGGCTATTTTAATGTGTAAGAACTGAATTTTTAAGTGAAAAATGTTCCAAACATTTGTTGCAGGATTAAAAATATTAGTTTTATTCATATATTCATATACTTTAGCCAGCTTGAAAGGTGCAGACTTCCACTGCAGGTTGGTTGTCCTGTCACAGGATAAAGTGTCAATCACACTCAGATATTCTCCATTTGTCTTGTCTGTGCTTTGTTCCAAGGGCCATAAGCAAGTAGAAACATGATCAAAATCAAATTATTCCTTTGGGGTTGTGGAAGTCAAAATACAGAAATCAGAGTTGCCACCCTCAGAAGGTATTTCTGAGGGGAGTAACCATCCAATACTTAAGAAGACTTAAAGGGATTAACAGAGATCCCATTGAATAACTGCAGATGTGTCCCCTTAGTTATATTAGACAATCCAAGACAGCTACATTCTGTATTTTTCATGAATATGACATTTTTGGAGAACTTAAAGTTTCATGATGCTCACAAAAATCAATTTTTGTGGAGCTATTGTATCTATACATAACACCTGCCATGAAATAAAACCAAGCAACATGCAGTTACCTCTTTACAAACCCTGATGTGATAAAAACCCAGAATAAAACAGTAGAAGAGCCACAGTGCCAAGCACTAAAGAGCACAGCTTATGGACACACTTTGCCAAGTCTCACATCAGAGAAACAGCTGGGGCTGCTCTGACTTACACAAAAGCTCATCTTCAGGTAATGCCTGTCTCTCCTGGATTTTTTTTCTGGCAGTATCCCATGGGCTAGAGGGTTCAGGAGACACTGATTTATTTTTTTTTTTAAACAAACACATGTTCTACCCATTATCTGAAGTAAAAATTAGTTCATATATTGCATGCATGTGACAGCAGAAAATCTTATGTTTTCTTGTTGGGTCTTACAGTTTACTTGCAACAAGTTACATGAGTAACTAGACAGAGATTTGAAGACATAGGTTACATAAATGCATGCTTACCAGCTGGAGCAGAACATGAACAGTGAAGTTGAAAACCATGATGATCAGCACATGATTCACTGAATTTGCATTCCTTAAAATCTGGCTTGGAATACTTTTTGCTCTCAATCTCATCTGAAGAAATCTTATCCAGTTCAATTACCACAGCTGACATTGTGATAGTTTCAGCAGATCTCAAATTAAAAGCAAAACTGAACAAATGAAGAAGACACTTTTAAGTTCAGGTTCCTCAAACTTGCAGTCCGTAAATAATTTCCTATCACAAAATAAAAAAAAAATAAAATAAAAATCCACGAAATGTAACAGTGCAAAATGTTTCTGGTTTTTTTAAATCAGTGACTGAGAAACTGTATTTCCACAAAGTTGCTCTTCCAGCTCTGCACTGTTTGATAAATATTGCAGCTCTTCTCTAAAGAAGAAAGCTGGTACTTTAAAAAGTTCTTCTGTTCTTGCAGTGATAACAACATTATGACATCTCTGTGTAGCTGCTACAAAAACAGCAAGGATAAGCAGAGGCATTTGTATGCCTGCTAAGTTGTGGACTTGCTAACTTTGTTTCAAGAGTCTAATTCATGTTCTGTTCCCTACTGGTCCATCTGGGAGGAGCTAAATAATACCCGTGGGATCAAGTGCATCCCAGTCCAGCTTGGCAGCTGTGCCCTGTTGCTTGTGCCACAGCTACGTTTCCTTAGTGAATGCTCGGGTCATTGACTGGGACGTGTGCAGCAAGATAAATTACCAGAACTACAGCATTCCTTGAAAACAAGTAAGAAAAGGTTCTCAGTTTCTCCATTTGTTATTTTAGATCCTGGAGTCTAAAACGTTTCTTTCTAGGAAAATATTAAGAACAGGTGATATTAAGGAAAGTGGTTTAGTTTTTTAAGCTTTTTTTTTTTTACTATTATTATTTTTATTTCCTTAAATGCAACTAAACCTCAGCAGAACTCAAGACGAGGAAACGATCCGTCTCCCAGCAGACCTCCGAGTATTCTAAGCAGTGCCAAGGGAGTCACCCACTGGCGACGCTGGGAAGTTCGAGGAGCTGCAGGGGATGCTCGCGGCGGGCACCCCGGCTTGGGAGGCTTGGAAGAGCCAACTTAAAGGAAATTCCTTTAAGAACAGCAGAGGTCATAAAGAATAAATTATTCATTAAAACAGACCATAGGAGAAAACTTGCCAAGCCTGAGCTAGAGAAAAGGTGATATGCGATTTCTCAGCTATTAGTTCACTATCCCTTTCTTATCTTCTCTTTGCACAGTGGGAAAGAGGACTAAATAATGCAAAAAAAGCCCCAAAAATCTGTATAACCACGCAGCTTTTACTAAACAGTCCCTTGTCCTGCACCAACAGGACACATCCAAAATCCCTGAACTCAGCTTGAAAACAAGTGAATTCTGAGGGTTGTCCTGGCTAACATGAGTCAGGTTTAAACTGATGGTGGTATCCTCAACAACATCAATGCAGGCAGGGAGCAGGTGGAGATCCCATGGTCTTTGCACTTGAAACATATCCTCAAACAGGGCCCATTTATATTAAAAAAAAAAAAAAAAAGAAATCAGTTTACCAGTGGGATACTTCTCGAAGAGCTAATTTCTAGATAGATTATGATCACAGCAAGGAACTCAGGTAAAAGGACTAGTACTATTAAGTAGAGAAACATGGAAATAGGACTGAAAAAAAAAAATCAAACACAGGAGAGGCCAGAAATATGTGGCAGTTGTCTTGTTTTCATTTCACTTCAATTCATGCATATGAGGGTCATGAAAAAGCTTGGCAAAAGTGTCACAACACTCAATAAAACTTTAGAAATGGTTATATAACAGGGAAAACAAACAAATGCGTCATTTGGAAGGCAAACCCAGCATGGCTTACACCAAGAAAGGGAGAAGAGAAAAGAAATATCACACCCTCAGTGACCACAGGCAGAACACAGCACAGCTGCTGCTTCAGGCACCTGCCCTTATGTATCCCAAAATGGAATTAAGTCATCCAACCCTTTTACCTTTTCCAGGGAACTTCCCGGGGTAACAGGTCACCCAAAGGGACCATAAGGCATACGAGGATGGCCAGGATCCATAAGTTCTCTAAAATATAGAACTAAAACATGACAATATCATACCCTCAATTCAAATTTATTTGCAGGATCATATTCCCATTTCCTTGTCTGGATTTAATCCCTGATACCATATTATCTGTTCCAGTGGCAATGATTTCAGCTGCCTTGGGTGGACCATTGAGTTTTTGGACCCAGACTTTAGCTCCACAATACACTTAGTTGGTAGATCCAAACCGTTGGTTCCCTCCAACTGTAGCTGTTTGTGGAGCCTCCCCCTTATTTTTGTTTTCAACACTGGCAAAATTAACATTTGGGCAATCTGGTCTTGTGGCTTAATTAAAATGTCTTGATCTCTTCTATTTAACAAAAATCACCTTAATTTCCCCATTATAATTTGAATCAATCACTCTGATTATTGAATGCCTTTAATTGCTAAACTGGACCTTGGGGCTATCAAACCAAAATAGCCAGAAGGAACACGTTTCAATACCAGTATCAATGGCAGATGTTCCAGTCTGTACCTTTGCAAACCATACAAATCTAATCCTGCAGTGTCTGGAGTTGCTTGATAAGGTGCTAAAGCTCCCTCCTTCATTTCTCAGTATGGGAGCGTTTCTGCTACTGTTAATGGTTTTATTTGAAATATATATGTCCAAACTGATACTTACCATCAGGTAAGTGTAAAGCCAGCACTTTTAAAATATCAATTCCAGTTACATACTCAGGGACAGGACTTATGATCACTGAATAAGTTTGCTTTGGCAGATTGACAATTTTCAGCTCAGTTTTTGTCTGTACCACTTCCAGCTGTTTGCCACCTCATCCTGTAATCAAATTAGGGCTACACAAATTCAAGAGGTCTCCACTCCAGCATCAACAGGGGCCTTAACCATTGGACGAGATCTATTTTTCCAACAAATTTGAAGCTCCACATGAGGACAATGGTCTTTTCTTGCCCATCCTTGTGCTGGAGCTTGGCCTGCATCCCATTCGGGTTTTAATTCTGTCAATTGCTCCAACATTTTAACCCCTAGCCCTGGACAGGGCTCAGCATCCTGATCCCATGCCCTCCTGGCCCCCGGAACCACTGACTCACCAACGGGGGGCCCTCCATTGCCAAGTGCTCGGTCCTTTCGGGGCTCACGGAGGGAGCAGGAGGTCGAATTGCTCCATCCCTCCTGTCACCTTTTTGGCCTGAGCTTCAATTCTTCACTTGGTGAGCAGGTTTGTTCAACCCACCTGCCCATGTAATCTCCACATCTCTTTAGTGGGGAGCCCATCAATCTTATCACGGGCCATCCCATCTTCCAACAAGGCAGCAAATATTTCCTTTGGAGAGACTCCATTCTCTTTCACATCACCATTCCTGTTATTACCTCTCCCACTTGGTTTGGGTCCCCATTCCCTCAAATCTCTTAACTGCTGGATTTTTTTCTATGACTTCTCCTATGGGCTTTCCTGATTCATTTATCAGTAAACTCATAATCCCACTTTTATATGCATGTGTGGAGCAGTCTTAATAATCCTATTTCCAATTGGAGCTGACAATGCATTTTGTAGCAAGGTGTCTGCATCCCCAATAAAAACAGCTCTTCGTTCCTTCCTCCTTAACACCCTGATTACAATCCCGTGAAGTGAACCAGGGCCACTGCCCTTCCAGGGGGAATTTTCTGTTACAACCTTCCACCACTACAGTCAACAAATGAGCCTCTCGCCCTGTACCTTGGAAAGTGGAACGTAACATGACAAACTTCTTACTGTCTGCCGAGTCTAATCTAATCCCAGCCTAACTACCCAGGAGATCAAAGACTCCCCTGGCTTTTGTTTAAATCTATCCACAATATCATTAATTTCATGTTGAGTGAAATCCTCAGCGACATCAGGCCTAATGGGATAACCATGAGGGTCACCTTCCAATTGCCCTCCTATTATAGGCTTTGCTTCAGAAAATACTTCACCCTCCAAACTATGATCTCAATAAGCTGAATCCCAAATATCTCCATCTCATTCTTCAGGATCACAACCTATCCCTGCCTCTGCAATCACAACATGCCCTTGTTTACGATTGACTTGACCCCATCACTTTCCATATTTACCTTGGTGTACTCAAAAAGCCGCCTCTTCTGCTCGTATTTCGAAAGTGCCCAACCTGTCCCTTCATAGTCAATTTCAACACAGCAATTCCCCTGTAATTCACACACTTGCTTCTCCAAATTCAACTTCTCCTGACACATTTGTTCTAGGTTGATGATCCTTTCGATATGAAGACAGCAAAATAAATCAAGCACCGCACTAACTGCCAAAATCGAATCCGGACAAAGATTCCTCCCAGAAAAAAAGGTGCCAGGACAGAAAGCTCTTGCTGCCCGGGGAGTGCCCAGGCTGGCCCACCAAATCCACCTGAGAGCCAAAGGTTGCAGGCTTGCTTGGCTGGGGAGAAGGGCTCTTGGCTTTTGGCAGCTCCAGCTGCCAGTGCCACTGCCCAAATGGCGTACGGACGAAGATTCCTCCCACAGAAAAGGGGCCAGGACACAAAGCTCTTGCTGGTCGGGAGTGCCCAGGCTGGCCCACCAAATCCACCTGAGAGCCAAAGGTTGCAGGCTTGCTTGGCTGGGGAGAAGGGCTCTTGGCTTTATACAGCTCCAGCTGCCAGTGTCACTGCCCTCAGAGGAGTATTTTCTCTCTGTAGCATGTTTATACTGCTGTGTGCATCTAAATAAGCCTTTGGGAAACTGGGTTTCACCAGGACATGAGGGAGCACACTAAAAGCTTCATCCAAATATTAAAATAAGAAGAAAGAACCCCCGAGCTGTCCAGGTGAATTCCCTGATGGAGACAACCCCACTGCAGAGGAAGGGCATGTGCTGCCCTTGGTCCTTGTGAAACCAAAGTTCCTGTTGGTGAAGTCAAGAGGGTTTTCTGATGGTGCTGAGACCTTAAGTGCCAAATTTGAGCATCTGTTCCCACGATGGAGCCGTCACCTCCGTTCATCCCCCGCTCACTCTCAAGGGGTCTTCGCTTCCGTTTCCATGAAAGCTGTGTTGTGTGTCACAGGAACGCAGCTGAAACCTGCTCTGAAAAGGCTGGAGAGACATGGGAAAAGGTCTGAAGAGGAGCAGCTCAATCCAAGTTGGGTATTTCGTAGGAAAAGCCTGGGTGGGTGCTTCAGGGAATAGGTGTGGAGGCTGACCCAAAGCCCTCTGAGATCAGAGTCGGCCGTCAACAACGACCTTCCCCTCACAAATCCAAGGTCCCAGCTCCCGGTGGGACCCCGACGGCCACCAGCCACAGCCAGCTTTGTCCCAGCTCCGGGAACACGGTGGCCACCAGCCTCTGGCCTGCTGATACACCTTTGTTATTTGTGTTTTTATTTTGAATCAACAGCACTTGCAGCTACTTTTATTATCGTTTTTAATTCTCCTAAGTCTGTATTTGCTTTGGAGGAGAGAATGAAAACTTGGGATGAAATGAAGTGGATCAGGATGGTGGAACAAAAAGGAAAAAAGCGGAAAACGTTTCAAATATCTTTAAAGTGATTTTTTTTTTCCAGTAATATAAACCATGAAATTCCTTATAACATTATAGTATTTTACAGTTTTATGAAGCTTTCTATTGTGACCTTTATGGAATCAAAAGATGAAGATGATGAGATATTTTAGCATTTATATTTTTTAAAATTAAATGTATCCTGAAAATAAAGTAGCTTTATGCATTTATGGGAGAGTTCATGTCCATTTTCGCTCCTTATGTGTCGAGTCTTGTCTGATTGAATTGAGATCTGAGGATCACTGTGGTGGTATGGGGGAGTGGCTGGCAATTTGGAAGCAGGCATCCTTGGTTCGCCTGGATTGCCAAGGAGCAGCACGGAGATGAGCCCACTGGTGCCAGGGGTGTCACCTCCTTCAGGAAGCAGGCGGTGGGTGCAGGGGAGATGCAGCAGGTGGAGACCATGGAGAGGAAGGTCCTGGTGGAGCCCAGGAGCACAGGCAGAGGCGCCTGGCTGTAGCTGCTGCCGTACTCGTACAGATACCTGCGGCAGGGGCGGGACGAGGAGACCCGGCACCCCGGGATCGGGAGCAGGAGCTGCGGGATTTAGGGGCGTTAGGGCTGCCCGGGGATGGGAGCCCTCTCCGGCTACCGGGAACGGCGAGTCCGCACTGCAGGACTTGACCGACAGGGCCGAGGACTGCGGGAGGGACAAGTGGTTATGGCCACCCACGACACACTCTCTCATCCCAGCATTGGTTTGGGGTCCATCCCCCGCTTTTGGGTCGCGCCCCGGGGCTGCAGTCCCGGCCGTGCCCACCGGGGTCACCGCTCTCCCGTGCCGCGGCACAGCCCCGGCTCCCCCGGCCCGAGCGGGACCGTGTCCCGTTCCCTGGGGGGGTCCCAGCCCCAATCCCACCTCGGTACTCCCGCCGCGGGGCCCCCACTCCGCCTGCCGGGCGAGAGGCGGCACCGGCCAGGACCCGCAGCGGGCACGGGCGGGACCCGGCAACGAGCCCCGGGAACAAACCCCCGAGCACGGACCCCCGGCAACGAGCCCCTGGACTTAAGAGTAAGGGCTTGGAAATCCTCAAAAGCTCAGTGATGACAGAACAGTGTCACTGCCTTTATCAGCTCATCTCTAAATTCAACATGGCACAAGAAGCTGTGCAGAAATACCCATTTCAACAAAGATCTCCCAGAGCAGTCCGAATCCAAGTGGGCTTCACTTCAGCTGTGCACAAGCACCACTCCTGCTCACCTCCGTGCTGTGTTTGACAGAGTCTGACATAACATTCCTTTGGGGAACCTGCTGGTTCCTGCTCACGAGGAGGCTGATACACCGGACTTACTGCCTGAGGTACAAAACACTCTCCAGAGTAATCACCCCAACAACTGTATCAGATAGAAACACATCCTTAGAAATAACAATTGCGATGCCAAGGTTTCATGTTCTAAACTCTCTGTCTCTCCCTCCAGAGTTCTCCTGGGAATGTAGGGATGGTGTTTAAGAGCAGCATAAGGAGAACTGACAGTCACTGTTCCACACTTTCCAGGAGAGCAACACTGCCAAACTGAGCTTGTAACATAGACCCTCTCAGGATAATTTGTATCTCTCATTAAATGCTAATTCTTCATTAGAAGAATCAGGACAGAGAGGCTGATTTAACACCTAGAGGGATTCGTGGGCTACAATGAGGACACTGAACACAAGCCTGGTGCTCCTGAAAAGGGCAGGTATTGACCTGACAAGTGCCTCAGATCGATTTGTGACAAGAAGTGAGAGGTGCAGTTGGTACCAGAGTCACTGTCCCTTCACACACAGTTAGTCATTGGCCTGCAGAAAAGAAGGGGGTTCCTGCCTGCTGCTCTCCCCTGTCCCTGCCCTGTTCCCTGGGAAAGTGCAGCTCTTGTCACTGCAGTGTAAAGGTGGGGAAAAGGCAGCGAGAGAAAGGCAGCCCAGCTTGGGGGGTGACCCTCCCTTCCTTCAGCTGCTGGGAAACGTGGCCGGGGGTCCCTCAGAGGCACTCCAGCTGAGGAGCTGCACCACTGCCAGAGGGACTTGGCAGTGACGGGGCAAGGGCAGCTCCTAAAATGCCCAGCTGGAGGAACGAGCCGCCCAGGCCTCCGCACCAAGCCCTGTGCAGGGCACTTGGGCTGCTGGGGAATGGCCCAGCAGGGAGGTTCTGCTCCTGCCAGCCCAGCTGTTGTTTCCAACCGCATAGGAGGGGAGGTATTTTGTCAGGACAGTCGCTCATGGAACGGGTTGCCTGGGGAGGTTGTTGTATCCCCATCCGTGGAATGTTTCAAAACATGACTGGATCCCTCCCTGAGCAGCCCGGTCCGATCCCATTGGTGACTGTGGCCTGAGCAGGAGGTCAGACTTAGAGACCTTGAACTGTCTCTTCTGACCCAGATTCCTCTCCAGTCCTGCAGCAGTTCTGGCTTCCTACAGTCCATGAGACCTGTTGGTTCCACAGTCTGCAGAGAAGCTCCTTTGCCCAGCAGGCAGTCCTGGAATGCCCAGCCATCCATGGCAGAGATTCCCAGAGCTGCCACGTGCCCCAGCTGTCCCTGAGCCCCAGCTTTGGCCTCGGCACTGAAACGCTGCCAGGACCTGTCCCTGCTGTGCAGGTCCGTGGGGCTGCAGGACACGGTGTCACACAGCACACACGGCCACTGGGTCCTGCCAGCTCCTCCAGCCTGTGCTTCCTGATTGCCGGGGATGTTAGGGGCCACCTGTCTCCAGGGATGGGCAGGGAAACAGAGATTTCCTGTGACTGGGAGCAAGATTTCCTGTGACAGGGCCTTGTCAAGGCAAGCAAATCGCCTGGGCTTCAGGTGCCCGTGTGCAATTCCATCTCCAGGCTGTCTCCCCCAGCAGCAGGTTCCTGTCCCCAATTCCCGATCTCCCTCGGCTGAGCGGGCGGGGCGGGGCCGCAGGGCCAGGCGGGCTGGGATTGGGCGGCGGCGCTCGAGCGCTGATTGGGCAGCGCTGGCGGCCCGCGGTATAAAGGGCCGGCGGGGCGGGTGCGGTCGGTTGTGTGTGAGGGCTGAGGGCGCGGCCCTGCTGCTGCCCGGGCTGCGGAGGGGAGGGCGCCTTGGCCAATGGGTTATGGACCGGGGAGCGTTTAGGGCGCCTTGTGCTGGGCAGCGGGGACCGGGTAAACCCCTTCCCTGCCGGGTGAGCCTGGGGGAGCCGTGGCAGGACTGCGGGGCTGGTGCTCTCTGGTGTCTCAAGTTTTGCTTTGGAATTCCAAGCCCTTTCCCCGTGCAGGGTTACGAGGCAAAGACTGCTTTAATTTGGTTTTTTGTTGCTGCATTAATGCTTTTTGCTCGTTCTGTGTCAGTTTGCAGCCTGGCTCGTGGTTTCCCCTGGTGCTGGGCAGTGGAGGCGAGTTGTGCTTCCTGCTGGGAGAGAGAAGGGCCTTGGGAAGCTGCTCCATGAGCCACAGCTGTGCCGAGCCCGGGAGTCTGTCCAGGTGAGAGCAGGGCTTGTACTGCCAGGGAGGAGCTGGGTTTGCTGTTGAAACATGCACATGCCTTTGAATGCAAGGACAGGCAGAAGCTGGGAGGGACCCTGAGCACATTTGAAAAGCCCTTGACTGTGGGAGGAGTGTCCAGGAGAAATGATTCCTTTTTTTGCAGGGAGGCGGTTTGTGAGGACAGGGGGGTTGCTGTGCTCTCTAGCAAAACTACTGCCCTTGGGATGTCCAGGGTGAGGAAATGTTGGCCACGTGTGGGCTGGAGCAAAGGTGTGTGGGTGCCTGTGTGTGACACCCGTGGGTGTGCAGGAAGGGGCTTCTGGTGCCATTGGAGCTGCCAGGGAGCCAAAAGGGGCACAGTTGTCTGAAAAAAGTGAAAGCTCTGTTGGCCTCTGTTGACACCTGCACCAAAGGAGATGCAAGTTTTCCCCCTCTTGGTTGCAGACTTCACAAAGCTCCCAGGGAAGGAAGTTTTAGATTCCAACTCCCCTTTATGCTGAAGGTTTCCTTGCTCTCTCAGCAGGATGTCAAGTGCCACCGTGTCCCTGAGGTCACCCTTTCTGCTGTTGGGAGAGCACGAGGTGGATGGAGAGGATCCCCAGCCATCTGCAGGCACAAGGGACTCGCACAACTGCGATTTTTCTCCAGCTCTCTTAAGGTGGACTTTCAGGGTACCATGGGTAATGTGCCAGCTCTCCTGCTGGAGTTTTTGTCTTCTGCTCTATTTGAACATCAAGAGTAAAACTAAAGTCAGGTGTGTTCTGGAGTATGTTACACTCGTGCAAAGCTCCTTCCTTCTGTTTATTTTCTGTTCTGGAAAGCACAGTCTGGGGTTCCTGGGCACTTCCTATTAAATGATTCCATGAAAATAATTTTGTACTGAAAGGAGAAAGGAGCTGTCTGTTTGAGATCAGATGTCACTGATAAAAGCTGTATGTTTTTTCACTCAGTAAGCTTTTAAAATATCTCATAGTGTGTAGGAATGCCTGGCTTCTAAACCTCACCAATTGAGTCTTAGAAGCTTCTTTGAAGAGCTGATTTCAGACAGGAAAATTGCCCCCCCAGGAGGGACTCTGTGCCTGCTCTCCCGTGGCTCCAAGGGATCTCTGGCCCTTCACGCCGGCACCGAGATTTTCTTGGGAAGGGCCTCAGATCCCCGGACCAGTCTGGGACACAGGCAAGATCCCCCTGCCTTTAGAAATGAGGCCTTCTTGTGGCTTCCTCCCCGAACCCATTGGTGGCTTCCAAAGAAGGCCTCTTGAAATGCCTTTTGGGCTGTCCCTGGCAAGCTTGAGACCAAATTGGGCCCCCTGGAGGGACAGTGCTGTTGGTGCCCCCGGGTTGGGGCACCCCGAGGACTCCAGCGCGCACCGAAAGGATTATTCGGGGAGATCCTCGGGGTGCCCGGCCCTGGGGAGCTCAAAGCAAGGTCCCTGCAATGGATTCAGGCATTGCTGAGAGTATCCCAGGGGTCCCTGTCCCTGCTAGACCTGGAGCTCTCTAATGGGCTGTAATTGGGTGATAAAAGTGGTGCTCCAAGTGCCAAAGAAGTGTGGGATTGGGATTAAGAAATGAGCAGTGAGGGTCCAATTGGCTGTTTTCTCTTGAATATAAGGATAAGAGCTGCAGGAGTGCCAGGTGTGTGTTCCAGTCCCCAGCATTTGGTTTGCAGATCTCCTGGTCAGACACAGGTCCAACTTCCTCAGTCCTTAACCCAATAGAGGGAGAATTAAGGACTGGCAGTGTTAAGGTGATTGGTGTGACAGGGGTTAAATTGGGAAAACATTGGGGAGTTCTTCAGTTTGTCTCTTTGCCAAACTCACCCAAACCTGTGCTAGGAAGAGATAGAGTGGAAAAGTTGAGGCAGAAATGAAATGGAAAACTGGGGCTATTGAAACTGTAATTCCTGTGACTAAATGTGTCCAAGCAGCAGCTCTTGTTGTGCAGGGAATAACTCCTGTCAGCAGCAAGGTCCTGACTGAAGTGGCAGCTGCAGTTGTTCCTGTGGTGTGGGCCAGTGGAACTCTAGGAGAGTGGAAGAGGGCAGAACCTGTAGGTATTACCCCTGATATGGGATCTATCTGGGTAAGGCAAAGCCAGTATCCTTTAAAATCAGAATGGCAGCTTGGATTGGTTGCAGGAACAGCTAAATTGGCTCATCCTGGTTTGCTTGTAGGACGTGAATGCAAGAACCTGCCAAGAAAAGCAATGGCCAAGATGATTGATGAGTGCAGGACCTGAGAGAACCCCTGTAAGTGTCAACCTCGAGCAGATTCCAGTATTAGATTGCAAAGATGGCCTTTGCTGCATCTGCTTGAGCAAGGAAAGCCAAGAAACCTTTGCTTTGGCAGGAGAAAATCTGGAAAGGGGAAAGAAAGAAGAGAAGCCCCCTGACTTCTCCCTGAGCCCCAGACAGCCCATGAACTCCCTTGCTGGGAATGGTGGGACGGGCTGGACTCTGGATTGCTCCCTCTGGATGTGTGGTAAGACTGTTATGCCAGCTTTTAAGAACAGCCTGTAAGCATTTGCTGCCTTGTCTAGATGGTGCAAGGGCAGCCTTTAAGCAGCTGAAGCATTCCCTGAGGAAAGCTCTGGGTCTGCCAGATGTTTCAGAACTGTTGGAAGCTTCTTTGGTGGGGAGGGCAAACAAAGGCCAAGGTGTGCAGTGACCCCCCTGAGAAGCGACTTTGAGTTAATGGCATCCCTGCAAGTGAACTTTGTGGGCTGTTCTCCCTGTAGGGCAGGTGATAGTCCCAGCTACAGTCATGGGAAAAATAGTTAAAAGAGAGCCCCAAAAGCTGGAAATCCTCCTGGAGACTCTTGGCCAACAGAGTTTCCTGAGTTGCCCCTGAAAGAAGGACAGTGATAGCTTTTGAGTGCTGGTAGATCTTTTGAATAGATAGCCTTGAGTGTGTCCTTGTTGCCCCAGTAGGCCTTGTCAAAGTCCCCATATTCCAGGAGATATGCCTATTAAAGTTAAAAATGAATCTTTTCCTAATTCTTTGTTGTTTTGAGGCTCTCCCCTCAGGAACTGCAGGAACTCCTGGTGCCGCCTGGGCCGATGGATTGGACGCCCCAGCCCCTCCGTTCCTGCCCAGCCACTGGGGCCGTGTCCAGTGGTGGCACTGCCAGCCCTGCAGGTGAAGAGGGAAGGGCCTTTCCAGGTCTTGTGGATCACATTTAGAGTAGCCAAAGTTGCAGAAAAAGGATGTTGAGTCTCTTCTTCTTGAGTTCAGAAAGCTCCTTTTGATTGGTGAGCAGCACAAAGTGGATCCTTCAGAGTTCCCATCTGTGTTTGTGTCTCAGCCTGTGTTAGGATTCAGGGCTGTAGCTGTCGTTGTCACTGAGGAGTCAAACTCTGCTTTAAATCATGAGACACTGGCCTAGTCGACAAGTGTCAGGAAAAAAGGGGGAATGATATCTGAGTGTTGAGATGTAACAAGAGCTAATCCTTTTTGCAGTGGGATGGAGCCTGGAAACTGCACAGAGCTGAGCCAAGGGATTGAGAGGGACCAAGCAAGGGAGGTGAAGAAAGAAGGAAGAAGGGAAGTGAGGCAGTAGCCAAGCAGCACCAAGTTGCTGTGTAAGCAGGTGAGTTGTGTTGAGGTTCCTAAGGCAGGCCCTGAGGACTTTGAGGGCTCCAGACAGAGAAGACCTTGGAAGGCCCTCGGTGAAGCCCCTTGGAAACCTTGTAAGGGTAGGTGTGTATGGTAATGAGTGTTGGAAAATGTCCTGAGTAGGGATTAGGAATGCAGGGAAGGAAAATGAACCCTCCTGTAATGCTGCCATATCAGCTGCAGTGGAGATAGCTCTGTGTGCCCTTTGGGAGCTGATTGCCAGGACTCCTGGCGGGCTGGAATGATTCAAGAGCGTAGGAATAAAAGATTGCCTGGCTTCTAAAACTCATCAATTGAGTCTCAGAGGTTCTTGTATGAAATTTTAGGTAACACCTGAACTTTTGTGTGTACTTCTGAGTTCAGCTGGAAAGAGATTGTCCAGGGAAGAGGAATCTTGCTCAGTGCAAGAAGTTACAGTTGATGAACTTCCCATCTGATCTGATGCCCTTGGCAGGAGAAGTGCTCAGCAAGGAGGCTCTTTGCTCCTAGGCAGGAAGAAAGGCCAGTGCCCTTCCTCCCCAAGGCCCAGCCCAGCAGGGCTGGCAGGAGCTGCTGGTGTGGCTGCTCTTTGGGTTCTCAGCTGTGGCTGTGGGGTGGTGACATCGTGTTCCTGCCTGTGCTCCAGGGCAGCCAAAAGCCCCAGCACAGCCCCTGGGCCTTTCTGGGAGCCTGAGCTATTGCAGTACTGGGGATGGGGGTTTGGGTTTTTGTTTCCCTAAAAGTAGAACCATTGGGGGTATCTCTTATCTCACAGTTGTTGTTTTGATATCTTAATTAATTACAACTTGAGAAGAAAAGCTTGTGTAACTTAGCAACTGACTTGCACTGGTTACACTGAAAGTGCCAAGGAGTTGTAGTGTCCACTGGATTGTTTGTATTGAAGCAGTTTGGTGTTTACAGAGGGATAATAACTCCTGTCAGCAGCAAGGTCCTGACTGAAGTGGCAGCTGCAGTTGTTCCTGTGGTGTGGGTCAGTGGACTTCCAAGAAAATGGACAAGGACAGAAGCTGTAAGAGTTACCCCTAAGCCTGAGTCTCTCCTGGTAAGGCAAACCAAGTATCCTTTAAAATTAGGAAGCCAAGCTGGATTGGTTGCAGTAACAGCTAAATTTGCTAATCATGGTTTGATAGTAGAATGTGAATGGAAGGACCTGTAAAGAAAGGAAATGGGAAAGATGATTGATTGCTGGGAGCAGGGGCTGGCAGACAGTGGCACTGGATGTTTGGTTGTGTTTGGGAATGAGCAGCTTGACCTGCCCAGGGTTGTCTGTGCTGGGGGTGGGTTTGGGTCCTGTGTGGCCACAGGTCTGTGCAGCAGCTGGAGCCTGGGCAGGTTTGGGGGCTGTGGTGTGCCAGGCTGCTGAGTTTGTTGTCCCTGTTTCCTTGGAGTGTCCCAGTGTCCCTGCTTGGCTGTTTGCTGCCCTGCAGGCAGAAGAGCCCAGGCCTGAGCTGGCTGAGTGTTGGTGTGACCCACAGTGGGTGTCCCTGCCCTCGGGACAGTCCCCAGAGCTGCCTTTGGCATCCCCTGCTGAAGGGTGGGAGCTGCCCAGAGCCAGCAGCATCCAGCTGGAGGATCCAGGAGGATGCAGCTCCTGTTGTCTGGGAGGTAAGAGGTGGGGTGCAGGAGCTGGCAGGGGTGTTTTGCAGGCAGAGGGAGGGCAGGAGCAGGAGAATTGCAGGTGCAGCAGCTGGGTCAGTGCTGGATGGAGACAGGCTGGGAAAGGGCTCTGAGTGTCAGGGCAGGGGAGAGCCCAGGGTGGCCCTGGGAGCCCTGGGGCTGTGAACAAGTGCAGTGGGCAAAGGAATGGGCACTGGAGAGCTGGGCAAACAGCTGGAGGAGTTACAAGAGGAACCAGGAGACTGGAATGCAGGAGCAGCAGCTCCTTGTGTGTGTGTGTAGAACCAGCTGTACAGCAGCCCCCAGTGAGGTGGGAAATGAACCTCAGGAGGCTGGGAACGAGTCCCACAAACTGGTTAAAGTGGGCTGGACTCTTCCCAAGTGTCTGAAAAGCTTTTCTTTAGTGTTGCTTTATCAATTGAAAAGTGAAGTGATTGTTGAAGTGTTGGCACTTGTTTTCCTGTGTCTTTGGTGAGGAAACTGCACAGAGCTGAGCCAAGGGATTGAAAAGGGACCAAGCAAGGGAGGTGAAGAAAGAAGGAAGAAGGGAACTGAGGCAGCAGCCAAGCAGCACCAAGTTGCTGTGTAAGCAGGTGAGTTGTGTTGAGGTTCCTAAGGCAGGCACTGAGGACTTTGAGGGCTCCAGACAGAGCAGACCTGGGAAGGGCCTCAGTGAAGCCCCTTGGAAACCTTCTAAGGGTGGGGGTGTGTGGTAATAAGTGTTGGAAAAGGTCCTGAATATGGAATAGGAATGCAGGGAAGGAAAATGAACCCTCCTGTAATGCTGACCCCTCCCATCAGCTGCAGTGGAGACCCCTCCGTGGGCCCTTTGGGAGCTGATTGCCAGGACACCCGTGGGGCTGGGATCATGGCAGGGTGTTGTAAGCAAGGAATGCCTGGCTTCTAAAACTTACCAACTGAATCTTAGAAATTTCCTTGAAGAGCTGATTTCAGGCAGGAAAATTGCCGCCCCAGGAGGGACTCTGTGCCTGCTCTCCCGTGGCTCCAAGGGATCTCTGGCCCTTCACGCCGGCACCGAGATTTTCTCGGGAAGGGCCTCAGATCCCCGGACCAGTCTGGGACACAGGCAAGATCCCCCTGCAGTTTAGGACCAACTTGGGCCCCTAGAGGGACAGTGCTGTTGGTGCCCCCCGGGTTGGGGCACCCCGAGGACTCCAGCGCGCACCGAAAGGATTATTCGGGGAGATCCTCGGGGTGCCCGGCCCTGGGGAGCTCAAAGCAAGGTCCCTGCCATGGATTCAGGCATTGCTGAGAGTATCCCAGGGGTCCCTGTCCCTGCTAGACATGGAGCTCTCTAATGGGCTGTAATTGGGTGATAAAAGTGGTGCTCCAAGTGCCAAAGAAGTGTGGGATTGGGATTAAGAAATGAGCAGTGAGGGTCCAATTGGCTGTTTTCTCTTGACTGTAATGGTGAGAGCTGCAGGAGTGCAAGGTGTGTGTTCCAGTCCCCCCCATTTGGTTTGCACATGTCCTGGTCAGACACAGGTCCATCTTCCTCCGTCCTTAACACAATGAAAGAGAATTAAGGACTGGCAGTGTTAAGGTGATTGGTGTTTTCAGGATTAAACTGGGAAAACATTGGGTAATCCTCAGTTTCTCTATTTGCATACTCCCATAAACCTCTGCTAGGAAGAGTTTGATTGGAAAAGTTGAGACAGAAATGGAATTGAAAACTGGGGCTATTGAAACTATAATTGTTGAAACTGAATGTGTCCAAGCAGCAGCTCTTGTTGTGCAGGGAATAATTCCTGTCAGCAGCAAGGTCCTGACTGCAGTGGCAGCTGCAGTTGTTCCTGTGGTGTGGGCCAGTGGAACTCTAGGAGAGTGGAAGAGGGCAGAACCTGTAGGTATTACCCCTACTGTGGGATCTCTCCTGGTAAGGCCAAGCCAGTATCCTTTAAAATCAGAATGCCAGCTTGGATTGGTTGCAGGAACAGCTAAATTTGCTCTTCCTTGTTTGCTGGTAGAATGTGAATGCAAGAACCTGCCAAGAAAACCAATGGCCAAGGGGATTGATTAGTGCAGGACCTGAGAGAACCCCCTGAAATGACAACCTGGAGTAGTTTCCAGTATTAGATTGAAAAGATGGCCTTTGCTGCATTTCCTTGAGCAAGGAAAGCCAAGAAACCTTTGCTTTGTCAGGAGAAAATCTGGAGAGGGGGAAGGAAGAAAAGAAGCCCCGTGAGTCCTCCCTGAGCCCCAGACAGCCCCTGAACTGCCTTCCTGGGAATGGTGGGACGGGCTGGACTCTGGATTGCTCCCTCTGGATGTGTGGTAAGACTTAGGGCAACTTTTCCAACAGCCTGTAAGCATTTGCTGCCTTGGCTGGATGGTGCAAGGGCAGCCTTTAAGCAGCTGAAGCCTTCCCTGAGGAGAGCTCTGGGTCTGCCAGATGTCTCAGAACTGTTGGAAGCTTCTTTGGTGGGGAGGGCAAACAAAGGCCAAGGTGTGCAGTGACCCCCCTGAAAAGGGACTTTGAGTTAATGGCATCCCTGCAAGTGAACTCTGTGGGCTGTTCCCCCTGTAGGGCAGGTGATAGTCCCAGCTACAGTGATGGGAAAAATGGTTAAAAGAGAGCTCCAGAAGCTGGAAATCCTCCTGGAGGCTCTTGGCAAACCGAGTTTGCTGAGTTCCCCCTGACAGAAGGACAGTGATAACTTTTGAGTGCTAGTAGATCCTTTTAATAGACAGCCTTGAGTATGTTCTTGTTGCACCAGTAGGCCTTGTCCAACTCCCCATATTCCAAGAGAAATATATATTGAAGTTGAAAATAAGCTTCCTAACCCTTTGTTGGCTTGAGGCTCTCCCCTGCAGGAACTCCAGGAACTCCTGGTGCCGCCTGGGCCGATGGATTGGACGCCCCAGCCCCTCCGTTCCTGCCCAGCCACTGGGGCCGTGTCGAGTGGTGGCACTGCCAGCCCTGCAGGTGAAGTGGGAAGGGCCTTTGCAGGTCTTGTGGATCACACTTATAGGAGTTAACATGACAGAATGTTAACTGAGTGTTGAGAAGTAACAAGGACTAATCCTTTTTGCAGTGGGATGTAGCCTCGAAACTCCCCAGGGCTGAGCCAAGGGATTTAAAGGTACTAAGCAAGGGAGGTGAAGAAAGAAGGAAGAAGGGAACTGAGGCATCAGCCAAGCAGCAGCAAGTTCCTGTGTAAGCAGGTGAGTTGTGTTGGTGTTCCTAAGGTAGGCACTGAGGACTTTGAGGGCTCCAGACAGAGAAGACCTGGGAAGGCCCTCAGAAACTTTATAAGGGTAGGTGTGTATGGTAATAAGTGTTGGAAAATGTCCTCAGTATGGAATAGGAATGCAGGGAACAAAAATTAGTTGTTCTGTAATGGTGCCATATCAGCTGCAGTGGTGATAGCTCTGTGTGCCCTCTGGGAGCTGATTCCCACGGACCTGACAGGCTGGAATGATTGAAGAGCATAATAATAAAAGCATACCTGGCTTCTAAAACTCACGAGCTGAGTCTTACAGGTTCTTGTAAGAAATTTTAGGCAACACCTGAACCTCTAGTGTGTACTTCTGAGTTCAGTTGGAAAGACATATTCCAGGAAACAGAAATCTTTCTCATTCCAAGAAGTTGGACTTGATGAACTTCCCGTCTGAGCGGATCTTCCGAGCTGATGCCCGTGGCAGGAGAAGTTCTCAGCAAGGAGACTCTTTCCTCCTAGGCAGAAAGGTCAGTGCCCTTCCTCCCCAAGGCCCAGTACAGCAGAACTTCCAGGAGCTGCTGGTGTGGCTGCTCTTTGGGTTCTCAGCTGTGCCCGTGGGGTGGTGACATCGTGTTCCTCCCTGTGCTCCAGGGTAGCCAAAAGCCCCAGTGCAGCCCCTGGGCCTTTCTGGGAGCCTGAGCTATTGCAGCACTGAGGATGGGCTTGGTTTCCTTCTCTGCTCAGAGTAAAACTATATGGGGGAGTCTCTGATCTCCCTGATTTTTGTATCATAACTGGAACTGGGAAGAAAGTTCACCCTGTGTAATTTCTCAACTGACTTGGCCTGGTTGAACCAGCAGTGCCAGATTGTTGTAGTGTGCAGGCTATTGTTTGTGTCTGAGCTGTTTGGTGTTTCTTTACCAAGGGAGGCCATGGAATGTTATGGTATTTTTGTCCCAGTACTGGAGGTAGTGCCCTGAATTAGTTGATTTCTGCCTTGCTCCCTGGTATCTGAGTCTTGAGATGTACCAAGAACTGGTAGTTTTTGCAGTGGGATGTACCCTAGAAACTGCATGGAGCTGAGCCAAGGGATTAAAGGGACTAAGCAAGGGAGGTGAAGAAACAAAGAAGAAGGGAACTGAAACAGCAGCCAAGCAGCACCAAGTTCCTCTAAAACCAGGTAAATTGTCTTGAAGTTGATAGGGTGGTCACTGAGAACTTTGGGGGCTCCAGGCACAGGTGACCACGAGAGACCCCCAATGGAGCCCCTCAGAGACACTATAAGGGTTTGTGTATATGGGAACAGGTGTTGGGAATGTCCTGAACACAGAACAGGAATGCAGGGAAGGAAAATGAGCTGTCCTGTAATGCTGACCCCTCCCATCAGCTGCAGTGGAGATACCTGTGTGTGCCCTTTGGGAGAGGATTGCCAGGACCCCTGTCGGGCTGGGATGATGGCAGGGTGTTGTAAGCAAGGAATGCCTGGCTTCTAAAACTCACCAGCTGAGTCTTAGAGGCTTCTTTGAAGAGCTGATTTCAGGCAGCAGAATTGGCCCCCAGGAGGGACTCTGTGCCTGCTCTCCCGTGGCTCCAAGGGATCTCTGGCCCTTCACGCCGGCACCGAGATTTTCTCGGGAAGGGCCTCAGATCCCCGGACCAGTCTGGGACACAGGCAAGATCCCCCTGCAGTTTAGGACCAAATTGGGCCCCCTGGAGGGACAGTGCTGTTGGTGCCCCCCGGGTTGGGGCACCCCGAGGACTCCAGCGCGCACCGAAAGGATTATTCGGGGAGATCCTCGGGGTGCCCGGCCCTGGGGAGCTCAAAGCAAGGTCCCTGCAATGGATTCAGGCATTGCTGAGAGTATCCCAGGGGTCCCTGTCCCTGCTAGTGAATCTGAAAGATCGGTCTGAGAAACTGCTCAGAGACTTTTGATCTTTAAGCAGCAAGGTATTTCTTTATTCAATGTTGGGAGCAAGCCAGCTCGCGCTGGACAAATTTGCTCACCGGCTCCTCAGAAAATCAACACTTCTATACAATTTTCAGATGTGATTAAATGCATATTCAAGTGATTACAACATCTATCAATGCGTATTAATAATAGGCAGAGTATAGGTGGAGCTCAGGCGGGGCTTGGGGCGGTGCTTCTCTTGGCTCCCCATTTCAGAGAGTAGTTCCCATCTTCCTCCATGGGGCAAGGGGCTTCAACTCATCTTCCTCAGCTTGACCCTTCTTCTTTTCCATTCTTCTTGACCCGCTCACTGAAGCTTGGAAAAAGCCCTGCCTCCAGGTCTATTTCTCCTATTCAAATGTCTACCTGATCCTGTTATATTTCTAATTTATTGCTTCTAGGCCTATTACATGTTCTTGTATTATTCTCTGAAGCTTTGGTCCAGTAAGTAGAACAGAATGAGCACAGATCGTTTTGGATGTTGGTAACTTGTTTGCAGGCCCAAATTTCTTAGTTAACTCTTTTGGGCCTGGCCTCCTGTTTAACTAGACATGGAGCTCTCTAATGGACTGTACTTGGGTGATAAAAGTGGTGCTCCAAGTGCTAAAGAAGTGTGGGATTGGGATTAAGAACTGAGCAGTGATGGTCCAATTGGCTGTTTTCTCTTGAATGTGACTGTGAGAGCTGCAGGAGTGCCAGGTGTGTGTTCCAGTCCCCAGCATTTGGTTTGCACATGTCCTGGTCAGACACAGGTCCAAAACACAACAGAGAGAGAATTAGAGAATGGCACTGTTAAGGTGATTGGTGTGACAGGGATTAAAACTGGGAGAACATTGGGTAATTCCTCAGTTTGTCTCTTTGCCAAACTCGCCCAAAACTCTGCTAGAAAGAGATTGATTGGAAAAGCTGAGGCGGAAATGTAATTGAGAAATGGGAATATTGAAACTGTAATTGCTGAAACTAAATGTGTCAGAGCAGCAGCTCTTGTTGTGCAGGGAATAACTCCTGTCAGCAGCAAGGTCCCGACTGAAGTGGCAGCTGCAGTTGTTCCTGTGGTGTGGGCCAGTGGAACTGCAGGAGAGTGGAAGAGGGCAGAACCTGTAGGTATTACCTGTAATGTGGGATCTCTCCTGGTAAGGCCAAGCCAGTATCCTTTAAAATCAGATTGTCAGCTTGGATTGGTTGCAGAAACAGCTAAATTTGCTCCTCCTGGTTTGCCTGTAGAAGGTGAATGCCAGAACCTGCCAAGAAACCAATGGCCAAGATGATTGATTAGTGCAGGACCTGAGAGAACCCCCTTAAATGACAACCTTGAGTGGTTTCTAGTATTAGATTGCAAAGATGGCCTTTGCTGCATCTCCTTGAGCAAGGAAAGCCAAGAAACCTTTGCTTTTGCAGGAGAAAATCTGGAAAGCGGGCAGGAAGAAAAGAAGCCCCGTGACTCCTCCCTGAGCCCCAGCCAGCCCCTGAACTGCCTTCCTGGGAATGGTGGGACGGGCTGGACTCTGGATTGCTCCCTCTGGATGTGTGGTAAGACTGTTATGGCAACTTTTCAAACACCCTGTAAGGATATCCTGCCTTGGCTATATGGTGAAAGGTTAGCCCTTAAGTAGCTGAAGCCTTCCCTGAGGAGAGCTCTGGGTCTGCCAGATGTGTCAGAACTGTTGGCAGCATCTTTGGTGGGGAGGGCAAAGAAAGGCCAAGGTGTGCAGTGACCCCCCTGAGAAGGGACTTTGAGTTAATGGCATCCCTGCAAGTGAACTTTGTGGGCTGTTCCTCCTGTAGGGCAGGTGATAGTCCCAGCTACAGTGATGGGAAAAATGGTTAAAAGAGAGCTCCAAAAGCTGGAAATCCTCCTGGAGGCTCTTGGCAAAGAGAGTTTGCTGAGTTCCCCCTGACAGAAGGACAGTGACAGCTTTTGAGTGCTGGTAGATCCTTTTAATAGACAGCCTTGAGTGTGTCCTTGTTGCCCCAGTAGGCCTTGTCAAACTCCCCATATTCCAGGAGATATAACTATTAAAGGAAAAAATGATGTTCATAATTGTCTGATGGCTTGAGGCTCTCCCCTCAGGAACTGCAGGAACTCCTGGTGCCGCCTGGGCCGATGGATTGGACGCCCCAGCCCCTCCGTTCCTGCCCAGCCACTGGGGCCGTGTCGAGTGGTGGCACTGCCAGCCCTGCAGGGGAAGTGGGAAGGGCCTTTCCAGGTCTGGTGGATCACATTTATAGCAGGTAAAGTTGCAGGAAAAAGGACCTGGGGTATGTTCTCCTTGAGTTAAGAAAGCTGCTTTTGATTGGTGAGCAGAACAAAGTGGATCCTTCAGAGTTCCCATCTGTGTTTGTGTCTCAGCCTGTGTTAGGATTCAGGGCTGTCAGTTGTTGTCACTGAGGAGTCAAACTGTACTTTAAATAAGGAGACACTGGCCTGACGGCCAAGTCTCAAGAAAAAAGGTGGTATGCTGTCTGAGTGTTGAGATGTAACAAGGGCTAATCCTTTTTGCAGTGGGATGGAGCCTCGAAACTCCCGAGAGCTGAGCCAAGGGATTTAAAGGGACCAACCAAGGGAGGTGAAGAAACAAGGAAGAAGAGAACTGAGGCATCCGCCAAGCAGCACCAAGTTCCTGTGTAAGCAGGTGAGTTGTGTTGAGGTTCCTAAGGCAGGCACTGAGAACTTGGAGGGCTCCAGACAGAGAAGACCTGGGAAGGCCCTCAGAAATCTTATAAAAGTAAGTGTGTATTGTAGTAAGTGTTGGAAAATGTCGTGAATGTGGAACAGTAATGCAGGGAAGGAAAATGAATCCTCCTGTAATGCTGACCCCTCCTATCAGCTGCAGTGGAGACCCCTCCGTGTGCCCTTTGGGAGAGGATTGCCAGGACCCCTGTCGGGCTGGGATCATGGCAGGGTGTTGTAAGCAAGGAATGCCTGGCTTCTAAAAGTCACCAACTGAGCCTTAGAGGCTTCTTTGAAGAGCTGATTTCAGGCAGCAGAATTGGCCCCCAGGAGGGACTCTGTGCCTGCTCTCCCGTGGCTCCAAGGGATCTCTGGCCCTTCACGCCGGCACCGAGATTTTCTCGGGAAGGGCCTCAGATCCCCGGACCAGTCTGGGACACAGGCAAGATCCCCCTGCAGTTTAGGACCAAATTGGGCCCCTGGAGGGACAGTGCTGTTGGTGCCCCCCGGGTTGGGGCACCCCGAGGACTCCAGCGCGCACCGAAAGGATTATTCGGGGAGATCCTCGGGGTGCCCGGCCCTGGGGAGCTCAAAGCAAGGTCCCTGCCATGGATTCAGGCATTGCTGAGAGTATCCCAGGGGTCCCTGTCCCTGCTAGACATGGAGCTCTCTAATGGGCTGTGATTGGGTGATAAAAGTGGTGCTCCAAGTGCCAAAGAAGTGTGGGATTGGGATTAAGAAATGAGCAGTGAGGGTCCAATTGGCTGTTTTCTCTTGACAGTAATGGTGAGAGCTGCAGGAGTGCCAGGTGTGTGTTCCAGTCCCCATCATTTGGTTTGCACATGTCCTGGTCAGACACAGGTCCAACTTCCTGAGTCCTTAACACAACAGAAGGAGTGTAGCTCCTTGTTTTCCTGTGTCTTTGGTGAGGTGTTGACTCAGTACCTTTCTTGGAGCTGCTGTTGGATGAAGAGGTGCCCCCAATTCACCTGTAAGGGCCTGGTTTTCTTTCCTGCTTCTCCTAGCTTTTCCAGGAGATGGAATTCCAGTGCTACAGAAGAGATGGCTCGTGGTGCTCCCAAAAGGAGCCTTTGTGCCTTCAGGTTAAGTTGTGTTGCCACTGGAGCTGTTGGGAGAAGCAGAGGGTTGTCAGGGAGAGGCCTGGAATGATGTTGCTGTGGCACAGATGTTGCTCCCTGGCAGGTTCTTGGGTTGGATTTCTTGGCTGCCACTTGGCAAGGCCTGGAAGGGCCTCAGTTGTGTAGGGAACCAAACCTGGAATGGGAAAGCAAAGGGTGGGAGGTTCTGGTTTCAGAAAGGATCATTGCCTTCTCTTTCTGAAGGGACAGTGACCTGGTCCACCTGTGTCAAGAAGAGCAAGTGGGCTGTGAAGGTTTGGAGCAGTCTGGAAGGTTCCTCGTGCCCAAAGGATCCTGGAAGTGCAGCTCTGGAAGAGTCAGGAATAATGACAAGTGCCCCAGTTCTCGTGAAACTCAGATGTGTAAAACATTTATGGAGCTAGAATTCCACAGCATTGAGCTTTTGGGTCCCAAATAATAGTGGAGGGAGAGGCAGAAAATCCCCCTCCTGCTGGGGCTGAACTGTCTGCAGTGAGGGGGCAGGACTTGGCCCTGATGCCTGAGTGCTCTCCAGCCCCCCAGGCTGGATCCCAACTGTCAGCCCCTGGCTCCATCCCTTGAGAAGATGGTGTTCCTGCAAGCCCAGCTGCTGTGCTGGTGGTCCTGGGGGCACCTCCTGCCCTGGCCTGCTGTGCCTGTGTTTGTGTTGCAGCTCAATAAAGTCCCTTTCCGTGGTGACTGTGTCATTTTGGTGTCAGTTCCTCACCCCTCTTCCCCTGCCCCCGTGGCTGCATCACTGGCTTGTGCCTAAATGAACTCTTCCCCTGCAGCAGTTCCCTGCTGCTCTCAGAGAGGGTGGAGCTGAGGCCCCTGAGCCAAGGGAAAAAGGATCCATCCAAGGCAGGCCAGTGCTCACCCCCTGCCTTCCTCCAGCCTCCTGTGTTTCCAGTTCCCATCCCTGCTGGACACACAGCCTGTTCCCAAACAACCCCTGTTCCTGTTCTCTCTCTCTGTGTCTCCCCTCACAACTCCCCTCCTCTAATCTCCAGCTGCCCAGCACCCCGTTTTTGAGGGGCATTCCTGGGCTGCTGCCCCCCCATTCCTTAGAACTGAAGTGCCCAGAGCCCCAAGTGCAGAGAGGTCTGCAGGGAATCAGTGCCCAGAGCTGCCTGTGCCTGCCTGTGTTCCTGCAGTTCTCCTTCCTGTTCTCCCTGGGCTGGAGAGCCCTGCCTGCCCTGGGTTTATTGGAGCAGAGGGATGGGATTACATTGGTGCAGAAGGGATGTTCACAGACACTCCTTTTCTGACAGGCAGTGCCATTTCCCTTTTGCCTTTCCCAAGTTTTCCAAGTGCTGCCCAGCACTGGGATCCGTGTGCTGGGACAGTGATTGGCAGGAGGAAGGGGAGCCTTGGCCTCACCTGCCCAGCTCAGGTGGGTGGCACAGAATGGGGGTGGCCTGGCAAGGCATGAACATATTTCTGAGTTCTGGAGTGCCTTGAAAGCTTTCCCTGTCAGGTTTCTCTCCCTCGTTTCCTGGGCTCCAGCATCCCAGGTGTCTCTTCCTTTGTCCAAAGTCCAGTGGCAGAGGATGGACTGACTCACAAGGGGGGTTTGGAATGAAAAGGGTTCTATTCAAATTGGGCAAGGAATGCAGTAAGAAAGATGAGCCTCCTTTTAATGCCTGAAATAGAGAGGAATGAAAATGCTGGAGAAGGTCCCATTTTATTTGGTGTCCCCCTGGATTTTTCATGGCTCAAACTCTCTAGTGAGCAATTGAAGAGAAGGGTGAAGGGCAGGAGCCTTTGACTTGCCCAGTGCCCTTAATTGCCTTGTTCTCCTCTCTTCCAGGCCAGGCCAAAGCCCTGCTCCAGCCCAGCTCTGCCCAGTGCCCTGGGCTGGGAGCAGCCAAAGGCAAGAGGCTGCAGCCCCGCCGGCCGGGCTGGGGGCTCCTGGTGCTGCCCGTGGGGTGGGGTAAGTCACAGGGACACGTTTCTCTCCTCCTGCTGTTGGCATTTGCTCCCTGGGCACTGGATGTGTGAGGAAGGAGGGAGTAGCAGGGAATGTTGCCCCAAGTCTGGGATGGAGCAGCCATGGGGGTGGTTGGGTTTGGCCTGGGCCGGTCGGGATCAGCCATAAAGGACCCACCAGACCCTGAACCCTCCCTGGACATGTCCAGCCCCTCAAGTTGTTAATTTTCAACAGAGGACAAAGTATTGGTACTTGCTTCTGATCTGTGGAGAATTTCCTTTGGGATGATCAACCAGAGAGTGTATCAGTGCATCTTTTTAGGTCTTTGTTTGTTTGTTTGTAATTTCCTCTCTGCCTTCAATGAGTTTGCTGTGCTCCTGTTAAGGAAGCAGCGTGTTTTTACCTTGAAATTTGGGGTGGTTTGGTTTGTTTAGGGTTTTTTCCCCCACTGACTCAGGCCTTCCAACTCCTGATGGACTGGAGTGATGAGTGCTCTCAGAACAGGGTATTTCTTTAAGTTGTGTGGCTTTCCCTCAGCTGTGGGTGAGGAATTGTGCAAGCAAGGCCTGTGTGCCCGTGGGTGTCTCCCGTGGGTGTCCCTGTGGCAGGGCTGGGACAAGGACTCGTGCAGGGACCCAGCTGGCACTGGAGCTGCTGCCATCCTGAGCCACTGCCAAGGGCTGGGGAGAGATCCTCTGGGAGGCTGTTCCCAGGGTTCCATTGGGAGCTGGATCTCCCTCCAGCTGCAGCAGCCAGGGGAGGGTTCTTCCTTGTGCAGCCCAGTGGCTTCTGCTCAGGCTGGCCCAGAGTGGGGCTGGGGCAGGTTCTCCAGGGAACTGGAGCCAGCCCTGAACGGGGCTCTGGAGAGCAGGAGCTGCAGGGACTGAGGTTTGCAAAGCTGGGCTGAAGTTTGTCAAAGCAGCAGAACATTCTCATTCTGGTGGGTTTGTGGAGTCCGTGTTGGTGCCCAGGAGAACTGGGTCAGACTGGGCTTTGTGGTGCCAGAGCTGCCCCCCTAAATGTGGCAGGCTGTGTGTGCTGGCAATGAAGTGCTATCCCAGAGGCTGATGGTTTCTGTCTCCAGGGATGCCCAGGACGCTGCTAATGCCCAGGGATCTGCTCTGGGTCCAGGCTGTCCGTGCTGGAGGGCCCTGGTGGCTGCAGTCCCTGAGCCCGCAGAGACAGAGAGAGCCCCGGCCCGAGGGGCCTTTGGCCCCTTCTCCTGAATTTGGGGTGAGCCTGGGAGCGTGTGGAGGGTGAGAATGAGGGCTGTGCTTCCAATGCATCATCCCTGGGAAGATCCTGTTGTTCCAGAGCGCTGGGGACAGTTTGGGCTTGGCAGCTTCAGAGCTGGATTGGAGCAGCCCCTGGAAAGAATCAGGAGAGTGGAGGTTTGTCCCAGTGGTGCTTTCACACCCCACTGGACAGGCTGGGCTTTGTGTTTGAGGTTGTCCTGTATTTGCACTGCAGATAATGGGCCCTTCCCAATTCAGCCCAGTAGATCCTAAGGGCCCTGACAGGAATATTTGTTCTTCCCTTCCTTTGGAATAATTTAATCTCCAAACTGCCATGAAAAATTCCTTAATTTCTCCTGGAGAAAACCAAGTGTCAGAGGCAGTTTCCAAGGAGGCCAGAAGTGTCTTTGGGGCAGAGAGTGCTGCCAGCTGCGTGTGCCTGTGCCCAGCCTGGCACTGCCCACAGGGACACACTGGGCACTGCCCAGGAGAGGGAACAAACCCACTGCCTGCCAGAGGGTTTGTCCTGGGCCAGTCAGGCCTGGGGCAGGAATTGGACTGGGCAACTCCATCAGCTGCTCTTCCCTCCCCCACAAAGCCCCATCCCCTGGGCATTAATGACGTGCCCTGTGCCCAGCGCTCACTGTTCACCCAACTGAAACCAGAGCAAGGCTTGCTTTGCTTGGAACAACTTAAAATAACTTTAAACCAAAATAAATCACTTTTTTCTTCTTTTTTTTCTTTTAGATGCTGGAATTGCCTCTCTGGCTGTGTGCTGAGCTCTGGCTGCAGGGGACTGTCAGGCCTTGGTGGCTGTGAGTTCCTGTTCTTCTCCCTGACAAACTGGAAAGAGTTATTCATTAGATTGCAGAAATGTAATTTTGAGGGGACCCAGCAACTGTTTGTGTAGGAAAAGGTGAGGTGCTGCAGAGGGGAGGGAGGTGCATTTTGGAGGGGTCCCACTGAGGGGGGAGTGGAGAGCCTGGGGCTGGAGTGTGAGTTCTTAAACAGGGAACAAGGGAAGGATGCTTTGAAGGAAAACACTCAGGGAGTGTGTAGGGATGGAATGGAAATTTGGGGTGTCAGGAAGAGAAAATGGGTGATGTAGAGGAAGGGAAATGTTGGGGGTAAAACTTGATCTCATCTGTAGAGGGCAGAATGACCATTTAGCGGTGCAGTGAGGCAGTCAGTGGTGGGCAGGGAGGGAAATTCTGTTCGTAAACTTTGGTGTCATGTGGAGCAGAGAGAACGTACATCCTGAGGTAAACTGGGGTAATCAGTAGTGGACACGTAGGGAAAGTTTTGGGGGGAAATGTCTGAGGTAATCTCCATGTTAGAGAATGAATATTGAGAGGTAAACTGGAGGTACTCAGTGGTGGAGCTGTAGGGAAAATTGTGGGGGTCAAATCTGTGGCAATGTGCAGCAGAGAGAAGGAACATTTTGGAATCAGGTGAGGCAGTCTGTAGGGGAGAGGCAGAGAAATTTCTGAGGGTCAAACTGGAGCAAATCTGCAGGGCAGAGGATGAATATTTGGAGGTCCAAAAGAGGTAATCAGGAGTGTGCAGGTAGGGAAGACTCTGGGGGCTAAAAAGGAGATAATCTCTGGGGAGAGAATGACTCTTTTGTTTTCAAAGAGTGGTAATCAGCAGTGAGCTGGAAGGGGAAATTTTGTGGGTTGAAAAGGAGGTTCATTCTGTCCAGGGCAGGGAATGAAGACATTGTGGTAACCTGAGGTAATGAGTGGGGACAGACCCAGAAAACTGTGGGTGTTAGAGTTCAGGGAATGTGCTGGGAAGAGAAGGAACCTGTTGAGGTGAACTGAGGGTCCCTGCAGTGGCCAAGCAGGGAAATGTTGGGCTGAGCCCTGAGTTGCTCCTGTGTGGGGCGGCTGCAGCGAGGCCGAGCCCTGGCCCTGGTTTGCCAGCCATGGGCAGGGGGCTCTGTGCCAGCCGGGGGAGCAGCGGGGCCCCCGTGGCAGAGAGGGCAGGGGGGCTGTGGAGCTGCCCCGGGGGAGCGGGGGGGCCTTTCCTGGGCCGCCTCCAGCCCCCCTCGATCCCCGGGGCTGCGCTGCCCCCCGAGGCTGTTTGGGGCAGAGAGTGCTGCCAGCTGCGTGTGCCTGTCCCCAGCCTGGCACTGCCCACAGGGACACACTGGGCACTGCCCAGGAGAGGGAACAAACCCACTGCCTGCCAGAGGGTTTGTCCTGGGCCATCAGGCCTGGGGCAGGAATTGGACTGGGCAACTCCATCAGCTGCTCTTCCCTCCCCCACAAAGCCCCATCCCCTGGGCATTAATGACGTGCCCTGTGCCCAGCGCTCACTGTTCACCCAACTGAAACCAGAGCAAGGCTTGCTTTGCTTGGAACAGCTTAAAATGACTTTAAAACAAAATAAATCACTTTGTTTTTCTTCTTTTTTTGTTTTAGATGCTGAAATTGCCTCTCTGGGTGTGTGCTGAGCTCTGGCTGCAGGGGACTGTCAGGCCTTGGTGGCTGTGAGTTCCTGTTCTTCTCCCTGGGAAACTAGAAAGAGTTATTCATTAGATTGCAGAAATGTTTTCTGAAACCTGTCCCCTTCTTTGTGCCTTTTGCTGACAGATCTTCTCTTTCTGCCTTTCAATTTACAGCCTCCTTGCAGCTCCCAGCTGGGAAAACCTGGGATAACTGAGGAGGGACAGAGATGAAGGTTTTATCTGCAGACTTAGGCTAATTTCTAGGGGATACAGCAACTGTTTTTGTAGGAAAGTGTGTTTAACCACATTGGCCCAAGTTGTGTTTGAACCAGCTGGGGCCAAAGGTGCCAGGCAATCCAAAGCAAACCCTGCTCAGCCTCTAAATCCCAGGGGAAGTTCTCCAAGCTTCTCATTGACGGACTAAAGATACATTGAAATGGAACCAAGAGCACTAGTAAGTTTCCTGAGAATCCCAGGATTGCTGTCCTAGAATTTTTAACAGTTTTTTTAAGCTTTTTATGACAAAAATTACTTTCTTCCTTTGATTGAATCCCTCAGTAGGATTTGGGATTTCTTTGGATTCTGAATCCCTCCCAGTGGCCCTGACACTGGTCAGAGCTGACAGGACAAACAGAGTCAGAGCTCCTGGCAGGTACAGGGGCTTTCCCCCAGAGTGGATCCAACTGCTGCCCCCCAGCCTGGCCAGGAGGGATCTGCTTTGGCTCCCGGCTCCTGCCAGAGACAGAATGTGTTCCCTTGATTGGAATGAGGATCCAGTAGCTTCATCTGCTGGACGTTCCCTGGGCAGCTGATCCACTCTGCCCCATGTCCTGCTCTCAGTTCCTGCCCAGCCAGAGCCAACTGTGCCAAGGGCACAAGCACTCCCAGCCTGGATAGGGAATGGGGGACTGGCTTGTGCACAATTCCCCTAGAAAGTCAAACGAGGGGACTGTTGGGCAGCGGCTTTGGCCGACACGGCAGCACAAAGATTGTTCTCTTTGTGGGGCCCAGGTTTGGGTTCCGGTCTCAGCTTTGCAGGTTTGGATGAATTCTACCTACAGCCCGCAATTCCATGGGGAATTCCTGCTGGAACAGCCTCCCAGTGCCTCCTGGAGCCCGGATGTTCCCCCGCAGAGCTGCTGCTTTAAGGCCAGGTTTGCCAGGAAGCAGCCACGGTTCCAGGTCTGCTCAGCGGGATCGGGACAAGGACAGGTTGATATTCCACAGACTTTGCTGTTTATAACCCTCCTCCCCCAGCCCCGCCGGTGTCCCTGGGGGGACTTGAGCGAGTTCCCTGGAATTGGGCCGGTTTTTCCGCCCCGGGCCGGGCTCCAGGGGATGTGTTGGCCCAGGAGAAGGCGGGGGCCGGACGCGCTCCCGGCCCGGGGCGAGGCAGCCCCTGAGCACGGGCGAGGACGTCTGTCCGGCCGGGAAGCCGCTGTCCCTTGGGAGCCTCGGGAGCGGCCCCGGGGAGTTCTTTTCCCCGAGGAAAGGGATGCACAGCCCTGCCTTCAGGGCACCTCGGCTCTGACCCACCTGTTCCAGCTGTCCACGGGTTCTGCAGGTGCGGTTGGGTCCCCGAAAAACTGCGAATTGCATCCAAGCCCAACTTTCTCCGAGCACCCCCTTTTCTTTTCAGGCATCTCCGAGGGCTCTGGCTCGGGATTTAGTGCCGCCGAGGGCACATGGCCCCGGCTTTAAGGCTGCTGCTGGTTGCTGGCCTCCGGCTGGAAGGGCAGGGATTTGGGTCGGGCGGGACACACGTGGGGGGCGCGGGGCAGCTCTGGGAGGTGGGCCCTGGGAATGGCTGCAGCGCTGCTCTGCAGCCCCGCCGTGCCGACACTGCCGAGTGCCGGCTGGATCCTTTGGGTCCTTTGGGGCTGTCGCTGGGGCGTGTCCAGGGTGAGGCATCTCAGGGGGCCCGTCCAGAGCAGCCCCCGGCTGAGGAGCAGCGGGCAGCCCTTTCCCCGTGCCCACCCCGGTGCCCGTGGCTGGTTTCCCCCCCCCTCGGATGTGCGTTTGGCGGACGAGCCCTGCTCGGGAGACAAATCCATCTTGTGCCCGATGGAAGCGCTGGCCCGGGGCTGCTCCATCCCTGCTGCCAGGAGCTGTGCTGCGGCTGCGGGCGGGATTGCCTGAGCTCCGGCCGCTCCGGAGCGCCGGGAGCCCCGGCAGGGCAGTGCAGGGCACAGCTCCTCCATCCCCTGGCAATAGGAAGCCCAAGCAGGGCTGGGTCACTCTCTGTCGCTCCGGCCTCCTCCCGGCCCGCGTTCCCTGCCCAGCTGGGACTGCCCAGGGAGCCCCGAGAACGTTCCTGGCGGGAAGCGGGAGCCGCCGAGGGCTCCGTCCAACTCCGGGTCCGAAAAGCGGCCCCGACCTGAGCCCCCCCCGGCATTTTGGGATCCGAAGGCTCACCTGGAGGAGACGCCCCCCCGCAGGCGGGACCAGGCGGCGACACTCGACCGACGCCTTTGCCTCGGAGCGAGGGAACCCTCCGGACTCGGTTGGCTCCTTTATCCTTGGAAATGAGCTCGGAGGTCACACGAGCACCTTGGCAGCCGTTGGGTGAATCCCGGACGGGGCCAGAAAACCTCCCTGAGCAGGGCAGCGATGAATTGGTGCCCGTCCCCAGCCGGGCACAGCCCAGCCGGCCGCGCTCCCTCCGGCCCGTGGCTGGGAAGGGGGGATTTAATGCTGCAGAGATTTAATAAAAGCGGCTTTCCTGACTGTATTTGCCTGCGGTTCTTCCCTCCTTTGACTCGCACGGCAGCGTCCGGTTGGAGCGTTTCTTGGTTTCCTCTGCTGTAGCCGTTTCCCTCCCAGGCAGGACCTTCCCTGTCTGCAATTAAAGATGGGGGATTTTTAAAAAGCTGGGGGTTTGCCCCGGGAGGGTACGAGTTGCCGAGGAAGCGGGGCAGAGGAAGGAGAGCTTCAGGTCTCACCTGGCAGGTGTCAGCTGAGCTGCCCCTTCGGGATGGCGGGGCAAAGAACTGCTGTGGGCAATTGCCGAAGTTCCGCAGGCAGAGCTGGGAGCAGCCTGTGCCCGAGCCGCGGCACGGTCAGTGCCAGCTCCTGGGGCCGCCTGAGGACAGACACAGGGACACGGGGACAGACGGGCAGCTCTGCTCGGGGTCCCGGAGCACGGGAGGAACGAGGGAGCGGCTGCCCCCGTTCTTCCCTGCCCCGGCAGAGCCCCGGCTCCCCGCGGCCGGAGCGGGCCCGTGGCCGGAGCCCCGGCGGGCCCCAGAGCCCTCGTTCCCGGGGGGCCCTGCGGGCGGGAACCTCCTGGGGCCGCGGGGAAGGGGGAGGCGGGCGATGTTCTCCCCGGGAGGGGGGGGGGGGGGGTGCGGTGGCCTCGGGGGTGCCCGAGCGGGGGTAGCTCCGATCCCGCGGGGGGTGCGGGCGACACCCGCCCTCGGGGGTCCCGGGGTCGGCCCGGCGTGTCCCCGCGCCTCGGCCAGTCCCAGCCCCGGCTCCGCGTCTGCCCGAGGAAAGCGCCGCCGTTCTCCCCCGACCGGGCA